>NC_134250.1:6360000-6678437 GCF_965152275.1 Natator depressus | reverse complement strand
AAGGGTTGGGGGGCTCAGATGAGAGGGGGTGAGGATTCTTTCCTTTTAATGATGTAATTCTCCCAGGTTAAAACATCTGGTTTCAAGGCCTAATATGCTGATCTTGGTGTATGTTTTCATTTCCATCCCAGAACATATGGAGGCTGCAACAAAGAGCATAGTTGTCTTGAGTGGTTTGTGAAATTGCTGGAACCTGAAGATAACTCATCCTCACTTTACTGACGCTGGTCTGATTAAATAAGTGTATAAGGTTCTTCATGTTTGTTTTGTTCTGTTATAAAGTGGATGCCATAGGAAAGTACATACTGTACTAGGGTATTTACTATACTATGGTATTTCTGATATGTGGAATATATACTGCAGTGGAGTGTACTGTACTATGGGAAATGCAGACTCTTCAATGGTAACCTTTGTAAGTGTAAATGGTAAAGTACAATAGATAAAATATGCCAGAGAAACAAATGCCTTTTCTGATGAGTTTACGGTCTAAGACACGAGCAGGTGCAGTGCAGAACAAGCATAAGATGAGGTTGCTGTTGACAGTCGGCTTCATGGAAAGGTGACCTATCTGATGTTGTCTAAAGGAGGGAGGGAGATTGTGGGGCTAGGTGTATCTTAGCTGGGGGGCTTCCCCAAACATTAAATGGGCTGTAGGAAAAAATCGTCAAGTCAGGACGTAGACAAAGGGAGCAGTTAGGAGAGAAATTTGGGCACAACTTTTGGAGCAGGAGGGGAGCGTAGGAGGAGATGAAAATAAATGTTGGCAGGGGCAGAGTGGTGACAGTGAGATAAAGCAGGAATTGAATATGAAGAGGTTTGAATTTAATGTGGAAGGGGAGGAGGAAAAGCCAGTGTAGATATGTAATAAGTCTGAATTGGAGGAGTACCTCTTGGGTAGAAGTTTTACATGGGGCTGTGGGATAGCAACCATAAGAAGCCTGTGCAGTTCTGTCCTCAATGTGGACATGTAAATAATTTCTCCTGGGTGATGCAGATAGACAATGTATTTTGAACCACTGTTCAGAATATATTTAAAACCCAAATATGCATAGATATAAAGGCAGTCATTCTGTTCCCTGTAAGGGTTTGCAATGTCCAGACAACTAAGTGACCTGAATTATCTGACACTCCTACAACTTCTAATAGGGAGGTGAACATTAGGCTTCACTGAATCTTGGGAGGTATTCTCAACTAACACCTACATCTCTTATTTTGTGTACTTATTTCCTCCAGCAGCGGTCAGACAACTAAACCCTGGGAGATGCCTTTCAAAATCTCACCTCAGTATTCTGACCTCAGTTTGGATTATTTTTTATTTTTTAATCTGAAGGTAAATTAATTTTATGCTCCTAGAAAGGAAGGACCCCTGAGGGTATTGGTTTGAACCAGTCATAATGTGGTCATACACGCACCTCACTGTAATTTATTCAGACCTCTCTGATACACCCCTGACTCTTGATCTGCTATGCCCCTACTTTCTTGGTTTTTGTTTCTTCATGAATAGAAATTAACAACTGTGCTAAAATCTGTGGGTTTTATTTAATGTAGACAGACAGAGACTATGAAGGCCATTTTCAGTGTGACTTGTGGTAAGGCTTGAAACAGATGAAGAAGAAACACCTATTCAACCACTTAGTTTCTAGTTTGACTGACGCTGGCATGATTTGACCTCAATATGACTTATTAATCCATTCTTGACATCATGGCAAAATATTTTTCTTCAGGTAGTTGTAATATCTTGGGGCTTTTTTAATAATCTCCTGAGGGGGAGTTAATTACAAGTTTCAGAGAATAAAAATGTAGCTTTTATTTCTCATTGCAGCCGAGTGGCCGAAGACCATGACTGGCCTCCCAAGCACATCAGGAACTACCGCCAGTGTGGTAATTATCCGTGGGTCAAAGATGTACGTGGCGCATGTCGGAGATTCAGGAGTGGTGCTGGGAGTCCAAGATGACCCCAAAGACGACTTTATTAGGGCTGTGGAGGTGACACAGGACCATAAGCCTGAACTTCCGAAAGAAAAGGAGAGAATCGAAGGGCTTGGGGGCAGGTAACTCTGTGTTTTGTTTCTCATTTCAGTTTCTCGTTTTCACTGTCCTTGTCCTGCTGATCAAATGGGTTCAAGTCTACTTGTGCATTCACACAGCTCAGTGATGCTATTTGAACCTTTTCTGTGTTTCGACCATTTGGGCTCTGACTATCCAGTGGGTTAGCTGTGGGGAAGTAGTTGTGTTATTTTAGTGTCTGGTACTAATGCCATTTTGCTGGAGGTTTATGGGGTGGGATGATTTTTGATTTCTGAATGGAAGCCCAATGAAATCTCCAAAGTGAGAAGTATATTTGGGGTTCTGAAAAAAGTGGGAGGGGAAAAAAGGGGTGGTTGCTGACTGACCTTGTTCTCCTTGGCTTAAGAGTATTTGAAAGAGAAATTTGTCTTTCCATGTAAATATTAACTATGAGCCGTAGAGCGCTTTTTCTAGCAAATGAAGAAAATATTAAGGTTTTGGTAGCAACGTAGCATTAGTTTTGCAGTTGGTAAGGCCTCAGTTGGAATCCAGTACCCTGTACTGGCAGAAGATGGTATCTTCCATATCTAATTAGGATCTATCTGCTCTATAAAAGTAAAATTTCTGATGCATTTTACATTGCCCTTGAGGTAACAATGCCAGCTGTAGAATAGGCCTTGCAAGACTTTTCTTTAAAGAAAACTAAGATCACAAATTAATAACAGGACATAGATGTATATTTAAACATTGTAAATCTGAATGTTAAGTCATAGTATTTGAACATTGCTACCTCCTCTGCTTGCCAAAGCTGAGTTTAGGTTTCTTTTTCATGAACTGACTGATGTTAAAACATCCCAGAAGGAGTCGAATTGCAGTCATGCATGTTCCCTATAGCTGAGAGGTAGGGGAGCAAGCAGGAAGCCTTGTCAGATGGCACCAGTGCTGTGAAACAAACCTCAGGGCTCGAATCTGGCACAGCTTCACAGGAGCCCTATGCTCTTTTGTTCAACAGTACTACACCAGATGGATGGGCACCGTTCCCTTCTTTTAGCAGCTCAGATGCAGAGATCACTGAAGGTTTTCCTGTTGACATCGTTCACTCAAGAACCCTGTCAGCTCATTAACCTTCAGATATTTGTGTCTTTAGCAGGTGGAAGCAGATCAGCTAGCTGCATTTGGGATAAGAGGTTTCTGAAATGATAACTTGCTGTTTCACTAGGTTAGTGCCTGTAGATGTTACAGGTTTCCAAATGTGCTTTTCTGTCACTGGCTGAAGGACACGGAATATATTTTGAAGTTTCTAGTTGCAAGTGGGCAACTCCTAGAATTTCCTTTTTTACAGGAGTGGTGGGGATTGATACTGTCGTCTTGTTGGTGGTCCTCCAGCTTTTCCCAGAGTTGGTGATGAAACTGGCAGAGACTTCCAAGCTACTCCCAGAACTGTGAGATGTGTGCCACTTGGCAGGAGTATAGTGGGATTGTGCTAGCAGGACATCTTCACTTCCCGTGAGAGAGAGAGAGAGGAGAGAAGAGGAGAATTGGATCTGCTAGTCAAATTAAGAAAGCTTCCCTGCTAAAAATCTGTTTAAATGTCAGCGTGGGATGGGATCTTCTTCCAGGCAGAAATAACATTAACAAGATTTGGCCATTAGGGTTCCAAATGAGCATGGTGAATCTGAGGACATAGTCTTTGTGATCCTTCCTGCTATGCATATCACACCATGCCACGCAATAATGGGGCTTAATTCATCACTGATGTAAGGGCTTCAAAGTCCCTGGAGTTCCACCTGGAATAAATGTCATACAAGGAGTTTGGAGGCTGCTCCATAGCTTTTCAGTGTCTAATTGCCTATGGCTATTCCATAAGTGAAGCTAGCTTTGGTGCCTGGTCCATAGCTTGTTGGAGAGTAAGCTTATTACCAAGCTGCACCAGTGCCTTTTCCCAGTACCTCTTCTGGGTATATGGCTCATTGCCTCTCACCAAAATAAGCCTCTTATTCCGCATGGCTTCTCCTTCACGTCCCCAATAACTTTGTGCGAACTAATCTCACTGCCCAACATCTGAGAGCAGGTGTTAAAATTTAAATGTAGAGCTGTTTCTTTCAGTCAGGCTTGAGAGCAGATGGTGACTGTTCTGTTATTTCTGCCTCCTGTTGCTACTCTAGCAAGAAAACCTCCACATAAGACTGTTTAAGGTGGCTCTTTTCAATTTTTTTTTTAAACCACTCACTGCTGCTGCTGACTATCAGAGCCACAGCAGATAGTAAAAACGAGAGAGAGAACCCTAAATAACACTGCCCTTTGGGGTTTGACATTGATGTTATGCAGCCCAGCATCTCAGGGGAACAAACTTTCAGTTTGTCTCCTCCTCTGATGTGGGGGAGACATTTAGTGGCGTTCAGATGATCAGCAGGAAGCCAAAAATCCTCACAGCTTTTCATCTTTTTTTCTGTCCCCTTTGCCTCGTCTGCCAAAGCTGGGCTAAAACCCTCAAATTATCACAATCTCACTGTGTTCTGAAGGATGCGTCTACACTGCAGGCCTTGACCGAGGTCATAGCATTCATTCCATACACAAATGGGGTAACTGTTTCTGCAACTTAAACCATACAAAGTCAGCTGGGTTGTGACTAACTGTTTTTTTAATCTACACCCCTTTGTTTCTAATACCTCTAGTGTGATCAATAAGTCTGGTGTGAATCGGGTTGTCTGGAAGAGACCTCGGCTGACTCACAATGGCCCTGTGCGGAGGAGTACAGTCATTGACCAGATTCCATTCCTGGCCGTGGCACGAGCGCTTGGTAAGTGGTATCCAGGCCTAGCACCGGTGAAGTAAGATACCTAAATGTTGAAGCCACAAAACAAGCCGCGGTATCTTTTTATAGAAGGGAAGATGTCCTTGCATATAGAGCATCTGAGCAGTGTGAACAGAGGATTTCCCAAATAGAGCTAGAGAGGGTTTGGCTTAATGGGTGAGTGAAAGCTCTCCCCTGTGATATACAGGATGTGCATCCCTGTTAGTCTTGTGAAGCTGGCTTCTTCACTTCAACACAAGTTTTTTTTCCCCTTAAAGGCAGTATGTGTCTGTGAGCTGGAGGGCATGCTGAGTCTTCTCTGTTGAAATAAATGGAAACCACTCCAGAACGCTTGATGAGGTGATATCCAGTATTATTGCAGCGAAATGTGAGAGACGTGATTCTTCCCTTTGTGATGAAGCCTACTATTTTCCACCTAAAGGTCCCAGGAAATAACAGAAGAATTACTGCCAAGTATAAGACTTAGCCATATATTTTTACATATATATTTTTGCCTTTGGTGTGTTGGGATTTTGTGGTTCCCAATAAAAACCAAGTCAGATGCCAGGCAGAATCAAGGGTCTTCAATTCAATTCAGTTCAACAAGACTTTGTTCAGTGTGCACAAAGGGAGAGACCCTGGTACAAAAATCAGCCAGAGTCCCTCCAGCAAGGAGCCCCTCCCATTGCTATTTTATAGCACTTGGCAGTTGCATAACAAGTTACATAACACAAACCTTTAACCAGTCATATTTAACCTTTCTATATATGGATTTGTTCATCACATGCTTATACTTCTCCACTCCACATGTTGAACTTGACACCCCCCCCTTTGGCCTTTTCTAGAATGTTCCTAGGGTGGTGAGCCACAGCATGCTTCTTTATGCATAAGTACCATGACTTCACTCCTCTTGGGATAGTTGGTCAGCGCTCTTATGACTGCATCGTTGTCCCTCAGCCAGCCAGCAGAGGCTGTCAGTGAGGCAGTCTGGCTTCAGAAGTGTGGTGTCTCACGTAGTAATTGCTTAGTAATATTGCCATTGGCTTACAAGTCAGTGCTGTTTGTGCTTCACCTGAAACTGTCCAATGCTAAGAGCAAGTGATATTGCTCTTTTGTGTGACAATAACAGACACGCTAATTTGAATTACATAGCAAGTGTAGGTATCATGTGGCAAACTTGGGGTGTGGAGAAAGCAAGATGAGGGATCAGGTAAAGAACACGGCTCTTCTTTAAATTCTATTAGTAGTCTCTATGTAACACTTTGCAAGTGTTCATTATGCTTCAAAACCCCTGTTGGAGACATTATCCTTGTTTTGTAGCTGGTAAAACAGAGCCAAAGAGGTTAAGTGAGTTGCTCAAGGTTAGGAGACATAGCAGAGCTGTGGAACAAACCTAGGAATTGCGACTTTCAGTCTTGCACTCCAGTTAACTAGGCAAAACATGCACTTGCTTCCCTTTTCTACGAGTGAGTGTGTATTGATCTGGAGACTGTAGAAGAGATTTTAATTTAGTAAAAGGTTCATTCTCCCCTTTCCTTCTTCCTTTTTGTGGGTTTTGAACTGGTCACGTGAATTTTCCAGAAGGTCCAATGGTGTTTGGGTCTGATTCCTCTCAGCAAGTCAGACAAAAGGGTTTTGGCTAGTTTCTATGTGCAGATGGGGATTCAGGGAATGATCCACCTGTTAGGTTCCTATTGTGGCCTTTACAATTCTCATCTGGATGGAAAGGGTTGCTGGAGAGTCTGGGTGCAAGAGAGGAGAAAATGGAACATTTGTCCTATGGCAGCAGTTCTTGTATTCGAAGTCCAGCATGCTTGGATCTTTAAAAAGATGTCCCTAGATGACCTGAACATGCCAAGTTTACGCTGGCTTGAATGACAGTGTTTTGGTTAACATCCTCTTCATGCATGAGGTATGGTTAACCTCTTGGGAGAAGGAACGCAACTGTGTTCCTTTTCCCAGGACCCAGATGGTGCACAGATGCTCAGTTTGGAAACAGGATTTGACTCTGTGAGGGGCATGTTGGCCTCACAAGCTGCTTACACAAGGCCTGCCACAACTAAAATCATTGGTATTCATGCTACTAAGCTCCATTCGACCACTTGGCTAGCTCCCAGCATTGCTGCTCTGGTTGGCACCAACACTTCATGCACTGGAGCCTCCCAAGTCATGCAGTTTGCTCTGACACTAATAACCAGGTTAACCCTGACATACTTTTCTGTTACCAGCACTGTAGTCAATTTCACTAGTTACTTGTACAACGAATGGTTCCGCTGTGCCCAGATTTGGGCATTACACTAATTCTTTGCAGGATGCCAGCAACATAAAATATAGATACCAGATGTACAGGTAGCTAAATGATTGTTTAGGCCAAATTTTTTTTGCCAGGGGAACATCAGTTTGTTAAATAGGCATTCCAATCTGCCTCTAGCAGGCAATGGCACAGAAGTGCATCTGCTCACAGACTGCAAATTTCTGAACACAGACAAGGTAATTATATCTTGTGTGTGTTCTCAGCTTTTGCTCTTCTGACACTTCACAGTGAGATTAATGAGATTTCCCAACTTTCTGCAGCTCATGTCTGTTCCTTAATCTCTTTTTATTCTGATATGGAAATGGGGACATTTTAATTTTGATGATCTATTGATTTTCATTCTCTAAACCTGGTGATCACTGTAAGGAATGCAGTGAACATTTTAAATATAGCCGATGCCATAGAAAAACAAATATTTGGACAGCAAACATGAGATTGGCACAGTATATGAGCCATCCTGGTGAAATTAATTCTCCCCAAATTCCCCTTGCTCTTTTACTTGGGCACACTATCCTTCTGCCCTGAACTACACAGTGGTGCTGTATATTTTTAAACAGCATTTGCTTTCCACGTCAGTGGTGACTGTAATTAAGTAATGTATGACGTAATCTATTTATATCCTATAAACCCCTCTATGGGATGTGTAAGTTTTTAATTAGTTACTTCCCTGTAAAGAGCCTAGTGTGCTCTTGTTGCTATGTAAATGTATGTAAGGTGCCCTTTGATCTTCTAAGGACATGCTATAGAGGTGCAAATATTGTATTGTAATTTAAACATAAATATTTGTACCTAACTCTTCTGAAAAAACCCACTTTACTCTAGATTGTGCCCAGTTTGGTTTGTAATGGCTATTTATAGACACTATATAACCCTCTGAAGCTGTTAACACCTCAGATTTCTAGGGAGGCCTCAAAATGTGGCACCACCAATATGGCCCAGATGGGAATTGGGTCTTCTAAGCACTTGCTCTCCAGAACAAAATGTTTGTGTCAAATGATCCATACTCACTACTTCCCCATTGTAGATTTACGAGCCACTCTTATTACAAGCCCCTCCCACTTCAGGAATAGTGTTGCAAAGACTCCACTGAAAACGCTCACAGACGGCATTTTGGGGAGAAATCTCAAAGAGCAGACTAGTCTCTCCGGAATAGCCATTCTCCGGAACACATGTGGTAAAATAGATTTCCCTGCCTCTCCTTCTCTTTCAAAAGATTGCCAGATGGGTAGCACTTCAATTACATTCCTTATCAAAGTTACATTAACCCGTTAGCTTCCAGTTTCTGCAGCGACTGCTGTGATCAAACATGGCTGCTTTTCAGTGTTCTGTGGGTGAGTGGGCAGGTACCTGGTAGCTAGCACAGGGGTGCGTCTCTTGCTCCCATGTACTTGGCTCAATCGGAGGAACTGAAGTAGTTAGCTTCGATGTTGAAGAAATAATTCTGAAGTAAATTTCTGGTCTGTTTTTATCTTTGTTTTTTGGTGGCATCCAAAGGCCCCAATCTCTATATGGGCCCTATTCTAATATGTTATGTACAAACCTAGCAAGGACGTGGTCTCTGCTCTGAACAGCTTACATAGTAATTTGAAACAGGAAGCAATGCCTGAGTATAACAATGGTAGGAGAAGAGATGAAGGCAATCATAAAATCACGCAGTTGTATAGGCCGGCTATGCGCACAACTGGATACTTATGAATATTTCTTTAGCTAGTATTATAAGTTATCTCCTGCTATTCCACAACCTGGCCAAGATTGTTTGGCTAATACCTTGTGGGCATCATAGCAGGAGTGGGTCTTGAGAGAGCCTTGCAAATCCTGTGGGCAGTCTCTTGATGGGGCAGTGGCTCGGGTCTGAACCCAGTTCTTATTTTCTGTAGGAGTTTCATTTGTTGTCCCCAGGAGGGACTGGTCCAGAGCCAAAATCTGCAACTGTCAGCGAAATTACATAGTGTGAGAGGCCTTGGTTCATTGTAGTTGAATAGTTCTCTTACTACTTCATAAACAGTGAAACCTGTACTAAGGGGACCCAATAGTTAAACTCTTTACTTGACATGGCCACTTTAAGTCTACCCTTGTGATTTCTTGTGTCTGTATGTATGTATGTTTATAATTTTTGTATGTGTATGGTAGGAAAGCCAGGTTTTTTTTCGGGTGGCTGCATAGGCTTGACTCTAATTTTAATAAGTACATTAGGATTCCTGCTGACACCTAAAATAGATGCAGCATATACTGGGGCACTAACTGCATAATAGCTACAAGAATGCTGGCTCTTAAAGAGTTACTTACATAGGAGCGGCATGTCAGAGCAGCGCATTGAATGCCAGAATTGTCGTGTACATTTTTTTTCATGTGCATGCAGTGAAACGCTGGGTGGCAGGTCTAGCTGACCTCATATTATCTAATTAGGTCCTAGTATAAAGATTTAGTTTTCATGTTCATTGAACTGTTAAAAATAAAAATCAGTTACGGTGCAGAGTGGGCATAATTTTCACACGTATGCTCTTTAGGTCACGGGAATATGTTTGTACATAGGATTATTCTTTATGCCATGTCCTATTAAATTGCAGTTTAAGATGTAGATGCATACTAACATTAGAGATTGCAAAACATTGTCCAGATTCTATTGATAAGAGACTAAGTGGTAAAAACTATTATTTGATGATAGCCCAGAGTGCTGCCTACTGTCCCTTTATAAGACTTTTTAAAAAAGAATCTTAATACCTAATTAATAGTGTGAGGATTGATCATCTGAGGTGAAACCTGAGTACATTACCCATTTGCTTGTATTTGCATGTACACACTTGCACATCAGGAGATAAAGATTCCTATTGCATTTCTGTTTAACTCTATATAATCCCCCTAAATTGTAGATTCACAGTAAAGACGTCCAAATTATTTGAAGATGTATTGTTAGCAGAAATTAGCACTTCCTTCTCTCTCAAGAACAATCTTCTCTTTTAAGCTTGCACATCTTTAAGTTGAAAGAAGAAAGTGAAGAAAAAAGAAAACTTTCTAGGGTGAAGGTAACACTAAACAACCTTAACTTTTTGGGCTATTTCCACTGTTGACTCTGACTTTCATTTAACTCCGGACATTTTAAAACAACAAGGTAACATTGTTGTGAATGTAAAATAAATCTGCAATATCTTTATAATGTTCTGTCAAAAAGCATTTGTCCTAGGGATGTCCTTCATCAATCTGTGGAATCCCCCCCAAAAAAGTTTTGTTGAAGAAAATAGCATAGATGTCTGTATAAATTGCAGAATATACATTTCAGCTCCTATCCGGTGACAAGTCTGTGCTGTCTTGTTTGGGTTATATGATTCATGGTGGAGCACATGTGGAGCCATTTACCTTGACAGAGAATTTTTTTCTTTCTAGCTGTCTCTGGAGTTCCCTGTGCATGACTCTTTCTCTTCCTTGAAGTTGTACTTAAAACAATAATTGTTATTTTTAAAGACAGAATCATCTCCATTTTTGGCCACTGTGTTCCCCCTTGTGTTCTCATTTTTCTCTGTTCATGCAGCTGGCCAAAATACTATAGAGAAGTGGCTATCCCTCTGGGATCTGAAATGCTGCCTTCGTGCTCACTGAGGGATGCAATTCCAGGCCAAAAGTCACAAGGCAGCCTTCCATATTCACTTCTTTCTATCCTCCTCCCATTTCCACATCATAGTTTGTAACCTTTTTTCATTTTATTTATTTTTTTGGTTGACCCAATAATTCTTGGGTTCTCGATTCCCCCCCCCCCCTTTTGTTTCAGATCTTTCAGTTTTAGATGCTACCTGCATCCAGCTAAATACACCCCTATGTCTTGTTTGTCCTGCAGGTGTAACAAAAGGGTTTATGCCTTATTGGCGTCTGTGTAACTTACCTGCATACTCTTGGCCGTAGCCTCCTGGTAGCCTTGCCCTTCGTTTTTCCTGGAGTAAGTTTAATAGGTTAGGTTATTTCCATCTTGTAAAAATACATTACGCTGCACTTTTATGATTTTTTCCCCTTGAGACTGCAGTAAAGATGCCCCCTTGTGGCTATAGGAGAAATAGTTAAGAAATTTATTAAGCCACTAGTTTTAGTGACACATCCTTTTTCCATTTGCAAATGAGCCTGAATGAGTTATATGGTTACTGTACAAATCCTTGTAGAGATTTAATTCGTAGTAATGCTGCCTCATTGGGAGTGGGAAGAAGAAATTCTGAGCTCCTTTGCTTGCATTGATAGGCCAAAAATCTATTAGATATAAGTTTAATTAAAAGGTTATTGTGGGATAAATGAAATTGGGGTTGTCTTTTTCTTTTCATTGTGACTTGTTAAAGTAGACTCTCCCCCCTCAAAATTAAAAGTTGATTTTTAAATACAAAAACATATTACAGAAATGTAAGGAAAAGGTTTGATTTGAGCAATTCTTTTGTAACAAAGTTTTGCTTTGAGAGAGATGGGGGACTGGACTGAAGTCTGAGTACATTATAAACTAACAGGTTTTTTTTTTAAAAAAACCTACTTTCCTGGCTACAGTTGGGATGCAAGCAGATTCTAAAATGTGATCCAAAAATAGAACAAACCAGGTAAGAGGGAATACACTGCTTAATACTTTCAAAAATAAGCTGAGTTAGGCCCATACATCACACAGTGCACAAAAAGAGTTGGTATTTTAGGGCTAAATGTTTACTCAGTAGAGAGGGAATGTCTTTTGTGACGTGTGCCTGAAATCTTCTTATGTTCATGAAGTCTAAGCACCAGCACTGTGCTTGTTGTATAGACATGCATACCAGCTCAGCCTCTGCCCTGGAAACTTACTCTAGCGTGTTTATTCCAGTATCAGATGATTTGATCTGCTGGAAGAGATAGAAGGAGTGGTCACCTTTCTCCAAAACACACAAAATCCCTGGTCATAAGACTCCCAAGTGACAGGATTTTTAACAAATTGTTTAGCATGTGGCAGCACATGTTTTTAATTAAGAACAAAAATAGAGCGTGGTCTTGTGAATGGAGACTGGGAGCCTGCAACTCCTAATTTCTGATACTGGCTCTGCTGCTAGCATGGCTGTGGGCAATTCCTATTGCCTGGCTTCCTCAATTTCCCGATCTGTAAAAGGAGGCACCTGCCTACTTTACTAAGCTGCTGAATTAATGTTTGTAAAGCACTCATTACTTAGGGAGAATTGTGCATTTTACCTCTGCATAATTGTATCTAATCTGCCATCCTTCTTTCTAATATTGGAGCATAGATTTCTCTATATAAGGCGTGCTATTTTCCCTAGTTTTATGCCACTTCACCAGCACTATGGTAGATGCTGCAAGATCCCGCTGGCCAGTGGACAATACACAGTTGACATTCGTGTTCTGCCGGTGCAGCAACTCTAAGAAGCATGGGCTTACGCTCTGTCATACGCTACACCAGGGGTGCCCAACCTTATTACACAGGAGGGCCACATAAACCGAAGCACCACCTTGTGCGGGCCAGACAGATTCTACATATTTTAATAAGCTTTAAAGTCACCTGTATTGACTTATATTTTAAGTTCTGCTTGTTTGGTATGTATTTAGGTAGGTTGTTTCTATGTACCGTATTGTCTGTTTACACACTTGTGTAAGCTAAAATGCTGTAACCATGCTGACAAAATGCTAATGAATTGGCTGTTAGTATATTGTATTGAAGCAGGCCATGGGCCGAATGAAGTGTTCTGGTGGGCCATGTACGGTTCGCGGGCTGTCGGTTGAGCACTCCTGCGCTACACCATTTTAAAAAAAAACCTTACTGCCTCACCCCAGTGATATGCCTGGTCTCTACTGGCCCAGGGTGCAAGGATTTGTAAGGTTTTGTCATAGCTGAGGTGAACTGTATGACTCTCTATGATGTGCTGCAGATCGTTCAAGAGAACAAGATTTATTTGCCTGCTTGATTAGTGAACAAGCTGGTGGATGTGGTGGAAGGACTCTTCTGAGGGTGGGGAAGAAGGTGGATGATAGGTCCCCCAGTCTACTCCATTAATAGTATTGATGTGCTGCTCAGCTTGATGTTATTTGCTGTCCTGATTAAAACGGGGCTGGATTGCAAAAAGGTGCTGCGTAAATATGTGAATATTTTTAAAATTCTTGTTGTGTGGTGTCATGGTCCAAATTATAGTAATTAGGCAGGCAGTCCATACAAAAGAAGCCAAAATATCCATTTTTCTATCCTGGGACTTATTCCTCTCACACACCAAACTTAGACTTCGTATGGATGCATTTGGCTGCCTTCCACACCATTTGTGAGGACTGCTTTCTTCTCCCTAGTCTAAGGAAAGTGTAGCTGGGTCTGGAATATACTTTTATGGGGTTTTCCCCAGGGCAGAGGGCCAAAATGCAGATGGTTTTTCCTCCTTTCTCAGCTAGTCGTATCCAAAGCTCCATTTGGCCTATCCATTAAGTCAGAGTCACTTATGGCACGGTAATGCTGCTCCACTCGCTTGTAATTTTGTATGCAGTTCTTGCTTATTCTATGAAGGTTTTCAGCTAGAAGGCTTCACAGCTAGGATGCATTTAATAGTATTGCATTTCAAGGTTAACATACTTCAACTGTACTCCCATAGTGAATTTGAGTGGCCACCTTCAGAGGAGTAATGTTAGGGAAAATGGTTTCAAACCATCTGTGATAAAGAATTCCTTTTGGCAAAATATACATGCTTAGCAAAACACCACTTGGAGACCAGTCTATCCACTCCAGTTCGATGAGCTTTGGAAATACTATTTTCTAGACCAACTTTCCACCTGCTGTTGCTACTACTAGATTCGTTTTTCTTTTCTTGATTTATCTAGACAAGCAAGTGATTAGCACTTCGTAGCTTTTGGTTAGCGATAGATGCATCGATTTAAAGGCCAGAAGAGGACGGCCGGAATCATTCTACAGAACATGGCCCATAGAATTTCACCAAGTGATTTCTGCACACAACTTCTGTTTTAGCTAGAGGTATCCAATCTTGCAATAGGAAAGACTGATGGTATTGAAGAGTTTTCTGTAGTAGCTAGGAAGGGTGGGCTTATTATGATTAAGAAACTGGATTGGACTGAGGTGATCTGAGTTCAGTTTCTGGTGTGCTCTCACAGGCTTCCTGTGTCTCCTTGGCAAGTCCCTTAATTTATTTGCACCTCAGTTCCCTGTCTGTAAATTGGGAACGACAATTGTCGTACGTCTTTTGTCACTTTATATTGTGAGTTCTTCGTACTGTGTGTTTTATACAATGCTTAGCACAATGGATCGCTGTCAGTTGGGCCTCTAGATGCTGCTGTAATACACATAGTAATTGCCACAATGGGGCTTGCTTCATTCCAACTGGCAATGCCAAATTCTCTCCTCCACCTTCAATTTCAACTTGGACGTAGCCCTCTGAATTAAAAACTTTCACCCCTTCACAGTGGGGCTTACAGGATGCTGAGCACCTTTAGCTCCCACTGAAGCCAACAGAAGCTGAGAGTGCTCAGCACCACGCACGATTGGATCCACAATGAGTTGTCTAGGAGGGATGTTATCAAGTGATGAACCCCGTGTACTGTCCTGTCTTCTGGATTATGGGTCTTGATGTAGCACTTCTGAGCTGTCTGCTTATTCCATTCTTGGGAGTCATTTAGCTCTTGACACAAGACACTGGTGTTGTGATGCTCAGGAGACCAGATCAGATTTTTTGAAAGCAGGATCATTTATTATTTATTGTTACTCTGCTTTTTTTCAGAAAGGGCAGCAGGTGGAGTTGGGCATGTGGGTGTGACATGCAAGCACTCACGTGCACTGAAACGAAGATAATCGGTGTAGTATCGGGGTGTGTAACTTACGACTGTCCGTTTTAACTTTAAGTATAAAACATCTTCTCTGTATCAAAGAATATCTTATGTGGTATATGGTGAGCATAATGACCATTCTGTTTGTGCATAATGAGGAGATTAAATCTTCAACAGGCACAAGGAATAAAAGAGAAGAATTGATAAGAGACAAAGCTCCAACATAGAAATCTGTGTGCCTCTAAAGGGAAGAGAAAATCAAATTAACTTACACAGTTATTCTCTTGTTTTGAACTGAAGCATTTTATGTGACTGTGGATCATGCTTTGGCAATCATATAAGTGGTACAGCTGTTAAAAGGAAGTTTTTGTGAGAAAAGGCTACCTTGAGCAAGTTTTTTGCTTTAGATCCTCTAGAGCAGGGGTTCTCAAACTTCATTGCACCATGACCCCCCTTTGAGAACAAAAATTACTACATGACCCCACAAGGGGGGACTGAAGCTTGAGCCCGCCCGAGCCCCACCACCCAGGGAGAGGGGAAGAAGCCAAAGTTCAAGGGCATCAGCCCCAGGTGGGGGCCTGGAACCTGAGCACCATCACCCAAGGCTGAAGCTTTTGGGCTTCAGCTTCAGCCCCAGGCACTGGGGCTCGGGCTTCGGCTTCAGCCCCAGACCCCAGAACGTGTAACGCCAGCCCTTGGGGGTCCTGACCCACAGTTTGAGAACCACTGCTCTAGAGTACTGTTAACCTGTCCTAATGTTTTCTTCGCCTTAAGTCCCAGGCTTTCCCCCCCTTACAGGTTTCTAATAATCAGAATGAAACATGCATATTAAATTATGGAAAACTGAAAAGCTTCTCTATCCATTAGGATGGGCAGATATGCACACTCATTTTCATTGGACAACCAAGTCATTAAAGTGAGGGCCTCTCCTGCTGCTGCTGCTCCTCCTCCTCCTCTCCATTAGTATTAATCCTTCTTTTTTGCTTTTGCCGTCAGCTGTAAGAAAAAGAAAGTTTGTCTTAAAATTATTCCCCAGTAGCGCATAAGGTAATGAATGTGAAGGTAATTAATGTGATATGCTCTCTGCACATGCACAATGAAATAAAAAAAATCCACATTACCCATTGGTAAGTACACAATGCAACCACTGAACCTCGCTTATATAATTAAATAACCGAAGCTGAAACACAAACCACTCAGAGCAAAGAAATTCTTAGATTGTTGCTTCATGGTAATTCTTCAGCATCACTTCTAAAGATGCCCCTCTTCTTGAATGTAAGTAAAATAGCAACTACAAAAATACCTACAGGAAATGCACATGTACATTGTGAAGGTGCATTATTGACACTATTTTAAAAAAAAAAAAAAAAAAAAAAAAAGCATTGCCTTTCTGTTTTGTCCCCGTCTATATGAGGAGCTCAAAGTGCTTTACAAACATTTAATGATAAGATCTTGGAGGTAGGGAAATATCTCCTCAGTTTCCCCATCTGTAAAGTTGGGATAAGTGACATTTCCAAGGTCACAGAATAAGTCAGAGATAGATTGGAAAATAGAACCCACAAGTCTTGACACCCAGTCCACTACTCTCGTTTTTAGACCACACTGTTTTCACTGTCCCCTCCCTCTGTCTCATGCTCTTATGACATACTGTCCAGAAACTTGCTTGTGAATGTAGAAAGGGAGACTCCTGTTTGTTAAGAAGCAAAGCTCCAACATGCTGCTGTGTTACATGCCACACACACAAAAATGAGCTTCAGGACAATGGCACTATTCTGTTGTACCCTGTGAAGGCCATGTGCTTTTGTTGATTCACAGTGAGAGTTCAGTATTTAGCAGCTGTCAGGTCTTCAGATCCCTTACCAGTGGCAGGATAGGTTGCTTATAGCTAAGGCTGCATGTCTGTCACGGAGATCATGGATTTCGTGACTTTCTGTGACTTTGGCAGCTGGTGCAGATGGCTCAGGGGCTGCCCGAGACAAGCTGCCCCTGGGCCAGCAGCAGCAGCAGTTTGGGTGTGGGAAGGGGCTCAGGGCTGGGGCAGAGTGTTGGGGTGTGAGGCGGCACTTACCTCGGGGGGGGGGGGGAGCTCCCCAGCTCCAACTGGCATGTCTCTGCAGCTCTTAGGCAGAGGGGCCAGGGGATTCCGTGCACTGTCCGTGCCCGCAAGTGTCACCTCTGCAGCTCCCATTGGCTGCGGTTCCCAGCCAATGGGAGCTGCAGAACCGGTGCTTGTGGCAGGAGCAGCACGTGGAGCCCCCTGGCTGCCCCTCCCTCTAGGAACTTCAGGGACATGCCGGGAGGAGCCAGGTAGGGAGTCTGCCAGCCCCACCAACCCTCCCCCCCAGCACCAGCGGGGGTCCTGGGCCGTGCGCTGCTGCCTGCCTGCCCCCCAGCACTGGCGGGAATCCTGGGCCATCTCTGCCCAGCACCAGTGGCCCCCCAGCCCAAGTTTTAGTTAGGGGTATATAGTAAAAGTCATGGACAGGTCACGGGCTGTGAATTTTTGTTTACTGCCTGTGACCTGTCCACGACTTTTACTAAAAATACCTGTGACTAAAACACAGCCTTACTTATAGCACCTATAGGGTAGAAGTCCTATAAGGAATATTTCTTCAAAACCACTTAGAAATCTTTGTGGTTTTTTTTTTTTACGCTTCCAGCAAGCTTGCTGTTTGTGCTGCTTTACTTCTCCATTCTTTGCCTCTGGCCTGTATAGTTAATATATTGTAAAAGGGAGGATAATGTAGCTCTGCAACAAATTTAAGCTGTCTGAATCCCTGTAAACATTATGCACCTTGTTTATTTATGGAGAGTTAAATCTGCTACACACCTGGCTTTGTATTTTGTGTCTCCTACTTCGAAAACACGTTTACTGCCATTAATTCACAGGTGCAACTCGACACAGCTGGAATAATCACAATTAGAAATGTGATGGTAAATGGGTATGATGAGCATTCTTTGGCCAAACCCAAACACACCTCGATTGGATTGCACTGTCTAATATATCTTTAAACACTGCGGTGGGTAGTCACCCTCTGTCTGGTGGATAGTTGTCCTGACACAGTGGGTAAAAGAGAAGGAAAGGGGGCATCATCACAGGGCTGGGAATCCAAAGTAACTGACTTGGAGTTGGGGACCACATAGCTGAATTTCTGCAACAACGTTTTTAATGTAGAAATGTAAATTGCTGTATGTCTATGACACTCCACATATTTCTATGTATAGGATGTTCCTTTCGACTGGAATGTGTATGTTTAAAAAAATCCACTCCTTTCCATCTTCAGCTGTACTCTTGCCTCTCAGATATAGAAGATGGTCATTCAAAGTTGGTCTAGATGTTATGGAAGTGCTACCTTCTCTGTAGACAACATATGAACATTGGATATCTTTTGTTTAAATTTGTGAAATAATATGTCCAAGTTTATTTGTAAAAAGAAAAGGAGTACTTGTGGCACCTTAGAGACTAACCAATTTACTAAGGTGCCACAAGTACTCCTTTTCTTTTTGCAAATACAGACTAACACGGCTGTTACTCTGAAGTTTATTTGTGTAAACTTAAATACATGGATGCAAGGCCACTGTAGTGGCTAAGCACCTTACAAAATTGTTTATAACTATGCTTGTTTAGTTCGAAGAGGTAAAGAAGCAATACTGACAAAAACAATAATGATCTGTCAAGGATCAGTTAAAACAATCAAGCAAAACAACTGTTCCCATGTTTCAGTCTCATGCTGCCATTGACTTCCATGGCAAGACTTTAATAGGAGGCAGGAACAGATCCTAAAATAGCTATAAAAAGATTATAAAATAAATGAGGAGTTAAGATTTTATCTGTTGTGGCAATGGCAGGCAAGATTTGAACAAAAGCTTGTGCTCTATAGAAACTTTTAGAGGCAATTACATGCACAATAATTGGTGCGCTGGAGCTCAGCTTGACTGCGACAGTATTTATTTTCATCTTGTTCCCAGCCAGTGAGCTTTGTTGTGCTAGTCTGCTGATGGAGAGAGTGCCTCTATTCAAGTAGGCAAGGCTTTTAATTAGCATTTAGTAGAAGCATGTGTATGTTATCTGCTGCTGCTGCTGTGAAGGTGAATTGGCTCTTTAAGGAGGATGGCCCATTGATGTTTGCTATAGTGAAGTGGAGTAATTGATTTGAAGTATTCCTTGTTCTTCTGAAAAACCTTTTGTACTGGTTGATAGTGCCGAGTGGAGCTAAAGGAAAAGTTCCTACTCCAGGAAGCAGGGAGACAAAGAATTTATTTTTATTATTTTAAAGGGGCATGGTGGAGTGGGGAAAGAAGATGTCAAAAAGAACTGTTAAAAGGACACAAACAGTTACACTTTTTGAAGTCTCAAGCTGAAAAACTTGCTTTTAAAATGAAGTTCTTGAGATTCTAAATGCTTTTCCCCTCTGATATTGAATGAATTTCTACTTTAAAGCACGTGTTGCATACGGGAAGAGACCTGCCAGGGTCTGGAAAATGGTAGTAAATATTCTATTGGATTCGTTGTTAATTTCAAACCTTCGGTTGCCTTTCTAAGGAGTTATTTACTAGAATCAAGTGGAAGATACTTTCTATAAGAAAATTACTTTTCATTCTATTTCTACAATTATAGAATGCTACATATAGGGCAGGTAATGTCCAAGAGAAGAGATGTAGAGGTTAGCCTTGTAGAAACTATGCTGTCAGGCCTGGAAGGAGAAGGCAAGAAAATGTTGGCATAACAGAATGATGGCGCTCCTTGATTTAAAGGGACCAATTTGGAAAACCACATTTGTGTCTGAAAATTTTACTGGTTTTACAAGTAACATCTAAAATCACTATAACTGAAAGAAATTAATGGGGAAAAAGCACTTCTCTCTCTTGCAACAGTTTTACTTAGCGTATTTGACATATTAGAGTATAGTCAGTTTCATTGTTTCCTATGTATTGAGTTCCAGAGTAACAGCTGTGTTAGTCTGTATTCGCAAAAAGAAAAGGAGTACTTGTGGCACCTTAGAGACTAATAAATTGGTTAGTCTCTAAGGTGCCACAAGTACTCCTTTTCTTTTTATGTATTGAGTCAGTTTTTCCCTTCCTGAAAGGACCCTAACAAACGTCAACAGGGAGTAGAGAACCTCTTGTAAACATGGTTTTTAAAATGAAGTAAAAAATAAACCAATCAGAACATACTATTGAAAGAGTGGATGACCAGAAACGAGCAATTAAAAAACCAACAACAAAACCTCATAAGTAGAGTGTCTCACTAAGGGAGTTGCATTGATAGACTTTATAGGCATTTCACTGAAGGTTGGTGTTGAAGACTGCTATAATAAGGGGTCAATGATGACCCTTGACTGACTTTTATTAAACATTTTCCGTGTTTTCCTTCTCCCCAGGTGATCTGTGGAGTTACGATTTCTACAGTGGTCAATTTGTTGTGTCTCCTGAACCAGACACTAGTGTATATACGCTTGATCCCCAGAAGCACAAATACATTATCCTAGGCAGTGATGGACTGTGGAACATGATCCCACCTCAAGATGCTATTTCGATGTGCCAGGATCATGAGGAGAAACAGTATTTTATGGTGAGGGCATGTTTATGTTGTCAACTACTTTAAGATCACATGATAGCTATTAACTCGCTTTTTTGCTGTGTTACTCTATTGCCGTACACTTTAAAAGTATATGCAGTTGTGACATCGAGTGTTATTACTTAATAATACTGTTACAGCATACATGGAGCTATTACAATGATGGTAAACTTATTGTGATAGCTTATGTTTTAGTCATGGTATTTTTAGTAAAAGTCACGGACAGGTCACAATGAGTAGGTACAAATGTATAATCACTTCAGTTACCTTTTAAAAAAAAAATTAGTAAAATGAGTTTCCTCCATGTGACGTCATTATGAACAAAGTTTCACTGTAACTGGTGTTTGCACACTAATTCATTCAAACAATTCTTGACTACCATTCTGTTTGTCTGTTTGCTAGATGCAGGTTTGTCTGAATTCTGATGCTTTACGACCATGAGGTAGAGGTAGAGAATTGCAAACTGTGCCATATAATTTCTTCACTTTATGATCACAGTATAATGGTGATGGGTTTTCTTTGTTTTTCCTTTAAACATTAAGGGAGAACACAGACAGTCTTGTGCCAAAATGCTGGTGAACAGAGCACTAGGCCGGTGGAGGCAGCGCATGCTTCGTGCAGATAATACTAGTGCTATTGTAATCTGCATTTCGCCGGTGCTGGACGATCTGAGCAACTGGGAAAATGAAGAGGAATTGTATCTCAACTTGGCAGAGGGCCCCTGCTACAGCAGTCCTGATATGTGCATGATGACACCGTCCCGCTGCTGTACCCCTCCTGTCAAGGTAAAATTATTTAGAATTTTAAGAATGAAACCCACAAAATTTATAGCTAATTCCTCCATCCACCTCCTGCTTCTTCTCACTAGAGAGAGGCAGCCTTCTTATGTGACTCAGAAAGATCACACACTTCTCCTTTTGGCATATGTTCTTCAGTTGTTTAGTCCTGGGAATATAAATCAAGAGTGTAAAAGTATGAGCTCTGGACTTGGGGACATTCAAAGTCTCTGCGTAATCTCAAAATCTTGACACTTTTTGAATTACCAGTCGAATGCTAACAACTGAAATCTATAACGATAGAATGGTGGTGGTTCGTGTATTTTTGTTTTTAAAAGGTCAGTATTTAAATTATATGTACAGCATCCTTCCTAATGAGTAGTTGCATTTCCCTACGCTACATAAACAGAGAAATGATTAGTTGTTTTAAGAGCACCTTTACTTTCAGGTTGGGAGAGCATATCTGCATCTATCCGTCAATTCAAATTCTCTTCATTAAAAGAGACAGCCTTATTTTTACAGGGATCTTCCTTTGAATTAGACCCTTGTCCATTAACATAGAAGGGAGGTTTTTGGAAGGTCTTTACCATTTTGTTGTTAAAGACTAGGATATAATTGTGAGTGGATGTTTGTTCTCTAATGTCTTTGAATAGCCATCCTTTAGGCCAAGTAAAATTGAAAATCAAAGATCAGGATGAGAGTACTTAACATTTGGTTGATATAGAGACAGACAGCAATAAAACAGCAAGTGGGTTTTTTTCCATTCAGTAGCAGCAGGAGAATGCATGGGAGGAACCCCAAATCCACTGAAAAGGGTAGCAATCCCAAAGTCTTCTGTGGCAAGAGATTATCTGAATTGTAATTATTCCTGTTTTTCAGTCAGTGGTTTTTTGCGTACAGCTTTTGAATTATTTCCAGCCCTCGTCAAGTAAACTTTGGGTCATGTTGATTTGAAAATGTCCCAGAACTAACATTTCAAATAAGTACTCTAAATATCCCTTCCCGCCCTTTCACTCATGTAAATAAATTCAGTACATTCTGTGTGGTGTAGAAATCTGTGCTCCAACGGTCAGACCAATACCAAAAGCAATGGAAGCTCTAGGTCAAAACTTCAGAAGAGGAGTGTCATTCCTTTCATGGCCATTTTCAAACTGCCCTTCAGCTCTGTGCTGGGCCTGCTAGGCTGTTTTTAAGGGACTGTAAATCCCCCCCTTAAAGTCCTCTTGCTGTTTTGGAGTATGCAGCACATGTTAGACTCATATCAAGGCAAATGGTCTTTCATCTCGAAGGTAAGTGCTAAACTGTTACTTCTAACAGTTCAAAGTGATGTTTAGTACTGAGATGAAGGTAACTTTTTATTTTGTTTTAGGGATTGTCTATATAGGGAAAATAACTGAAATACGTACAGCAGAATAAGCTATATTGCTATAGCTATTCCAGAATAGCTCCCCATGTGGCCAGAACACACTGTTCTGGAATAAAAGTGACTTTATTCCAGAATAATTACTCCACTTTGTGTGTGACGTAATTATTCTGGAAGAAATTTTCTTTTATTCCAGAACAGTGTGTCCACACAGGGAGCTATAGCAGAATAGCTTATTATTCTGTAGCCATTCTGGTCAATTTCCTCATGTATGCAAGGCCTGTATGTCCTCTTTTTCTTAGCAGGGCCCTGATGGTAAAATTCAGTTGGCCACAGGCATAGAATGGTTACCATTAAATCTGCTGGTTCCATTTTAAGTACACTTTTTTCCTCTTGCCCTGCTTTACAGTTTTATTTTATAATTTTAAAAATACTTATTTTATTTAGGATAATTCATTCCTATCCCACTTGATTTCTTTTAAAACTGAAATGACTACACAGATACCACAAATATAATTTTTAGCATTAGTATAGGTTGCTGTTTTAGTAACAAATACCATCTATTCTCACAGAATCGGTATAAAAGTGGAAGGAAAGGAAAAAGTGGAAGCAGGAAGTGGAAAAAGAGAGAGAGAAAACAGGGCAACTGTCCTATCAGAATAATATTGAAACATTTAAGGAAAAACAAACATCTCTAGACAGACTAGAATAAATGGAATGACTCTGCATCTGTGTCCCTTTTTGTGTATTTTTGTGAAAGCCCAAAAAGGAGCTTCCCTATATTTTTCAGGTTGTTATTCTGGCTTGACTAATAAGTAACTTTTTTGCAATGGGCATGGGAGTAGCTTTTCATTTCAGTGAGACACAATAATGGTGAGAAGAGCAGATTTCCACACTCGGGTTAATGTAATGGTTGACCAACAGGGTTTTCCATTTAAAGAGCAAACTGCTTCTAAATACATCTTCTGGGTAAAATTCAAGTGCAGGAGGCACCTCTGACTCCTTTTCTTTCTATGAAATTCAAATTACGTTAAACCTAAAATTAACTAGCATGGGAACCAGAGCGTGGGTAAATGAAGACTGCATTGTGCCTTGCTTCAGCCTTTTAAAAAGAAACCAATTCCGTTTTGGAGGGAGGATTAAAATAGCCTATGAGGGACACAATTTTTCCTGCTGGTTCAAACCGTAAAAGTTGGACTTGTGCCTTCTGCAATAACGAATACCTGATCTTCCAGAAGCAGGCAACCCCCACTGCCCAAACCATACATAATCCACCCAGTTGTATAATGCTGTACATGAGGGAGCAGGTAATTGCTTCCTGATCCCTGTGATAATCATACTCTGGCCTTTAAAAAAAATCCATTATTTGACTCTGACAGTGAATTCTAGCGGAATACAGAGTATTTTATACACTAAGGTATATAAAGTATTTTATTTGGTATATAAATGTACCTGCTCTTCACTTAAAGTTGACTGAGTTGTTGTATTATGAGACAGTGAGAAATGGATTGTTTTTTACTATATCCTTCAAAATTTAAAATCTCAAATATTCAGTCTCAAATGGAAGTCATTTGTATAGATTCACAACCAGTATTTTTGGCACGTCAAGAAGTGGACAAAACCCTTTTTTCTAAGACGTATTTTTTCAGATCGGCTGTCCAATCGCTTTTAACCAGTGTGTTGATGACCTAACCTTTGCAGAAGTATACATAACTCCAGTAATGTTTGACTTTTGACTATATTTACTAATTCCTCCCATCAGAGTAAACGTTGCACTTTCACAATAGCCACAGAATTGTTTCCAAATAATTTTTCTTCTGAGAAATGTATGTGGGGAAATATTAGGGAGACAGCCACTGATTACATAATTTAAGGAGTTTAAAAATTGGAGCCTTGCTCCTACATGGTAATGTAAAAGTAGGGGAGGCCAAATTCTTCCTGGGATGCAGCTTATTTGGAAGAAATCATGGTATAAGAGGGGAGGGGAGGATCCTAGATGTGAATATCCATGTGTGAGATGAGTCTAGTGGTGGTCATATTATTGTCTTGAAATTCACTTCTCGCACATGAGAAAGTGAGATGTCACACTAGGAGTTCAGGTCTGTTTACTCTTATGGAGCTTATTTCTGTCCCTTCTAAGTAAGAGTTCCTTTATGTAAAGATTCTGGCATTTTCATGTATGGAGAGACACTACAAGTATTTATCTCCCATCTGAAAAACATCTGTCTTTGCTCCTGTTAATAACCATACCAGAAGGCGATCGGTGTCACAATACCTAAAACCAGAGGGAAGTACCTGATCTGAATTAGCCAGATAGTTAATGCTTTCATGGATTGCAGTTGCCTTTTTCCCAACCTGAGATCCATCATCAAAACTGTGCATGCCATGGGTGTTAGATGTGAGCCAGTGGCAAGAGGTTACTGATGATGGTTCCTTTTATTTACATTTTACTCCTGGGGATTGTGTCTTGGAGGGAAATGGCTCGGCCTTTAAGGCTTTGTCTACACTGGCATCTGAACGACAAACCTTTTGTTGTTCAGAGGTGTTTAAATCCGCGCCCCCCTCGACCCCCCAAGACAAAAGTTTTGCGACAAAAAGCGCATGTGTGAACAGGGCTTTGTCGGCAGGAGCGCTCTCCTGCTGACAAAGCTACCACTGCTGGTTGGGGGTGGAAGTTTTTTGTCAGCAGGAGAGCTCTGCTACACTGCGTGCCTTTTAGCGGCACAGCCATGTCACTAAAAGGTGCATAATGTAGACAAAGTTTAAGAGTGGAGAATATTGATAAGAACCAGCACCTTTGTCTGTTATCTTCAAAGAACTAAAGAGGCATTTGTAACTTTGGGTCTTAACAATCTCAGGTCTCCTAAGTATGGTTATCTCTGAAATAAAATGGAGGCCAAAGCCAAGTTCCTGAATTAAATAAGAGTATCCCCTTGTTTCTGAGTCAGATCTTTTTGGTGCCAACTGTAACTGATTCATCCTTGAAATAGTCCTAAAGTTTAAAAAAAACTCTCAACAATTTCCTATTGCTGTCAGCAGCTGATTGCCCAGGAATGAATTTTGACTGGCCCACACCCTCGGTTCCTTCCCCCCCCCCCTTCTCATTACCCCACTCTACCCTAAATTCCCTTGTACTCCCTCTCCTAATTTTTTCCATTTTAGTGCCCCAAATCATTGTGTTACTGCAGCTATCCATATGGAGCAAGGCTATCGGTGATGAGAGCCATAGCACTGAGGATCTTGCATAGCAAGGCATGCCAGATTAAAAGTCTAACAAAGAGCCAGTCTCAAAAGTATAATTGAGCCTATTAGGCAACAGTTCACAAAGCACCTCCGAATGTGTAAACTACATGGGGTTTTTTGGGTTGTCACTAGAACTGAGTGAAAGAATAACTTCTAAAATACTGTCCATAAATGTCTGTCATCAGATCTATTGATAGCATCTCAAACAGTTCAGTTCACATCTATTAAAAGTTTGAATTTATCCTTTTTGTTTTTTTGCAATAACTATTTAAATTTGGTTTACATTGGATCATCAAAGATACAATAATCTTTCAGTAATGTCCAGATTTCTCACTGGAAAAAAAATCCCTTTGATATATGCCAGCCTGTCTTTTGAAGTGTTTTTTTAAGCGTAGAGTCTAATTTTTCAGATGTGTTGAGCAACAACAGGCCCCTTTGACTTCAAATTGGGCTACGGTTGCTCAAGGTCTGATTTTCAAAAGTACTTAGATTTTGAGATCTCTTGTATTATTTCAATGCGTTCAGTTTCAACTGCAGTAACCGCAGGTGCATTTAGTTTGCAGTATAATACAGTTTCTGGAATAAGATAATCATTAGGTTATTGTCCTTACGTTGGTAATACATAAAATGATGTGGCCTTGAAAAAATGCTTTGAAGGTCTCTCATTGAATAAACAGCAATTTCTCCACAATTTGAATCTTTTAATAATTGTGTCAACATTTACATGTAAAGGGCACTGCATAAATAGCAGTTTATACAGCCCTACTGTGAGATAGTGAAGTCTTCTCTATTTTCCTGATGGTGAAATTGAGATAGAAATGATTTACCGAAGGCCACAGAGAGCAGCGAAGCCAGGATTAGAATTAGGAAGTTCCTGGCTTCCAGTGCATTATACCACACTCTCTCTCTTCAAATTACAGAATACTTCGCTGTGCAGAAAACAGCCAAATTTACTTTGCTGAATAAAGAGAGTTTTGAAAGGCCAGAGCCTAATTTTTATTCAGTCTTCCCCAGTTGTAAGGAATAAGTGTGTTACTAACCTAGAAGGATTGGACGCAACAAACGTAAATTCAGAGGTTAGTGTAGTATTGTCCAGGGAGGCCCTTATTCCATCTCCTTGTACGCCATTAGAACTCCTCCAGCAACAGAGCATTGCTTCAGGCACCTGATATCTTGTTCAGCGGTAACTAAAAAGTCTAAGTGTAATTCAGGTCAGGAGATAAAGCCTGTTCTTTTGCTGTTTGTCCTAATAATACTTGGCCATTCAATGACATTTTTAATCTTCAAAGCACTTTGGAAACAATCTCACAAAACATCTGAAAGAGAGCATTAGCAGCTTCATTTTGCAGAGGATACTGATGAAGACTGGAGTGTGCGGCATTCAGTGCAGACATCCTTTTCGATGTTGGTATTCCAAAGTAATGAAAGATGCAAGGAGGTCCCATAGTTCGGTGACTTACTTATTAACTTTACGCCAGTGAGAATGAAAACACGTATGCTAACTGAGGCGAGACAGGTCTCTGAAAAATCTAATGGCAGACATGTCATCATAGACTTACTGATGGAAATTAACAAACTTGCGTAAGGTTGGAGGGCTGAAACTGGCAAGTTGAGATCCAGAGCCTGAAGTCCACTGTGAAAATGTTCAGGTGTGTTTCGCATCTGGATCTGGAGTTAGACCTGTCTCCAAGAAGCTTTAGTATCTGCTGTCATGTATAGTATCTTTCACCCACATACTTTAGCCATGGTCTGTGGTAACACAATTGGAGTAATGATATTTATGGATAAATAATTCCTTCTTTTTTAATCCCAGCTTCTAGAAGAGGATCTATGGCCACGACTGAACTCCTCTGAGCCTGTTCCTTCTCTCATGCATAGCAATGTGATCTTGGATAAATATTCCGAGCTGTCCAGTGAGATTGCTAAAAGCAGTATACCGTTGGCGGTAGCATCCTCTAGGGATCCAGGCCCACAGGAGGAGAATTGTAGCAAAACACTAGCTTTGAGGATTCATGAATCTTACAGCAATGGCTTGTCAGTTACCCTCTCCCCTTCCAACTCAGCAAATTCAAGCATGGACCAAAAAAGCTTAAAGATGTCTCCTAATGGCCAAACAAAATCCCAAGAAGCAGAGAGGACACCTACAGGAAACTTTAAACGGACATTAGAAGAATCTAATTCTGGCCCAGCTTTGAAGAAGCCAAGACGTAGCCTGAGTCGAAACATTAGCGTCCAGCCAGAAAGCCTGTCCACAACTCCACAGCGCAAAAACTCAAACAAGCTCACCATGCGGCGAAGCCTGAGGGGACAGAAGAAGCTTGGCAATTCACTGTTCCACCAGACCAGGAAAGCCGTTTGCGTTTGCTGAGGGGTGTTTGTGTGAGCACAGTTTGGTCTGATTAGAATGTTGAAGTTGGTGCAGAAATTTGAAACTCTTCCTGTTTATCTTTTTTTAAAGTAGAAAACTTTTTGGTATTGAACAGCTTTATTCTCAGCCTTGTACTGCTTGTATTATAACTGTGAATTTTGTAGATGTGTAGGGTATAAGTCGCTGTAAAATGTGTGTAAATTTGTACTCCTTCATACAAATGTAGTCTCTTTTTTCCCCCTTGTATAATTGTTACAACAGGGCTAAACGTTGTTTAAAAGAAGATGTTTAATCTTTTTTGTTAATTTACTAAAGTCATGAATTTGTATAAGCTTCTTGTGATGAGAATTTCACAACTTTTTAACTGAAGTAAATTATTAAATAGAATGGAAGATATGTATTTTCGTAGTACTATACGTTCAACCCAAAGTGTGTCTTTTAGAGAATACTCTAGACCTATTTTTTGTTCTTAAAATTTAGATTTCTCTATTCAGAAATGAAATGGAAGCAGAGATGTTGTGTTACTTTACACAGCTCAATATCAATTTCTTTATCTTAATTAAAATACTATGCAGTATCTTATTCAGTTGTATTTTTTGTAACCTTAATCGTCAAAGTATTTAGCAAAAAAAATTGTGGGTTTTTTTTTTTTATTTCTGAAAACTCCAACCCATCCTACAAAGCCATTCTCATCCCTGTAGTAATTTATGGCATTTTTATCCAGGCATTTGGTAGTGGTATTTCTTTTAATATATGTGCCCTATAAAGGCATTTTTTGTTATTTCACTAACTGATGGTACTGCTAATTCCTTTCCAACGTAAGTCATCAAATTATTTTATGATTTACAGTTTTCATTGAGTATGTGGACCATATATATGTTCACCTAAATAAAACAAGTGAAAACTTGCTTGGGGTGCCTTTGTTCTTTAACTATGTACAGTATCTTATGCTCAAATTCTTTAAACACTGTGGTTTTGTGTAATTGTGCAAATATTAAATGGTTCCTTCCTTAAAAAAGTCTTTAAAAAAACCACCTGTTTTTATCAACTGGTTCCCAATTCTACGCTTTATTTTTAAAAAGCCGGAGGGGTAGATAGTGTGATGTGCCATGGAGAGGACTTTTGGAATGAGAAATATAGACTTGGATTAGAGAAGTCTACTGTTTCTCTGCATGCTTTGCCTTCCCCCTGCCTGCTTCTGCAGGAAATTTTGATCAGGAAAGATATGCCCACCTGATTTTTGTAGTCCCTATTCAGTGCTTCAGAGGGAGATAAAGAGACCTCAAAGGTTTATGCCAGCATGGTGTTGGGGGAAACTTCCTTGACTGCACACCAGTCTGTTCATCCTGTGCGTGTTGAGTTTAAAAAACAAACTGATCTAATGCCATTTATAGTTACATACATACCTTTATAAAGTGTCCATAACAGTTGTTATGCAGGATGATTTATAGTAAAACACAAATATATCCTGAAAAGCCATGGGTATCCCAATAACTGTCCTTCCCAGCCCACCACCTACTCCCAATCTCTGTAACAGGAATACTGGAACTATCAAGATTCTTATGCACTTTTGCTCTTACTACTGTATTTTTCCATTTTTAAATTCTAGAGGAATGTCCATTCTCATTCTCAGCGGAGGGTTTTTGCTTTATCTTTCAGCATCTCTCCTTCACTAACCAGAGTCTGTTTTTTATGGGAGAATCAGTGGCATTTTGCAGGGTTTTGATGTTAGAGCTGCTCCTTCTGCAAATACCCACTATTTGTGTAAGTTTGATGTGCTTCAACTGAACACTATAGAAACTAAGTTGAGCCAGACGAAATAGAAAAGAGGAAGGGAATGTAGGTTTTTCCTCGTGTACAGCAGTCAGAGGATCTGGAATCATCAACAAGCAACTCTATCTTCTGTCAAAGCCACTATCAATTCATTACATGGGAGAAGGAAGATGTCCAACTTTTTTTTTTTTTTTTTTTGGTAAGCAGAAACTCATTAAGTTTGGTTCATGAGTGAAACATGGCAAAATGAGTTCGAAATGAGGTTGCCTTTATTTTTAATTCTACTGCTGTGGCCAATACAAATGACTTCAGAGTCCATTGCTCTGTCTTGATCTATAAGGATCTTAGCCACTCAGAACAAGATGAAGTGTTGTATGTCATCCTGGTGGGCTGCAATTTGACATGAAGATATAAGATTTATGCAGTCTTCCATTTTATTCAAATTATGTGCAGTTTTTCAGAAACAAAGAGGCCTCAAAAGCAAATGGAACAAGTTAAAACCACTGAACTAGGCTTATTTCTGTGACCTGTGGAAAGTTTCAAAACAGTTCCTCTTTATTTGGATTATTTAAATTCAATTAAATGTAACGGGTCAATGCTTAATCTTAAATATTTATGCAGTTTAGGACTGTTGACATTCTACAGTGTCTTTTGACAGAGCAACTCAAAGTGCTCTACAAATTAATCCTCACAACACTGAATGAGGTAATTACTACAGTCTTTTTCAAAACATTGTTCGTATACATATTTTGCTAGCTCCCTGCTCAACATGTTAGTATTAACTTATTGAGTCACTAACAATACTGGTAGTGCATAGATTGACTGACCAGATTTCTGGTAATGCATAACTCCTCAGTTGACAGAATTTTACTGTATTTGCATTTTCAGTTGGAAGTTAAGATCTGTATTGTTCCTATAGTACCATCTAGAATTTTTAAAGGGACATAGGCAAATACAGTGTTCAATCAACCTGCTTTACTCAAACAGCATGTACTAGTGGTGGGCACTTGACTTGATAACTTAAGTCCCTTCCATCTTTAATTACTACGAAAAATTAATTCTATGGTAACGCGTTAAAATTCTGTCCTGCTATGTCTTTCTAAGGCATTTGGAGTTAATTGGGTTGGCCTTTTATTTCTCTCAAGGTCTCGTTGAGCTGTGCGCAAGAACTTCTTGGTTTAGAAACCCAGTCTGTAGAGTGTTTTCCCTGAAGGTGTCCACCAAAGCCTATTTGTCTGTGTATGAGCAGTCTTTCACTTTGGTCAGTATTTTTATGATCAGTTGACCTTTTTTTCACTTTTTTTGGGGGGGGGGGGCATGTTTTTCTGAGCTGGTCACTTCTGTTATCTAGTTTCTTTAATCATCATGCTTGCTTTATCTTTATTCTAATTTTACGTTTTATGGTGCAGAACATTCCATGTACTGGTTTGGTTATGCACCCAATATACACTATGGCATTTTATACTGAATGTGTTTTGTGTTAGGTGGATATATTATGGTCAGAAGGCTCCTACACGTGACTTGCTTTTAAATGCGCAAGGAAAAGGCCAGTATTCTAGAATTACATCAGTGGCCAGGATTATATTTTTGGAACCTAATTCTTTAATACTGGAACAATAAAACCCACAGGCTAAAATTAGCTCTGCTACCTACATGTTACTATGGCTACAGAAACCCCAAATGGAATCATAGGCTTTCTGAAGATGTATAATTCTCTTTCATCCAAGGAATGTAATAACATCTCTTACAGATATAAATATTAATGTATGGTCTAGGTTGGTCCTTAACCATGGGTTACAATCCCATAGTATGAGAAATAATTTAACAGTTTTTACTAGGGATGATGATTTTTACTGTTGCACAGAAATTCATACACAAAAAAGCAGTTTTTAACTAGCAATCGAGTAGCTATATTTGACTTACTGATCTATAATATTATAAGTCTAAAATATTAACTGCTGGTTCTAATTTGATTCTTGCTTAGTAAACCATTTTTAGTTAAATGAATAATTGCATTTTTCATCTCTAAATTTCAAAGCATTTAATAGATCCTACTTAGCTGCCTATCTGCCAGGGAATTCAAACAACTCTTCACCAGTCTACAAGCTTTTACAGATTTGTAGTAAAAGACTGGTGAGATGTTCAGTCTTTTTTTTTTTTTTAAAAGGATGACTTTTTTTCTTGCCACAAGGAAAACCCAGCTGTAACACATTAAGAATTATGTGAATCTGTATCACAAGTTACATGGAAATACACTGAAGAAAAAAGACTTTGTATACACTGGCACATGTTCACTTTTTTCTGACTATATATGTTGAAGCAAAATTGGAATATATCATCAAGCACATGCACTCAGGTAAGTGTGACCTCTTTTCCCTGACCACCCCCCCCCGCCCCCCCATTCCTCCTGTGTCCCATAGTGCTTGTTTAGGGCTGCAGGGTTTTCTCCATTTGCAGCAGCAGATGTCATCAGTTTAATGTCTGCTTTCTTAGTTTTGAATAAAATAAGCAAAGAGAATTATTTGAAAGGAAGAAGTATAGTACAAATAAAACTTTTGCAATTGCAAATGGAGATTCCCCAGAGCAATCATTCCCTTCCATTTTTTAAAATATATTTTGATTGCTACTGTAAACTGGCTAGAGCTTACCCTTTTGTCAGCTTTGCCTATTTTGATGTCATTTGTCTCCACATAAGTTAATTAGTCAATCAGGATAAGGAAAAAATAAAATTTGCAGCTGACAGCCCTCCTTAAGTGGCAGCAGTAAATCGAATTAGGCCTGTTGAGTCATAGCCTTCAAACATTTTTCATTGTGAAACAAAATTATAGTATGTGCAAGGAGGAAGTTATCTGTGTATCAACTAGTGGTTTTAGGGTGTGTGTGTGTAATTCAAGTCACCATTGTGTACTCTAACCTATTCAACCAGAAACTCCAGCTCTCTTCCTGTAAGGGCATCTCTCTGTTGTGAGACAGTTAACAGATATAGGAACTTAACATTTGAACATTTCTTCAGGCTCGGAAGGAAGTGTCCTTGTATATTCTAACTCCAAACGTACCTAATATTGCTCTACAGGATAGGTTTGTTAGAAGCATTGCCCCTGTTTGACCTGTGTAGTCAAAGTTTGGGGCTTTGGGGATGTTCTAGCTGGTTACAAATTGGAGTACGGTATTTTCTTGGATGTAATCTTGTTTATTTACAAGGACCCTACACCATCTCTGAGTCTAGGAAAAACCAGGCATAACAGGAACAGTTCATTAGCTTACAACCCCCAGTCTCTTTAGCCAACTGAACAGACCCTAAAAGTCTCTGCCTGGCTTTTTCTAGACTCACACATTGCACTCACCAGTTAATGCCTGGCTTGCTTGCTTTTCCTCTTCTGCCTTCCCACCTGCACCCACACAAACACCACTCAACAAAAGATCACCATCAACTCAGCCCAAACTCTTGGACAAATTCACAATCCCTTTTTGTCTTAAGTGGAGGGCTTCTGATTAACTCATCCTGACAATTGTTAATTGAAGGGCATGCTCACACCCAATCTCAAAGAGTTTTGTGACTGCAGTCCCTTGTACTTCTCAGCATAAGGGGTTCGCATAACAAATTTTTTTGGTGATGTCAGAGTGCGGCCACCAAGTCTTGCTGGTGGCCTCTGACAATTTTTCCTACAATACTTAATTTTAGGAAAAAAAAATATCCACATATACATGTCCAAATCATTGTAATTTGTTTGCAGACTTGGTAATAAAAATAATGTACAGTTCTATTCTTTACTGGACCTAAACAGAACAGAAACACACACAAGGTGCTTTGTATGTTTTTGTCTTTTTTTCTTATTGTTTCTTTTGGTTGCTTTTTTTTAAAAAAAGACTTGCTAGCGGGTAAGTCTGCTGTGAAAGGTGATATTAAACAAACAAACATCACTTTTCACAGCAGATGTACTAAGCCTAGGGCCAAATTAAGCCCTGGATGGGGAAGTGGTTAGTGAGGCAGCAGGAACCAGGGGTACTTGGGGAGGGTGAGTTTGCGGCCGGGCCCAGAGCCAATCGCCTCATAGGCAGGGAATGGAGCCTAAACCCCTATGCCCAGAGGATGGGGCCTGGGGATGGAGCCCAAAGCCCCATAGGTGGAGCTTACCACCCACCACCCAAGGGCTGAAGCCCAAACCCTAGGAAGGTGGGGAACTCACACTAGCTGTCTGCTCCTTCAGCTTTGCTGTCTCCCCCAGAGGTGGCCACGGCCCAATCACTGCTGGCAGCCGCAGGGGAGGGGCTGCTGCTTCCCTGCCACCACCCAGGGGGCTGTGGCTGCAAGAAAACCCCCTGGGGGCCAGATGTGGCTACATTTGAGAAATACTACATCTGTTCCATACTACATCTGTTCCAGTTAGGGACCCTCTCCTCTTCTTTTTCGGTCAAGGGCCTAACTTACATTCACTCTTGTAACTAATGATGTAGATCAGTAATCATACAATTGAATCTTTCTGGATGATGAAAACTTGTGGTGTTATCGTTTGCGCTTTCTGAGTATGAGTTTCCTTATTGGTGACGCGTGGCTCTACAAGAGTTGCAATCATCTTGTAAATGTACGGGAAAGGGATGCAACTTCTTGTTCTGTCTATGACATTTTATTTCCAAGCTGTATCCCACAGCTCTCTCATGACCAGACTGTTATGAGAAACCTGGCGTATGCCATCTGAAGGCAGCGTTTGTCAGGTTTTTGTTTTACGCACAGCAGGTTCCCAGAGAGGGTGATTCCAGAATTTATTTATGGAAGTGGGAAGGACATCTATTGCCTAAAAAATCAGGATGCTTCAGCTGGAGTTTTCAGAGTAGTAGCCGTGTTAGTCTGTATCCTCAAAAAGAACAGGCGTTCCTGTGGCACCTTTGAGACTAACCAATTTATTTAAGCATAAGCTTTCATGGGCTAAAACCCACTTCAGCCAGAGGGGCCATTTTAGCCCTGATGTCACCCCAGCCGGTCTTGCTCACTGAGGTTTCGTTGGGCTGCCGTCGCTCGCCGCGCTGCTCAGGGCACTGGGGACACTAGCCCAGGAGCGTCCCGGGGGCAGCGGGTGGAGCTGTGTCCCGCCCAAACACGCGTCTGGGCTGCTCGGGCGGCTCTGTCCCGTTATGACAGGGCCGCTCCCTGTCCGCGGGGCGGGGGGGTGTCCTGCTGTGACACCCCCTTTCCGTGCCCAGGCCTCGCCGCTCTCCGTTCGCCTCATCCCGCCCGCCAGGGCCGTGCCGCAGCTCGGCCCTCGCAGCCTGGCCTCGCTCAACCGCCGTCCCGCTCTGCCCCCACCCCCCCGGTTCTGTGAAGCCTCCGCCATTATCCCCCCCACCCCCACCCCACGACGGGGCGGCGTCTACCCGCTCTGGGCCGGAGAGGAGCGGACCCTCCCGGGGACAGCCGGGGCCTTGGTTTTGTTGCCTCAGCCAGGCCACTTCCGGGATTACGTAATGACGAAGCGGACGGTAAAATAGGATTCTGACGCCTTGATGTGGGCGGGGTCGAAGGTCTTTCCTTCTGATTGGCCGTTGGTCCGTGACTGACAGGATCCTGGGCTTTGCCTCCCTGCACGTGCGTCGGGGTCTCACGATGGCTCTCGCGAGATCTGGATGTAAACAAAGCTAAACGGGCCCAGGCTGCGCTCTGTTCTCTCAACCTACTCTGGCTAGTGAGTGGGTGCAAGCGACAGTCATATCGTCGATGTCCCGCCCACTGCTCCATACCGGGGAGTAGGATTGGGTGACAGGACGGAGGAGCCTGCCTCTCCCGCCTGGTGATTGGCTGTTGGCGTCAGCGTGTGCCAGGTGTCAGTTCCCGAGAGGGTCCCAAACACTGTCAGTGAGGAGCCAGGGCGAAGGAGCAACGCAGCAGGTGAGGGGGGCCGGGGAGGGGGGGATGGGAAACGGGAGGGGGGAGATAGAAGGGGAGGAGACTGGTGGAGGAGGGGGATGAGGAAGGGGATGGGGCGGGGAAAGCAGGGGTGGGAGAGGAGAATAGGGCAGGGGAGGAGGGGGCAGGGGTGGGAAATGGGGAAGGGGCAGGGGAGGAAGGGGAAGAGTGGCAGGGTCTGGAGAAGAGTGGTCGGGGCAGAGGAGGAGGGAGAAGGAGTGGGGGCAGGGGAGGAAGAGATGGGAGGGGAGGAAGGGGCAGAAGTGCGAGAAGGGGATGGGGCAGGGTTGTAGGGGCAGGGAAGGGAGAGAAGGGGGTGGTGATGGCAGTAGGGAGGAAGGGGAACATCCACGGTGGTGACAAGGAAGGAGAAGGGCTGGGAAAGGAGGATGTGGGGTGATGGGGCATGGCAGGAAGGGGGATGGGAGAGGGGGTGGGGTAAGGGAGGAAAAAGAAGGGATGGGAGGCAGGGAGTGATGGAGGTTGGGGGAGCAAGGGGAAGGGTCTGGGAAAGGGGGATGGGGTAGGGGAGGGGTGAGGAAGGATGTGATAGGGGGATGTGCAGGGGTGGATGAAGGGAGGGGAGAGATGGGGGAAAATGAAGGTGTCTGAGTACGGAGGAGTAAAATAAATTGGACTGGTCTGGTGAGCTGTGGTATCTGGGTGGCAATTTGGGGATCACAAGTGTGGGAGGCTGGTCAGGCTCAATTTCCCAGCTCAAGAATTGCCAGTGGGGTTTCTCAAGACTGAACTGGTGATTCCCAATAGCCGTGCACTTCAGGCTCTCTTCCACCCTGGGACTCTGGTGGCACAGGAGCTGGAGTTCTGTTGCAGGTAACAGTGCTCGTGGCTGAATGACAGCAGGCACTGACTGGTACAGATGTACCACTGGGCTTGGAACAACTCCTCTCCTCCATGTCTCTTAGACTGTAAAATGTTTGGAACATGGATCAAATCCTGGCCCCGTTGAAGTCAATGGTGTCAGGATTTCATCTCCAGTCTTTATTTTCTGTACAAAGTACCATGCACACATGCAACACTAAATAATGACTATTATGTTGGGTAATGTGGTTGCAGTGACCTGGATTCAACTGTTGTTGTTTTGTTGTTGCTAGATTGCTAATTGGATGATAGAAGCTGTTGAGGGGCGTGATTAGGACCTGTCATAATTACTGGTGTCTGGTCAATGCCTTTTGCCCTGTGAGTAAAAAACTGTTTTGTTTTTCTACATAAGAGAACTGATCTGAATTGTTCTGAACAACAAAAAGCAGAATGCTTTTGTTTTGTGAAATCTTATGCATTGGTTTTAACCCTAGCCATTGTGATTACTTACTCAATGTCTTGTTTCCCAAGAGCATATTCATTGTGATTAAGTCTATGTTTCTGTAATTTATGTGTGTATTTTTCCTGGTCAGTATCTCATGATGAAATGCTGCTCTCAAGCTGGTGTAATGCAGTTAGTGTATTTATAAAATTTGTTGTTATATATTTTCCTAAGATGTTGGTGCATATGTGCAGTTTACATAATACATGGTTTTCTTTAAATAAAACTCATTTTACCATGCAAGATTTTGTTTTCCCTTTTTTCCTGTGGTGTAGATTGGGATATTGAACAAGAAGAGATTTATTTAAACAGTGCCAGAGGTGAGTATAGTGATTTAGATGTATCTGAGAGAATGGTCCTTCATCTCGAAGAGCTTACAGTCATGCTAGCTAGAGAAATTGACTTATATAAATAAACATTTCCCTATAAATGATTATTTTAAAAAAAATCTACTGCCCATAGGTATCTGCAGAGCAACGATGGCAACAGAATCTCCTCGCCGCCCTAGCCGATGTACAGGGGGAGTTGTGGTTCGCCCCCAGGCTGTCACGTAAGCATGTTTTAGAAGATGTCCGATTACCTTTGTCTGAAATCCCTAGAATGTTCCTGTACAGCAAGTACGTGGTCCTCTCAAAATCAGCAGCAACTTCTTGTCATGAACAGTACAGTTTTGTTGTGCTCAGTATTTTCCGGGAAAAGGAAGTAAATAAACGCCTCTTTCCAGATTTACAAGATTATACACAGCAGGCATTCTCTTTGAAAGGGATACATTTGAGATTGGTAGGCCAAAATGTTCACCAACATTACAAGTTACAGGGTAGATGATTGAACACTTTATATATAAACAAGAAATGACTGCAAAACATATTTTGCTTGCTAAACAAACTCGACGCTAGATACAACTGAGTCATAACAAACTTGTGCTTAGTGGGCATTTGTAGATTTCCTCCCCCCCCCGCCACTGCTGTCTCCCTCTGTTCCATTCTTATATTAAAAGGTATAAAGCTGCTGTTATCTGCACTGCCTCAGTAAGTGAGGTTGCTGTGGATGTCAGTGTACTGCTTGCTCAGGAGAACAGAGAAGACAAGTACAGTGAAGGTTTTAAAAAAAAAAAAAATACAGTGCGTAACAGACTTTCCTACCTTTGCCAGGTCTCCCTAAGTTACCTTCACATGTCAATGGTTGAATGGTGAACATCCTCAATTAGAGTAACCAGAAAACTTGCCTGTCCTAAGTCCTTTTGTAGCAGAATGGGTGAAATTTTCTCAGTGGTGGCATTATGCTGCTGGCTAGTTTTTTTTGCTATGGTATTGCATTGCAATATCATGTATGTTTTGGCAACTTGTACTTTACTTACAAGAGCTGACAAAACATGAACCATGGTAATGATGGGGATGGCTGTCTATTTAGATCTCAGGATTCACTTGATTTTTAGCAGGAACAAATAAAATGCAGTTGTTCCTGTAACTCACTGAATTGCATAAACAACTGGGTCTTTGCAACCTAAGCTTTCATAGAAAGGAGGAGAAGCCTGTAGAAGAAATCTTGCAATTTGCCAAATGCAGTTCTGATTGTAGTAACCTGTTCTGTGGAGTGAGCTTGTTCTCTGGAAAAACAATAATTAAAAAAGAAAAACTCCATAAGAATATTTGATTATGTACTTTTTGTGTGGGGATTATTTTCCAGTTTGTTTTCCCAACCTGCATATCTCCGTTATGGGTACATCACTCATTCTTTATCTCAGAATTGAATTTTCTGGGTAGCATGCTACAAACTTGAACCTCCTGCTCTCATTTTGAAACAGTAGGTTATCAAACAAATGGCAGAATATATTAACAATCCACAAAAACAAGAGAAGCACATGCAAAAGAGAAGCTAGCTTGGGGTGTACTTCAAATACTGATTTATCAATTACCTGGCTAAAAACTAATTAGAAGTTTCATAGGTTTTTTTTTTTTTTTTTTTTTTTTTTTAAATAAGTACATCAAAGAAGAAATTGTCTCAGAAGTTCTTAGCCTTCAGCATTCTGTTTGCTAACCATTGCTTAATTTCTTTCCAAGAGAGGTTTAGTCTACATACATTGAACAAAACATTTCCAAAGCATGCCTGCTTGGCTTACTCATTAAAGATATACTTTGGAAAGCATCAGCACACATTTATGAAATGAAGACATTACCACCCTTTTGTTAAGGCTGTTATACATAAACATTAATTATGTTTTAATTATCCTGTAGAATAGACAAGTTTATAGAGAGACAGAGATCATGACCTGGCCAAGATTACACAATGAGTCAATCAGGAATAGAAAGCAGGTGTCTTGTCTTAAAGTGCTCTGCTCTAACTACTATGATAAACTCTCTTTAGTTTAGTAATCTTTGTATCCACTTTTCTCAGTCTTGGTCTGGAATAAACTGTTTCTCGATCTTCAGGAACAATTTTTCAGATTTGCCTTCATTTCACAGGGCAGGCAACTTGTTACATTTAGAAGTGATGCTCATGGAGCTGTAGGACTGTCCTGTTATAAAAGTGCATGCAGAAACTTACATCTCCTCCCCTAGTGCTGTCATGACTGGAGAGAACAAAGGCTTCCAAGTACTGAATGTCCACAACATTTTATGTGGACAAGATATTTACACAGTTTTATTTAGAAGGAAAGTGGCTGAGCCTTTTGGTAGCAGGAATCTGGATTTCTTTGTTCCAGCAGCAAGGGCAGTAGTGGCAACAACTTGTATTTGCTGCTATTGGTAATTCAAGACTTAACGCTTAAGTAGTTATGTTAAAACAGATTGAATATGTACCAAAATAATCATTAATCTGAAGTATGTCAAATTTGTTGGATGCAGAGAGTTAGCTGAATAAAATTTAGAATCACCACTAACTTTTAAAAAATTATATGGGCAGCTGAACATGTTGTCCATTGCCAAGTTAGGTGACTAGCATTATACAAAGATATCATCAGCCTTATGGGGTGAGTCTACATATTTTGTTGCTCAGCAGTTACACAGCATATCTGAGAGACTCACGTCTCTCTTACGTAAGATACCTTAATAAAAGCCTTAGTTAAAGTCCATCAGAACAAATGTGCCTTGCATTATACACCACTGCACTCTGAAGTGCAGCTGATAATGAATTGCCAAGAGGAGTGAGTTCCACAGTGTAAGACCTCTACTGAAAATGCCTTCCCGCTAATCTTAGTCAGCTTTATCTCGGGAATAGATAGTAGAAATCTCTAGCCTCTCTTAGCTTCAGGATAGTGCCTAGCATATGTAAGCTGGCGGGTAGTTTCCCCAGCCCAGGAAGAGAAATAATGTTTCAGCTATTAGTCTTTTAATGCCCTTTCTTCAGGGCTTGTTTTATTGTCCACAAATCAATCGCAAAACAAAAAGCAAATGGAAAAACACTGAAGAATAATTCCCAAAGGCTTTGCTTGCTTCAGCCAGCCAGGAGGGAAAAGGATACAGCCTTCTCCTTTGACCCAGCTTTCCTTTCCTTTTACACTTTGCCCAGACATGTGACAGGCAGAGACGACTTAATCCTTTACAGACTTCAGTGCCCTTACTTTATGACTAGTGTGGGATAGGCAGTTTATCAAGAAATCGGGTTCCAAATTTTCCAGACTATATGGGTATTGTGTAGTACAGTAGAACCTCAGAGTAACGAACACCAGAGTTATGAACTGACCGGTCAACCGCATGCATCATTTGGAACTGGAAGTACGCAATCAGGCATCAGAGATTTCCCCTCTCCCCTCCCCCAAAGAAGGGCAAATACTGTACAATACAGTACCATGTTAAACATAAAACTACTAAAATAAAGGGAAAGTTTTAAAATAAAGATTTGACAAGGTAAGGAAACTGTTTCTGTGCTTGTTTAATTTAAATTAAGATGGGTAAAAGCAGCGTTTTTCTTCTGCAGAGTAAAGTTTCAAAGCTGTATTAAGTCAATGTTCAATTGGAAACTTTTGAAAGCACAACCAAAACATTTTGTTCAAAGTTACGAACGTTTCAGAGCTTTGAACAACCTCCATTCCCGAAGTGTTTGTAATTCTGAGGTTCTCTTATACCTTGAATTGCACACCAGCAAGGGGTAACACCGTATTTTTCTAAGTGGAATAATTGGGGACATTTTAAATGTAGTTGAGTAGGTGTATAGTGTAAAAAGCAAAATGTAACCCCACAAATTTGTAAAGAAACCATACAGACTGGAATTGGAGGTTTCTCCATCAGTCAAGGCAAATGTAATTTTCTGTGCAGTTATTATCCAATGGGTTGCCAATCATTCTTTTGCAGATAATCTAAACTAAGGCATAGTCTGCATCATTTTCCCCAGTGGTAAATAATAGTCAGTGTATTTATGTCTGTATTTAGACTTCCATAGTAATTAAGGACTCTTCTTTTCCAGGGAACAGTCATATATGGAAAGTGTTGTTACATTTCTTCAAGATGTTGTGCCACAGGTAAGGGCCTAAAACAAACCCACTCTCTTCACAGCGCTAGTAATACGTATAAGTAAGTTGCAGCTAGATAGTCCAATTTATACAAAGATCAACATTTTAAAAAGTGGCTGACTGGTAATTTTGAGTGCTTCAGTTTTTTTATTTATTTATTTTGTTTGGTCACCCATCTTAGACACCTTAAAAGGGCCTGACTTTCAGAAGGTGCGTACGGTCTGAAAATCAGGTGCTTTTGAGGTGTTTCCAATTGGGCACCCAAAATCACTGTCAGGTCAAAGTCTTGGCCAAAGTATTTAAAAACAAGGCTTGAAAAATGTCTCATATATGTACTAGCGAGAGAGGGTTACATTTTCTGCCCACTTAAAGATGTGGTAGTGGTAGCAATGAAAGGCAGAGGCTTACTTGTGAGGTAGATAGACAACATTTTTGTGGGAAGCCCAACCCTCCTAATTGCTGGGACTCCTACCAAGCTGGTATTTCTGGACCGTACTTAGGAACTCATGAGTTTTTGTGTCAACGTCTGGCTAATAGGCATCAGAAAAGTTTGATACACACCTGCTTGTTTTGCAAGTTTAACATTTGCTGGAAAGGAGAAGGGGAGGGGTTTTTCTCTTTTCCTCTCTTCCTTTCTCCACTTGCCTCAGAACCTTCAGGTTGCTGCTGGGTGGAGGAGATTTGCTAATTTACCCCTTCTCCAGCTTGCTGTGAGGCACACCTGAATCTGTCATTCTGCTTTTCTGCCCCACTCCATATCTTGGGTCATTCTCCCCTAAGAATAGCCCTGGTTTCTAGCTTTCCCAAGTAACTGCAGAATGAATTGATATGGCTGTGGTCACCTCAGTGCTGCCCAGGTGGTTCTAAGTAGCAGGCTGAAACTGATCAGAGTGGGATTAATTTCATGCTCCTGGTATTTGGGAAAGCTGTGGACAGTAGTAGCGGAACTGTAACTGTTTACCTGTCCACTCAGGAAGGCAACATTGAATTGATTCATAGCTGGAATCAGTTAATAATAGTAATAAGTTAATTATACAAGCTAGAAATTTCTTTTTTAAAAAGAAATTGGCACACCCTGACTCCTGTTAGGAAAAGTTTCCCACTGAAGGTTCTGACTATTAATAATTTGCCAAATGTATTTTTTCATGTTGTGATTCAAGCTATGATGTAAAAGTAAGGATAGTCAAACTTCTATTGAAGGAATTGTTGTGTTTTAACCTGTTCTTATACTCAGATATTTTTTCTCCATAGTTAAAAAGATGCACTCTTAGTTATATTTTACAAGTCAATTTGCCTTGTAAGCGTGGAACATGCTTTGTTTTGAAAAATAATACAACACTAATTTTTTATTTACACATTGAGTGCATATTATTGCTTGTCCAGCATGCACATAGTGATTATACAAGTTCTTTTCATATTTAATCCAAAATACTGCACAGTATCTTACAATAATTCACTTGGAAACAATGGTATTGCCTCTGTAGCTCATACTCTGATTACTGCAGTTTCTCCTGAGAACTGTAAAACTTAGGTTGTCTAGAAACACCAAGAAGCTTCATTCCAATTTCTCTTGTACCTCATCTCTTTAGGGGCATCTGTAGAATATATTTAACTGAAGTATGGATCTGCTTTGATTTAGTTACAGTACCTTCTGTTTCAAACTTAAATATTTTGGTTATATTAAAATCATAGGTATATAATTAAAATGTCACAGTAGGAATGAGCTTCGTAGGAAAGAAAGGCTTCTGTTTTTTCAGCCACGCTTATAAAGTGTTTAAGTGGGTCAGAAAGGAATTAAAGGAATACACATACCTCTCTCTAAAGATCCTCTTTTTATTCTATTTAAAAATAGTTTAAACTGACAAAATCAAGGATTATAGAAACATCTATTATCTGTTCTGTCCAATTTAATACAAGGTTTATGTTTCTTAGAAGCCAGTTGGCTTTTATTCTCTGTACCTGGAAGGTCTTTGGTTGTGTGTCTTGCCACTTTTTTACTTTAATAAGTGTTGGTACACTAGTTGAATTATATTTAAGATTAAATGTGTTGACCAGGGAACCACTCCTCTCAAAACCTCCCAGAAATGCTGAGGATATAAGTATGCAATAATTGTATGCATGCAATAAGAATATGCAACAATTCTTGTTTTCCTTGCATTACCCGATGTGCTGTATACAGAGAGCAGAAAATAAAGATGTTATACTTCATTTTCTTTCAACCTTTCTCTTTTTTGTGTGTAGGCCTACAGTGGTACTCCACCAACAGAAGAAAAAGAAAAAATAGTATGGGTCAGATTTGAAAATGCAGACTTAAATGGTATGGTTTTATCTCACTCTTTCAGTTTTATTTCTGTATCTTTTGGGCCCATATACAATAATTTAAAACTAGCAAAATTAAAAAATCACAGTTTAGACAAGAGTTGGCTCAAACAGAACTCCCTTTCTAGTCCTTACTAACCAGGAATGAATCGTTATTGTGTAAAATCCTGAGTGAATAGACAGGCCTTTACTCAGCAAATTTCTTGAAATGTGAAGGTGAGCGAACTCTGGTGTTATAGGATTAGTGAGGTCACCAAATTCCAGAGCAAAGCCCCTTGGCCTCCTCACTATCCAGATCAGTTGAAAACAAGACATAGGGCTGAGTGTAATCCATGTATTCGTAGGTTTGTAGCATGAATCACCTAATTATCTCTCCCAGTGGCTTCATGCACACATATTGAATGGCTGCAGAGTCATAAAAAGAAAAGGAGTACTTGTGGCACCTTAGAGACTAACCAATTTATTTGAGCATAAGCTTTCGCGAGCTACAGCTCACTTTATCGGATGCATTCCATGCTGTAGCTCGCGAAAGCTTATGCTTTCGTGATAGTATGACATGACAGGGAATCTTCATGTCCTGGTGGTAAGGAGGGCAAGTTATACTTCTTATAGCTGTTGGAATGGCAAAAAGATTCCTAGTTCACAAATTTATAGATGTTAGAGACGGAAAAGACCTGTTAGGTTAGCTTGTATATCTCACTGCCTCATGCTCAAGGCCAGTGCGTGATTGTTTTCTAGTAGGTTTCTTTTTCCTTGCTGTGCATTTGTAAATGTCCCAGCCACTGGGGCTTTCGTCATGTCCTTTCACTTGCCACAGTATGACAGAAAATCAAACATATCCAATGAAACCTTTATTTTTCATATTCATCCTAAATTTACCTTAGTTCAGTTTAATCATCTTAGTCTTGGTTATACTCTTGTACCATCCTGAAGAGTTCTTCTCCCTGCCTGTCGGAAGTTTACGTGCTTTCAGAACATTATGCTTCTTGCTAACTTTAGGGTAGAGCGGCCTTAGCCAAGATATAAAAACATTTGGTTATTTTAGTCTGTCTTGATATATTTCCTATAGCACCTTCATAGTTTTATGGAAATTGCCTTTTTCAGAGGGGTGTTGTGAGCATTAGATAATATGTGTAAAAAGCTTTGATCATCAAAGTGCTACATAAGTGTCATCTTTGTTATAATTATTATTTTGTTGCTCCTCTGTGATTTTCTTCTGATTTGTCCATACGATAGCATTACATGAACTGGCAGTAATGTAGCTTACAGATGATAATATTTGCTCAATAAAAAGACCTCTCTTTTTTCCTAAATAGACAAAGTACCTCTGAAAAAGTACTGAAGAAGGAATCACCGATCCCTCTATTTTCTGTGTACTCAATCGTTCCTTCTAAATGCACTAATAATTTCTGTAGCTAAATCTCTTAAGTAGAAGAGTACTGTAGACTGTATATATTTTGTAAACTTGGCTTCAGAGTAGTAACTGTGAAATGTGAAGAGGTGCTTTTCTAGAATTTCATGGTGCTTATAGAAAAATAACTTGATCGTGTGCTAATAATCATAGAAGGTAGGAATGACAAAGACCTCTGAGTCATCTTGTCATAGCCTCCTTTCTTATGCTGTGTAGGAAGTTTCCCATCATCACTCCCTCTAAACTGTTATTTTGTACCCTCTCAAATAAAACTCTAATTACAGATCTTATTACTTGTGTCTAAAGGAACATTTTTTTTCACTATTTTTTCAGTTATAGGAGTTAAGGATTAAAAAGCACATTGCTGTGCGTTTAATTATAATATGAATATGGATTTCAAAAAGTGTGTCCAGTATACCAGACATTAAACATAATTTGTCCTAACTTAATGTTCGTTTTGATATTTAAATCCAATTTAGATACATCAAGGAATATGGAGTTTCATGAGATACATAGCACTGGCAATGAACCACCTTTGCTGCTGATGATTGGGTACAGTGATGGAATACAGATCTGGAGCATACCCGTAAGTACATAATAACTCTGTCTGCAGAAAACAAGCCTCTTTGAGATGCTGATTTTATGCCATATCTAATTTTTTATAACAAACTATATTACTTTCAACTAAACAGTAGAAGGCTACAGCATATGTTGTACATGTAAAATGGTTTAACATAAGATTAATTTAAGAGTGTGAGTTAACACCAAATATTAAACTACCTACCTTTAAATCTGAGGGTTTTTTTAATTTGGATACTTGCTGTAAAGGTAATTTTTTGATTTGGAGCAGGGTGTAACATTACAGAGAAGTTAATATCCTATAAATATAGGGGAAAGAAGTCCACACTAAGGAGGAAGGGTAAATTCAACTGTTCTATGAAAAATTATGAAAAGGATTTACATTTCCCAGGAATGCAAGCATGACAATATTAATAGCATTTTACAGTCACAATGTGTGTCTGTCATGTACATGATTTGCAATTTTAATTTTATTTAAAGTCTGTATGTGCATATGGATTTAATTTTATTCTGTCATACATAGCATGCAATTTGTGTTTCAGAATGGTTTGAGCACATGGACTTAATTTGGGAAATTTCCCCCAAATTTCTTGAACTTAGAATAAAGTTTAGTATGGTATGTGATAAAATTCTTAACTCATAAAATCTAGTGTGTCCAATACTTCAAAATAAACCCAGTGCGCATACTGGATGAAATTTCTCCTCTTTGTAGAATACAGAGCCTTTCTGGAAAATATTTTTCCTTTTCATCCCTCCCTGGGTGAGAAAGAGAGTAGTTTTTATGCAGCAAGCTACATTTTAGGAAATTAAATGGAATTTCATTTTCTCTTTGAAAGTACTTTTGCACACCAGCTTGGGAGCTGTGTTAAGGACTAATCATTGCTTTTACAGGAGGGAGACAGAAATGGAATTTTTCTCGCAATTTGTCTTTTCTGTTAAAGAGGAGGAAGAAAACCTTTTTTAGGAAGTTCAGAGCCTGCAGTTTTGGGGGTGGCAGTGTAAAATAAGAGGCCCCAAATGTACCCGACCGTACTTCATGTGGAATTTGGGAATTTGTATATTTTCTTAGATTTCCTGAGGAACTACAGTTGTTTCTCATATTCAAGACCTTTATTTTGAATGGAGCAGAATGGAACATTTGGGTGCTGCTGTATTTTTGTCTTTAAACTTTTTAAAAAAGTACGTTTGTAGAAAAACCAAATTGGTTTGTTTACTTCTTGAGTAAGGAAGTCACAGTATATACTACTGTATAAGAATTTAGCATGCAAAATAATTTTTGTATCCAATTAAAACTTTTTAAACTTGAAAATATTCTTATACAAAAAGTGAGTATTTAAACCTTTTAAAAAATCGCTATGCTTTATTCGTCATGTGTATTACAGGGAACAAACATTAGGTGTCACTAAGATATTGAGCTAAAAAATATAGTACAGCGTCAGTAGTACCAGCGATCCTAACAGGATTCTGAACAAATAAGTTAGAGTACACAGAGATTATATACACTGATCTAAGTTAAAGATTTTTCTATAACATAACTTCTTTGAACTTTCTCTAATGAATTTATTTGAACAGATAAGTGTTTACTGAAAGGTGTATAGAGGCACACACCTGGTGGTGTGATCTTGGACTTCTCTGGGCTAGTTTACAGTAGAAGAGATTAGAGTTTGGGTCTTCATCTGGCAAGGGATCAGTTCTCTGTTGATATAGTATATTCTTGCCCTGGGCACGAGGTAGGAGAGTGTCTTGCTTCCTTATCAGGTGACTCTCTGTAGCTGAAGAAATGAGTGTCTCTGAAGGAAGCCATCTATACTCCTAACCAAGGGGAAGATTGCTATGAGATGGGGTCTTATGTGTAGGGGGAGGGCAAGAGGGGTGGCGTAGGAGTGTCTTGGAGAACTCCATTTCCCTCCTTTTGGGTGGAGGGAATCCTTTTTTTTTTTTTGCATGGAGGTACCATAGTTAGGCCAAACAATGTCATATAACTACAAATTCCTTGTCTCTTCTGTCAATAGAGCAGTCTCCACACAGCCAGTTTACATGTTTTTCCAGTGTATTTCACAATGGAATATTTTCTATTTCTTGTTGTTCCTTTTTATTAGGCTAATAAATACTAAGAAAAAATGAAACTAGGAAATCACAAACCCCTATTGGTATGATTGATTTTTGCATAAGGAAGCCCTTCAGCAGCTTTCAGAAAGTTCTTTCTGAGCTTGAGAATGTGTTCAAGTTGATACACAAGCTGAGGCAGTCTAAATAGGAATAGAGTTGTGTTCTGAAGACTTGTTGCCCCTCTTTGAGAATGCTCAGCTTGGAGCAGGGCATGAGATGTCAAAGTAACACGCTCTGAACGGCAAACTGTGTTGTGACCATGTATGAATCTAGTCTCTGAAATAAAGTGACATTCATTGCTTTGCAGCCTCAGGAAAGTGACTCTGGAGCAGATTCATGATGAGTTCGAGATGGGTTATCTGTAGGTGTTATTTGATATACGTGTCTTGGCAATGTGAGCCATTGTAGCTGGGATAAATGTCAGGAGGTTTGCAGTACTTCAGGGTATCCGTTTTCCCGCAGCATTTGAGGCCAGTAGGAAAGAGGGAAATATTTTTGGAGCAAATGTGGAAAAACTATTATTTGCTATTTGTATGCTTCATTTATGAGGGAGAGTGGTGCCACCTGGAAGTTTTTAGATCTCCAAAGTTAGAACATAGATGCAAGCCTTTCCTGAATAATTAATATGTGTTTTGTGGTGCTGGAGTGGCCCATCATAAATTTTGGGACATGGATTAAATATATTACAAAGGAGAAGTCCAGTGTGGTTTCTTTGGGATCAGTCCTTTGTTACTTTGGTCAATAAGATTTATATGCTGTGGGGTGAGAAGGGTGCTTACTTATACAAGGGGATTTGGTTGAACGGGAATTTGATTAATTATATAATTGTCAGTTCCATAACTGGGCTGGTGTCAGTGGTATGTATTCTTGATTGAAATTAAGTCTTCACTGACATGGTGGTGGAGGGGGGGAAAGAATGCCAGCTACTGAATGACCATCCCTACTTTCTGCAGCACCTAGGGTTTTCCTCTGAGGCCTCCTATTCATATAGCTTGTGAGATCTGATAAAATCACAGCCAGGGATTGTGTAGTTGCAGATTATATGAACAGTATTGCCCACTTATGTGTTTAACAATATAATTTTGGAATGTTTTCCTTGGCATTCATGTTATTCCTCGTTTGGTTTCCCAGTTAGATAATTTTTTCTAAACTTCGATATTCTGTGGATTGGGGATTTGTATCTGAGACTCCTAAGAAGAAAGGACATAGCATAATCTACACTTGCCTACCCTCTTCCTATTGCTATTTAGGGTCCAGGTACAAAAAGAATTGGCAGTTGTGTGGCAAAGTGACTTTATATACAAAATTATGCCATTCACTTGGCAATAGCATATATTCTGTATATGTATCCTTTCTGCATCCTCTTAGGGTCTGGCTACACTGCAGTTGGGGGCGCACCTCCCAGAGCGGGTAGAGACAGATGCGTGCGAGCTCGGCTTCAGGTAGCATGCTAAAAATAGCAGTGTAGACTTTGTGGTGTGGGCAGTGGCGCAGGCTAGCCACCCAAGTAAGGACCTCCTAGTAAGGCTGGCTTGTACTTGGGCAGCTAGCTAGCTGCAATATCCACACTGTTATTTTTAGCACGCTAAAGCTCAAGAAACCTGACAAGAGAAATCTGTAAGATTTTATTTAGAAGCCCTTTCTGTTTTAAGAAGCAAGAGTCCCAAAGTTTAAGTGAAAAGCTATACACTGAGGCTATCATCTGTAGCATTGTGATTTCTTTCCTCCTTCAGTTGGACCCCTATTCAGTACATAATAAAATAATGAGCTGCAGGCAGTCCAGTTTGCGTCTGCGTGATTATGAAGTGTTTATGACAGCTACTAAGCTGACGCTTTTCATAATGGTGTTACATTGACTTCTAAACACCTTTGTAGTCTGCCTCCAGGAGTGTATGTATGTCTCTGCAGTCTGAGTGGTTTTACATTAACATTTCCTTGGAGAAAGATCTTTGACTACAGAAGTGTTACTTGCAAATGGAAGATACCATTTGATCGGCTTCAAAGGACTGAAATAATGTTTGGACTGCTGGGTGCTGAAGTAACGGCTGGAGTTCTGAGGTGTAATGTCTAAATCTGTATTGTATAAGATGCAGAAGGTATCCATCCAAACTGGTTTTCTTTGATCTTTGTTTTGAAATGGGGGTGGGAAGGTTAAAAGTGTTTTTAAAATATGCCTTTCGAAGTGGGAAGAAATCTGGGATTATACAAAAGTAATGACTACAAGTTCCCATTCAGTAATTGTGCAATGTGGTTTTGTGTTGTGTTTGGAATTTGTTTTCCCTTTGCCCTCAGTCTTGTATTTCAAATACAGTGTCAGAACCAGAAAGCAGTTGGAATTGGTTTATGCTTAATGTGGTTTACAAGAATCTGTTTTAGATATTTATTCCTATTCACAGAAATGCATTTTGGCTGCTTTTGTGGGTGATAACTTTTTTCATTGTACACAGGAGGTTTCAGAAGTAGAAAGCGACATTAATTTAGATTTTCCCTATTCAGTTAGAACAGAGTTATTAGGCATTAATTTTAATAAATTAGGAACTTTGACTGTTCAAAGGGAACTGCATAATAGTAAACATAACGTATATTTAAATATATGTTGTAAAAGTTGTGGTACAATGCTGCTACTTCGGTCTTTATTGGTATGGCAGCTTAAGGGTTGATTACATCCACTGATTAGAGACCCATGGAATACTGGTCATAGCTGGGCAAGTTAAGGATGGCATGCTATTCTCTGACTTTTCCTTTGTTTCATTGTCATAATGTAAAAATGATGGGCCAATATTTACCAGTTAATAAATATTAAGATTTTTAATGTGTTACACAGTCTACTGCAAATGCAGGAGCTAGTTGTGTGTGTGTGTGTGTGTGTGTGTGTGTGTGTGTGAATTCTTTTCCCTTCCTCAGTTCTCGAAAAAGCATGGTGGTGGCTGGGAAAACCAGTTCCATTCTCCCTTCCTTCCCCAGTTTAGTCAATGGTGGTAAAAGTGCCTGTGACTTATGCAGTAGGAAGCTAATGACAAATTAAGTGCTTTCTTCCCAGTTTCTTCTGACCAGAGGATATTGGGACCTGAACAGTCATCCCCAACATGGAGACCCTGGTGCAGGCTTGCAGTAGGCACTTAGAAAAATCTGAGACTGACCGAGATGTGTAACCTTTAAAAGCATCAGAAGACTTGGGAGGTGGGCATAAGGACAGGGACTGGGCTAATCATTCTTCTAGGTTTGTTTGTTTGTTTTTCTTTTCATACTACAAATGTTTTGAGTTCTGTACAGATTTAAAAGAGTACTGGTTTTGTTTTAACACACATAACTTGCACAGCCAATTGTGTTGTAAAGCTGTGTGATTTATAATGTACTCAGAACCTGGGGAGAGAAAGAAAAGGAAAACATCACACCGCTCTGCAGCAAACCCTTTGGCAGATGGAGTGGTAGTATGAGTAGGCTTTGGCCTTGTCTTCACTGCTAAAAAAGGGCCCTTTTTAACCTTGGAGTAACTAACACGCATGAGCTATCCCAAGGCACTTTGGTTTTACTGCAGTGCAAGCCTTCCACTGGTTGAGTGGGGTGCGTTTACCTTGCAGTAAAACTAAAGTGCCTGATCTTCACTGTGGTTTTTACCTCAGGATAGCTCGCATCTGTTAGTTACACCAAGGTAAAAAACACACCTGTTTGAGCAGTGAAACAAGGTCTTTGAAGGGCATTCCATGGGACCCTCCTTGGTTAGAGGGCAAAGCAAGAAAGGAGAGCTATAAAGTATCATTCTGTCCATATCCTGATGGTTCTCCATACACCTGCTTCTTTTCTTCTTGTGGGTGTTGAGGGCAGGGGTGAAGAAACACGGTCCCAAATTACAAACATGTATGTAGTCTGCAGCCTGAGCATGTTAAACCCCCTCAAAACATGTTACATTTATAATGGTAGTATTGATGCATCTGTGACCAAATGCATTAGCAAGCTGCTTAACTACACTTTGTATTTTATTTACTTTTTTATTTTGTATTTTTTGTTTGTTTATTTATTTTGTATTTTTATTTAATGTCCTCTGTTTTCCATAGTGGCTGCAATTTTAACACTTCATTCAACCCACTGGGAAGAGTTTTATAATGTTCTTAGATATCTCCACTGTTCTGTTCTCCAGGCAAAGGGAGAACACGCATCTAGGCATACAGAAAGTTTATACCAAATAGGGGAGAATGAAAAGGGTAGCCTCACTCCAACTGGCTGCTGCAAACAGCTGTTCTATATAGCGCATTTATATTTGTATCACACATCCTTACAGGTTCTCATGTTGAGCTGTTAATGTGCCTAGGAAAAGTGTCTGTTTGTTCAGAGGGATATGTCTGATGTGGGGGGATGGGTAGGCAGTCTTATTTTAAGAAACAAGTGGCCTGTGGATATGTCTACACTGCATATGCTTTACAGTGGCATATACAATACACATTGCATGTTCCCTAGCATGGTTATAAATAGCCAGTGTAGATGGTGAGGCATGGCTTAGGTAAGTAGAATAGAGGCATGCCTGACCCAACATGGTTCTCTGCACATCCAAGCAGTGTCTCCTTATCTATGCTCCTGTTTTTAGTAGCATAGCATCCTGCTGCCTCCCCAGTATTTGGAACCTGGAGTGAAGGACTCTGGCAGAGGGGATAGGCAAGCAGCAGGGAAACAGCAAGGAAGGGTTCCAGAAGTCCCCACTGTCTTTCCCTGCCAGAGCCTTTCGCTGCTGTGTATAGTTACACACCACAGTGTGAGTGCAGCCTGCTTTTTGCTGTGATGTGCAGCTACACGTACTCTGTACACCACTGCCAGGAGTGTGCAGTGCAGACATGCCCTACGTTACTAATAATGGTTTGGGTTATTAAAACAAAGAATTTTACAAATCTAATTTTACTTTTGATCATTAACACTGATTGTTTACTTTTTCTTATTTGTCCACTTACACAAGAAAAGTTGAGTAGTCAATTTCTAGCTATTTCACTTTCTCTCTTCATGCTTTTGCCTAATGCAAAAGTAATTGGGTTGTTATCACTACAGAGATTTATTTTTTTTATTACAACTATACATTTGAATGTAAACACTAAAATTCTGGCTGCTTGCTCCCCCCCCCTTCAAATATCTTGTTTGGTAGTATTTCTCTTGAACTGGATCATGTCAAACAGTAGTTCATACAGATATCAATAATAATTTAGGTTTTCCTACGATATTATTGTCATTCAATACAATATTTAAAAACCAAAAGGTAGATTTCTGATATCTTACCTAACATCTTCACTAAGTATTTGTGTGACAGTGCTGTTATTGTATACTAACAATTTGCATTTTTATTTTAAGTGTCAAATTTCTAATTTATTTTTTCCTTCTTTGGGTTTGGTGTATGTTTGGCATTTTTTGACCGAAGGAAACCTATTTTCTATGGTTGGAAAATATTATCTTCCTTACAGTGTAAACAAACCTTTTTGTTTGCTATGGGTTCAAACTGGTATGCCCTAAACAACAGAAGTCTCTCATCAAAAATTAAGCAATGGTCCAGATTGATCCCTGATCTGCCATACTTACGAAGTACTGGCCCAAAATGTTTAAGGGAAGAGGGGATGGCTTCACTCCCTTTCCTCAATCTGTTCTCATATCAGGAGAAAAGAACCAGAGGGAATTGAACTGAAATTTGATGGATTCTTTGCTTGCAATCTTGCATAGAGATCTGAAGCTTTAAAAATACAACCAACCTGTGTCTTGACTCCTTGGACTGTGGAAGCTGCGAAGTCCCACCACACCAGCTTGTGGCCGTCATTTTGGATTCACCCTTTCTATAGAAAGAGTACCTGAGGCTGCTTTTAAAGCTTCATTTTCAATTCTTAAAACCTGTTTGGAAATGTTCTTTGCTTTTGGAATGGGAGAGAAAACCTTTAAGAGATTGAAAGCTGCCACAGGGACTCACTACTTATCTGGAGCAAATCCAAAATGGCAGCCACAAGCCTGTTCCTCTGCAGGTGCTTTCTGAAGAATTTAAAGTCTATTTATATTTTGTCTGTGTTTGGGAGACTGAGTTGCTCAGGGGATTGGTAATGGGATGTGTAGCCTTCCACCTTCTGGTTGCCAACTCACAGCTAGCCCAGGTTGGTGGGGAGAAAGTTGTTAGCCATTATGTGACTGTATGGCTTATGTGGTGGTCTCTCCCAGTCCAGTTCCTAGCAGGACAGGTGTCCAAGTCAGAAAACCTTGGCCCACTTTGTTGGCAGTCTCAGCAAGGAGATGAGGACTAAATCGGCAGAGATGTGCAGTGGCAGTCAAAGAAGCGAACAGAATGTTGGGAATCATTAGGAAAAGGGATAGATAATAAGACAGAAAATATCATTCTGCCTCTGTCTGTCTGATTCCATGGTACGCCCACATCTTGAATACTAGTTGCCCCATCTCAAAAAAGATATATTGGAATTAGAAAATGTTCAGAAAAGGACAACAAAAATGATTTAGGGGTACGGAACAGCTTCCATATGAGGATAGATTAATAAGACTGGGACTCTTCAGCTTGGAAAAGAGACGACTAAGGGGGGATATGATAGAGGTCTATAAAACCATGACTAGTGTGAAGAAAGTAAATAAGGAAGTGTTGTTTACTCCTCATAATACAAGAACTGGGGGTCACCAAATGAGATTAGTAGGAAGCAGGTTTAAAACAAACAAAAGGAAGTATTTCTTCACACAACACACGGTCAACCTTTGGAACTTTTTGCCGGAGGATGTTGTGAAGGCCAAGACTATGATAGGGATCAAAAAAAGAACAAGATAAGTTCATTGAGGATAGGTCCAGCAATGGCTATTAGCCAGGATGGGCAGGGATGCAAAACCATGCTCTGAAGTGTCCCTCGCCTCTGTTTGCCAGAAGCTGGGAATGGGGGACACGGGATGGATCACTTGATGATTACCTGTTCTGTTCATTTCCTTTGAAGCACCTGGCATTGACCACTGTTGGAAGAGAGGCTACTGGGTTAGATGGACCATTGGTCTGACCCAGTATGGCCGTTCTTGTGAGACCGTACAAATGTCACTCTCCTCTGGAGATGGTCCTTTTCCGGTCAGGATTGGGACATGTTACCAGGGCAATGGTGATAAAGCTTTACTTGTTCTGTGGATAAATAAAAGACATCCGTCTCCAAGGCTAATAACTCAGGTCCTTTTACGAACATAAATCACAAAAAAAAAAGAACAGGTATTGTTGGGTGGGACCAATCTGTTTTGAAACCTGTTTATTCTAATATGTAAGTTTTAAACTGCAAACGAGACCATAGAGGTTCCCCTTGCAAACAAACCCAAGAAGCATCTAGGATTTTACTGTTCTGTAAACAACAAAATGCATGTATTAAGATTTTAAAATCTTCACCCTGTCTTTATGCTGCTTAAAGTAGGAGAGAAGGACATGCTGTCGTGGCGTGGGAGTTCTAATGTTGGCTCGGCCACTGACTCTGTGCCTTTGAGCAATTCGCTTTGCTTTCCTTTTGGTTTAGTTTCCCCTATCAGTAAAATGGGAATAATACCTGCCTACCTTCCATAGGTGTGGAGGACTAATAAGTAAATGCTTATACAACACATTGAAGAAGAAAAGCAGCATAGCCATAAGGAACTTGGGCTGGGATTTCCAAGGAAGCCTAACGGAGTTATGTACCCTGTTACAAATGAGTTTCAGTGGGATTTGGGCACCTAATTCCCTTAAGCTTCTTTGAAAATCTCAGCCTTAACTTGTACCACCTCTTCAGCATCCCTAACGAAATATGTATGCTTTTGTAAACTTGCTATATCTGAGATCAGAATCTCAGTTAAGCGGGTTTTGGCCTCCTTAACTGTTTTTTACTGTTGGGCCTCTTACTTTGTTTGGCGCTAGAGCTGATGTGCTGGCTTGCTCAAAAAGTAGCACGAGGTGACTGAATTGGGTTGGTATCATATGTGAATCACTTCTTCCATACTTCTGTTATGTTGTTTCCTTTTTGTTTCCTTTGTAGTCATTTGTGTGCATACATATGTGAACCACTCTTTCATGGTTTTGGGAAAAAAAAACAACCCCTTAACTGCCAATAATAATAGTGTCAAAGTCTTATACTTTCCCACTTTTTCCTTTTTATAGAACTGGTGTGTTCCCACAGATACAAAACCTACTCCTGCCTACATCTCTGCTTTCATTTCCTCTTACTCCTTCTCTCACTTTTTACTCTCTCCAACCTTCCTTCCTAACCATGCCCCATTGGTGCCTTCTTCCATGTTGCCCATTATGCTTGGTACAGGCTCTCTTGTTTTCTCTTCCTTTTTCCTCCCCCAAACAAGAAAACCCATGATCCATTGAAGAATTAAATCTGTGGAGGGTGTCACGGGGAAACGTAGCTTCACCAGTTTGACTTTGAACATCATACTATCATTTGGTTTGTACATAACATGAGTGGCAAGCTCTTTGGGGCAGGGACCACACCTCCTGCTCTAGGAGAGGCAGCGTACTGTCTGTCATCAAATTACTAATTTGTTAAATCTGAAATTATTCTGAAAGAAATAGAATAATTAAAATTTTATGTACTGTACAAGCACTGTTACTAAATGGCAAAGCAGAATCTGTGATGCTGATAAAAGGAGTACTTGTGGCACTTTAGAGACTAACAAATTTCTCTAAGGTACCACAAGTACGCCTGTTCTTTTCGCGGATACAGACTAACACAGCTGCTACTCTGAAACCCCGGATGCTGATAATCTACCTAATAAAATAAGAGCAGGATGGATTAAGGGTCTGAGTCTCCTCTTTCTTACATCAGTTTTATAGCCATCTATATCAGGAATAATTCTAATCACTTAATTGGTATTACTCCTGACTCATTCAGTTGTGAGACTGGAATAGGCCCCAAGTCCCTGGGGAGAAATGTAAAGACAAATATTTCCCAAAATTTTTGTACTGTCCTGAATGTTATTTTAAATTGAATCAGGAGAGTAGGTGGAAAACTGAAATAAAGTTGTCAGTGTTCAATGTTTAGTTATAAAAAGGTGGAGTGTTTACTGTAGAAAGTATAGCATTTGCATATAGTCTTCATAACAAATAGATGGTTCAAGGGGATAAGCAGCAGCAGTTTGACGTACATTATCTCTAGCAATGGTGATAAGCTATAGTTAAGAAGTTGCAACAAAGTGTGAGTTGGAGTTACTGGTCATGATTTGTTGCTCAAATAGCAGTGGATTTTTATTTTTCCAACTTGTCATCTAAACTGCAGGAAGTAATTGAAGAAATATAAAAAGACATTTTTAAAAGGTTGTGTTAGATTTATGGTTTAATACTTATCGAGTTATGAGGTCTTTCTTTCAAATTGTATGCATTTCTGATATAGTAAAATGCTTGTTTGGCAAGCTCTCTTCCAAAAATAGTATGCCAACATGTTGGTTAAATTTTTAGCTTCATTACATCTGTTTTAAGTTCTTAGTTATTTGGAAATGAGTTTCATAATGTTTGCCATTTTCCTGAAGTTTGACATTCCATATCGGATCCATTACCAAGCAGTTATGAAAATACATTGTGACCGACCATTTACAGGAAGTCTGGAAATTCTTCTTAACTACTTTTGATTTAATCTTTTCAAGATTTCCATTAGTGACTAACAATTAGTTTGACTTTGTACTTTTGAAACAATTTTAACACCTATACAATATATGGTGCACTAAGATTTCAGGTTCTCTGACCCTTTAAATCCAATATTTGATTCTCTTAATCAGAGATTCATTTGACTTCTCTAATAAAACATACAGTGTGTACAACAAACTGTATTAATCAGTGGCCAAGTTGAGGACTTGTATCTTCTGAAATATGTACAGTATACTTATGAAAGTTGTATTGCACTCTTGTATTTTATGTAGCCTAATGTAAAACATGAATTTCTTGATGTGAAGGACCTCTGTTAAAAATAACTGACAAATTATAGTAAAGACCTCTAAAATGTCTTCTCTAGGGGAAGGGTATGATTTTGGGGGGGGGGGGGCAGAGGCAGGTTTGAAGATGCTTGGATAGAAAGGAAATATATTTTCTATTCCAGTTTGCTGTTCCAGGTCTTGGGTGAACCAGAACTTAACTTAGTGTATGAAATATTTAAGTTTGCTGAGCACATCTGGAAATTACCAGGGAAGAGAGGAAAAACACTTCCCCTGAAATTTATTTCTAGTGAATTCCTTTTGCCTCTAATTTTTGGAGTCCCTACCTGGCTCCAAAGAAAAGCTACAGCTCACCTAGGGGCCTAACACATAGTTTTTTGCATTGATTTAACTAAATCTGTTTTGTGTGGTTTTTTTTTTTTTTTTTTTTAAGTTGTTAAATCAGCATAGATGCAGTTGTACCAGTGCAAATGTGTTTATAGCTTAAATACCTATATGGTAATTTACCTGCAGATCACTCATGGTTTCAACAACTGTCAATAGGGCATCCTGTGACCCTGTTACAGCGCCAAACACATAAGAACCCCTCAAAACTCTGCAAAGTGGGTTCACTTGTGCTATGTGGAAGGCATGACAAAGTTTAAGAAATGATACTTAGTGAATTAGGTATGGGAGGAGGGAAGTTTTTATGGTTTATTAAAACAAGTAACATTCTTTACGTTGTTTATAATTTGTATATTATGCAGATCAGTGGTGAAGCCCAGGAACTCTTTTCTGTTCGACACGGCCCAGTTCGAGCTGCACGAATCTTGCCCGCTCCACAAATCAGTAAGTGCATTGTTGTGACAGTTCACAGCTAAATGTATGTTCTCTTCAACCTACTGAATGAATCAGTATTTTTTCTTTAAAAGTTTTACTTGAATATTTGTTATAGCCCGGTATGTCAGCTTTCCATTTGTTAGAAGTGTAGTTAAAATAAGTTACTCTTTCAGAGTAGTTTGGTTTTTACTAATATCACTGTTCCTTGATTTTCATATCTATTTGTTCCATGCTCCAGTCTTGACTTGGTCTGTTTCCCAGACATTTTTTTTGTTACTTTATCTGACAGCGACATAAAATTGCCAAGATAACTGCTTCTTTTTAAAAATATATGAGCATAACTTTGTTCACTGTTAAGAACCAATAAACGGAGGGTACTAGAGATGCACAGGAGTGCTTCTTTGTTCTATGGACTCTTTTTTTTTCTGCATGAGATTTTGGTCTCAAAAATGTGTGTGTCTTTTCTAAGTGCTTTTGATTTTTTTCCCTCCATAATTCTGAATTACTTAAAATTTTTAACTCCTGTTTTTAACCCCAGCTGCTGCTTTCTTCATAAGCTAGAGAACTGCTGGGCCTGGATATCTTAAATATTCTAGAGACTCTTATGCTTCTATTTGAAATAATAATATTCATAATTAATTATTATATTATTTATCAATTAATGTGTTAATCTAAAATACTGCTGGGGGGGTGATTTCAGATATTGTTTTGTTTTAAATCCTATCTCCCTATCATAGGAGCAACTATTGTCGGACTGGCAGGGACCTCCAGAGGCCATCTAGTCCAGGCCCTTGCACTCATGGCAGAACTAAGTTTTTATTTAGACCATCCCTGGCAGGTGTTTGTCTAACCTGCTCTTAAAAATCTCCAATGATGGAGATTTCACAGCCTCCCGAGGCAATTTATTCCGGTGCTTAACTACCCTGATGGTTAGAAAGTTTTTCCTAATGTCCAGCCCTAAACTGCCCTTGCTGCAATTTAAACCCATTGCTTCTTGTCCTATCCTCAGAGGTTAAGGAGAACAATTTTTCTACCTCCTCCTTGTAACAACTTTATATGTACTTGAAAACTGTTATCATGTCCATTCTCAGTCTTCTCTTTTCCAGGCTAAACAAACCCACTTTTTTCAATCTTCTCTCATAGATCTTGAATAGTTTTTAATTTCTGGGCTTTCTTCAATTTGTCCACATCTTTCTTGAAATGTGGTGCCCAGAACTGGACACAGTACTCCAGTTGAGGCCTAATCAGCGTGGAGTAGAGCAGAAAAACTACTTCTCATGTCTGCTTACAACGTTTCTGCTAATACATCCCAGAATGATGTTTGCTTTTTTTGCCACAGCGTTACACTGTTGACTAATATTTAGCTTGTGGTCCACTATGACCCTCAGATCCCTTTCTGCAGTATTCCTTCCTAGGCAATCATTTCCCATTTTGTATGTGTGCAATTGATTGTTCCTTCCTAAGTGGAGTACTTCAGAGCAGTACTCTAGTTTGTCCAGATCATTTTGAATTTGAATCCTGTCCTCCAAAGCACTTGCAACCCCTCCCAGTCAAAGAGCATATAGAATGCTGTGCAACAGCGGAAGGCAGGGAAAATTTTCATCAAGGATACTGAAGCAAACTCCCACTCTTAGGAAAATTGTCATGGGATTTTTAAGTTCTACATGTGGGAGACAGGAATTTATTTTTAAAAGTCTACTCCAAAAGGACTCCACAGTTTCAGTAAAGAAAAATTGAGAAAACAGTTTTTAAACCACTACAATTTTTGTAATAATTATTACAATCATTATGATAGAATTGACACTCCATTAATACCTTGTCGTCCTTTACCCCAAGTATCATTTTTTTTCCTTAGCAAGATGATGGTTGCTAGCAATAGGATTAGAAATGCTTTTTATAGTTAGAGGCTCATGTTCAAATACACTGCAGAGTTTATTCATGATTTGTAGTCCTTACCTTCTCAAACTTTCAAACTCTTGGGATGAGTAAAAGATTTTAAGTTTTCTTTGTCATCTGTTCAAGAGGCAGTGCTTGAGATCCAACCTAATGTACATGAAGAAATAACTTTAATAAAAAGTATATAGTGTAAATAATATAGCATACATTAAATTCAAGACGACATTTTGCTTTCTCAAAAGTAAGTAAGTTTGCCAAAAACATGAAGGCTCTTTTTTTATTTCACGTTTGGGAAAAATGATAAGTATTTTCTAAAACTTGTAATATTATAACAGACCACCCATGTGCCCCTGAAGTATCAGCCGTTGAAGCTTTTTCTGGTATTCAAACACAGTTACTTTCCCATTCTGATCAGAAAAATAAGTGGAATGGGAATTCTTTGTCGTTTCTTCTAGTTGGAGTGGAGCTAGCTTTTAATTTGTTCCTCTTTTTGCTTATTTTAAGTAAACCATTTTCAAACAAATTGACCTTTCCAGTGTTTGAGGTTTTTAACATGTCTCTTAATGTACAAATAGCCACCTCCTCTCTTGAAGATTACTTAAATGTGGTTTTATCAAGTTCTGAGACCAGCTGTCTTGCTTGCTCAACTACATTGTTTCAGAAATTCTGAGTAACCTCCTGGAAGAGTTTGCTGAAAAATTTGAGCAACTATGCATAAACAAGCAAATCCTCTTAAAATCTGAGACTGTTCAACCCAAATACAGGCAATTCCCAAATAACAGGCCAGTTCACATTTGCTTATAATCATCTCCAGTATTTTGAAAGTGGAACTACTATGCTCTCAGAAGAGAGAACCGGCATACTAACATTTTAACTTGATATAGCTAAAATAACGAGATGGGCTTCACTAAAACATCAGGTGCTGTTCTGTTGTCTTAAAATTTTCTGTTGATTTGCTAATTATCGGTTAAGAAGTCTGGTCTAGAATTAAGATCCTGACAATTTTGTCATCCAGGATCCCATGGCACTTTTAAGAGCGTGAGGAGTTACCCTGTTAGTGTCCTGGCTGAACCTCAGTTTGGGCAATATCTGTTTGACCAAAACTCGCCCTGTAACTTCAACTGGAGAAGCAAGTCTCCTGCGTACAGCTGCTAAGTAGTGTTTCTTGTGTAAAATGGCTGCCACATTCCACTGCAGTCGACCTAATTTGAGCTGTTGTTTACTTTTCTGTTCAGGTCTGGGGTTAAGTGGGGAAGTGGTACACAAGTTAGGAATCTGTGCAATAGTGTATTGAGAGCTATTTACCAGAACTGTTAAGCAGAGCTTGTCCTTGCACAGAACTCTAAACTAGAGTTAGGTTTAAGTCGATCTTAAATTCAGTTAAAATATTAAACACAAAATGGAATGTGTTAGAGCAGTAGCAACCTACTGTTAGAATTTAATACTTTATATTTAAAATTTGTGCAGGGCTTTTTCTTTATGGGAACATTGTCAACTTTGTAATTAGCTGACAAACTACGGCTATTTTGCTCTTTTCTGTGTCATCAAATATTGGATCCCTGGGTCTTTTTTAAAAAAGGAAAAAAGGGGGAAAGAAGTATAACTACAAGTGAAGGAAACAATAGTTAACATTCCAACAAGTTCTGTTTTTTACTGAGGGTAGAAAAATGCTTTGTGTTGTACAGTCTAGCAAGCAAACTAAACTACTTCTTATGAATTCCGTTGGGCAGTTCTCTCTCTCTCTCTCTCTCTAAACTGCTTATATTTAGCATTTAACAATGATAGTTGCTACATCAGAAAGCTATTCAAATTAGTTCATATTAAATTAAGTTAAACCTTTTATAAACATGTTTTGGTCTCTTTTTACATGGCTTGGTATAAAGTAAATCTGATTAAAAATACACGAATGTATTATTGACCAATATCTGGAATCAGATAAAAGTAAAACTGTAATAAGAGGCCTTAGATAACTGACACACATAAGCTTTAATGATCCTGAACAAAATAAAATGCATTTGTGAAGGAGAAGCTGATTGATTATTATCAGCAATGCTCAAACACAGTTTTACTGTAAAGATGTAAAAAGGGAATTGTTGAATGTGAGGCTCATGGTGGATGAATTTGGCACGTTCCTAGAGATAGATCTGTTTGTGATAAGAAACTCATTCCCAGGTGTGAAAGGAAAAGTTCATGGTTTTAACTCAGTTTTTCAGCAGCACAACTTAATAGTTTGTGGACTATTTTGTTAACGTACTGTAATCCTTTGATGTTTGATTCCCTGTTGCATCATGTTTTTCACATCATAATATAGTACTGTTTTCAAAGAATTAAAGAAGACCTCATCAAATCTGATTTATTAAGTTACACGGCAATGTGTACCTGTGCATTTTAACATTTTTCTATTATTTGAGGATAGGAACAAGCCTTCAATGTCAAATCAGTTTTTTTCATGGTGCTTTCAAACTTTGAGAAGTGTTTAAAATATTTAAACTTTTTTTTTTTAAGAAACTATAATTTTTTTCAATCTTTGTTCTCGTTGACTAACACACATGAAAATTGTTATCTTTAAGAAAAATGGGCCCTGAGTTAGACTGTACTGTGCCTTTTCTCCGTTTCCTTATCGCTCAAATGTATAAAAGAAGATGGCTAGTTTCCTTAGTCAGTCTATATTCATTTATATTATTTTTTATTTGTACATATTGTTAAAGTTAGTCCCCTTTATGTGATTCCACTTTGCTAAATACATAGACATTTACTGTATACTCTGAACTTGCAGCACTGTAGTTGCTAACTTTAAAGCACAGAGATAGAGAAAAATCTAGTGCTAGTAATAAATACCAGGGATTCCAGAGTATAGTTAGTGGAAAGCCTGGACAAAGGTGACTTCTCACTCTCAAAATGTGGCAAAGCTCAAGCTTAAACGTGTTTCCTTCAAGAGCAGATTTCAAAGGCAAGCGTCCACTATTGCAGACTTCTGGCTTGCTTGAGTCTTACACTTGAGACACGTAGATGAACTGTGAATGGTTGAATATTGGAATTGTAACAGGACAGACTGGAAGAAGTCCGAAGTCATAGTACTTTGAACTTGAGCTAGAAGTGAAATGGATGTCAGTGAAGTATATGGTGTATATGCGTAATGAAAATGTGCTTTCCAAGCCCACCTTGCCCGCAGATATGCAGACACATTCTGGTGTACTTGAAGCTTATGGATAGCCTTGAACGTTCGCCTCAAATGAAGTTCATGACGGTAGTCTAGCCTTGAGATAACAGAGACATGGATAACTGAAGAGGCATGTATGTCTCTTGGCTAGCTGAAGGCGAAAAATGTTCTTGGCTATTGCTGCTGTCTGTGAATCCAGGAACAGTGCTGACTGTGGTAACTAACTTTCTGACCCTGACATAATGAACCACCTTCACAATAGCTCAGCAGAGACTGACAAACAAAGGAGAAGTTATAAATGTTGTCTGTTTCTCAAAATGCTTATTCCATCAATCAGCATCATCTCAGTCTTATAAGAGGCTAGAACCGCCCAGACAAACCTTCTTTTCTTTTCCAGCTGTGAACGCTCTTGGCTGTAGCTACAATAGTGAGCTGATGGATTACTTAGAGTATAGGCTATTTTTGGACAGGATTATGTCTGCCTTTGTCTAGCACATTGTGGACACTAATGATAGAAAACACAGTTAGTCCAGAACCTAAGGATAGCACTTCAATATGAAAGACAAGATGGATTGTCTCTCGGTTGTGTTGGAGATCAGATATGTTGGTTATCCACTTGAACATTGTGATAACCAGAAAGAAGACAGATGCAGGGAAAGATTGTATACAGTATGCGAACCTGTCTCTTTTTCTATTCACCTGTTCAGACTAGGGCTAGTGTCAAGTGTGACATGGCTTTATCAAGATGGTGAGTCTGAATATGTATATAAACTGGTCCAAATAGCATTAGTTTGTGCAGTCTTCAAACTATAAGCCAAAATAGGCAATACAGAGGTTATTTCCTACTGATATTATTACATCCATATGTAGCCTTGGAGAAAGGAATCTGTATTTATAAGGCATCCAAGCTCTGCCTTCTTCAAAAAGTCAGATTTTTAATTGGATCATAAAATAATCAGGAAACCAATTAATCTCTTCCCATCCCATTTAAATCCTTTTGGCCTCCAACAGCATGGGTGGTTGTGATTATTATCTGCACCTCGGAATATAGATGGCCTTTTTGGAGACTGAAATATTACTCTGGCCAATTTTCAGGCTTACAGGAGGAAGTACAGATGCTTGGCTAATAATCAGACTATGAGGACATCTTTCTTGATGCTACCAGGCTTCAGAATAAGAATCCTAATCCTAGACATTTTGCATGATTGCATGTTGCATCTGGTTGGCACAGCTTCTTAACCTACCCAGTTACTCACTGTTTTAATCCTTGTGCTGGGATTGACTTGAGTACTTATTCCATATGTGTAAAGGTGTCTAGTTTTCTGAGGACTCTGAATTTCTCCTGGTCTGTTCAGACATGCAGGAGAAAAGATTTGTTTGAAGACAAATTGGTCTGATTTTCCTGTTTGTTGGGGGTGGGTGTTGGGTGGTGGAAACCTTACGTGGTAGATGTAAAGGAAGATGAGGCTGGGGCTCTGCCAGTTAAATTAATTAACTCTCCCAGTGAAATGGAAATAGTTGGTAACACTGTCATAGGTTGGGTAGCCTGGGAATAAAAAGCAAAAATCAGGGAATATTAACTTTTCTCATTTGCTGTGATAAGTTTTTGTGACCTCCTCCTCCTCCTGAAATTGCTTTGTATTAGGCTTCCCCCCGTAATATATAGTGGTTCCATTTAACTACATTAGTCCAATCATACTCTTTATGTAGCATAAAGTGTTTTCATCACTTCTTCCAAAATTCTTACTCATGCCTTAATCACTTCCTTTCGGAACTGTTGCAGTTCTCTGTTAACTGGTTTCCTGTGAGAATTCGGGGAACCTACGTACGACTTCTAAATTTTGGTTGAAACGATGAAGTCATTAAGAAGTTGCTACAGCAAATTTCATGAGTGTGATTGTTCTTTACCTCTCTACTCACTTTGAGGACCGTGTTGTAGTTGTAAATATTGACAGTTGAGATAACATAAATGGCTTCTTACAGTTTTTGTAGCAGAATCAGAATATGCTTGCTCTATGAAGTGGATTAGTTTGGTAGAATATCTTATTTTTCCCCTTCTTACTTATTGCAGTCTGTTATAGTGAAAATCCTGTATTTACTGAGCCAGCATATTTGCTTAAACCCTTTGAATTCAATGGGTTTGCACAGGCTGTAAATCTCAGCTGAGCAATTAGTATTCCATAGTCTGGAAAGTCCAGAGCCTAACACTGGAATAGCAGAGTGTGGTAGTTTAGGACTGATGTGTTGGCAGAGTTTTGTGTGTAGAACTTGGCTTGAGCCATTGGTTGTTTCATATATTCCCAGCCCTCGCTATTGTGAACACAAATTCATCAAATTTAATTCAGTTCAGTTTTTTGCCAATTTCTGTATTATGCTACTTGCATGGTTTTTTGTTTTTAAAAAATCACACAGTACAGAATGATTATTTGTACTTCATCAAATTTACCAAGGAGAACAAACATTGTAAACAGTAATGGAAAGTATCAAACTACTTAAGGTTTTAAAAGAAATGTGAACCAAGGAACATTGTAAAACAAACTCTCTTAAACTAGAATTAATTTCAGAAGTTAGAATTGAGTTACAAACTAGTTTTGCACTTGAAAACTATTTCATTATACAAGTTCAAATTTTATTGCAGTTTTAACAGGTATTACCTGCATCTCTGACTTCTGTTTATATTTTTAAATGTTTTTACTGTGAACCTCAAAAGCTGACTTAGCTTAATCTGCAAGAATACTTAAAGGAACTATAATATTTAGGTTGCTCTCTAAAGGAAGGCAGATGTTAATATTGTATATATTCAGCCACTTGGGTGGCTTAGTGGTTTTAAGTCTCTTAAGGCAAAAATAATTGCCAAGCGTGTACAATACAAAAACCCACCCTACAAGCTGACCAAACAGTAGCAGTTTGTAGCTAGAATTGGTCAGCGCTAAGTGGCTTGTGCAGGTGTGTTTTTAAGCTTTGGTGTTTTGGAAGTGGTGTAGGGTTGATTGTGGTAGAATGAAGTCTGATGTAGGTGGGTTAGAGAAATTATAGAATAGAATTCTGATGTAGCAAGTAAGCCTTTTATAAGCTGTATAGAAAAAACATTGGAGTGGTTTTTTATGTTTACACCAATGTAAAAATATTAATATTCAAAAGTTGACTGGCCCCCCATTCTGCTGCCATCTCACTTTTAGAAACATCGTATTGGTTCCTTAGGTCCACAGGGCTCCAACTTTAACTGCACTAGGCTCATGTGACTCTAGCTTTGGTTGAATGTAATTTAAAATTGCAGACTATTTCCTTCTAAGCAACATTTTCTCAAATAATGCACATCTCTTTCCTCTAATAGTAACATTTAGTTATCACTATCAAATATTTCAAAGTTATTTTCTTGTGTTTTTGTAGAAACTGTTTGCTGTATTGACTAAGAATAAAACTGTTGTGTCTCAGAAGGAAAGGGCAAATATCTGTAAAAGTGCATGGTTTTTGTCTCTGATTAAAATTCTTTGACTTTGAGTTCAGAACTTGAGGAGGTTAAAAGGAGTTTTCTCTGCTGTTCTGTATCCTTCTGACTGGTGGATGGCTTCTTATGATGGTCTTTTGGCCAACTTGTCTGGTGCTCTCAACCTTCTGATACTGCCTTGGTCCTGGCTGCCCCTTTGCCCCTTTTCATTTGCTCACTGCCTCTTTGAGGAGCATCTCGGAAGGATGAAGGTGTCTGAATTTAAAAAAAAAAAAAAAAGCATCCAAACATTCTTGAGCCATCTACAGTGCTCTCTCTCTTGCAACTGTCTTTTTATACTCTCTTGGCTCTCAGGAATGTAAAGTGTCTTCCCACAAATTTAGACTACGTCAGCAAAAATACATAGTAATCAGTCTGTATGCATAGATCCGACCAATTCCTACAAGGGACTTTTTTTCCTTTCATATAATTTGTCTGGTTCATTTTTCAGCAAGTGTGGTGGATATTACAGCTAAAGAACTTCTGGACAGTAAACATACTGAAGTGTGCAGTCTGCAATCATTTTTACGTAATCTTCATTTGCCACTCATGCAGTCATGCCTGAGGATGTGAGAAGAAGATATCTGACCTGGAAGACTGATACGATGTGGATAAAAGAATCCAGTTTGTGGAGAGCAAGTTAACTTCAGTATTCAGCTAGGCTCTTAAGAAAATCAAAGGAGCTAGGCTAGAACAATGTCTTCCTCACTGAGGGAATCAAAGGAATGTCATCCAATTGTACTGTGCAGTAAACTGGGATATTGTCAGCGAAACTCTTATCCTCAGTGGAGAAAACAGGCAGAAGACACAAATCTGTGTCTGGCCTCCTAATGTTTGAGTGCACAATTTCCAAGATTAGAAGGCAATGCCTGCTACTGAGAGGAATCAATCACCGGGTATATTCCATTTGTACAAAAGGCTTTTATAGATGCTTGCAGAATTGCTGATGCTCATGCAGTTGTGTTATAAGCACTTTGAAGGCAAAGATTTAAGATCAGATTTTTACTATGCAGGATATCTATGGGCATAATTTTTGAATCAATCCTTTTGACAGAGCAGATGCAGATACTTGTCAGAGAACAAGACGTGCAACTTAATATTGCTTAGAGAAGTAGTTTTACTACAAACTATTAATCTGTAAACTGTTACCTTTTGCAATTAGGTTATGAAATGTATAGCAATTTTTGTCCTTTTGGAGCAACAAGGTTTTAAAGTACTTCCTACCATAAATCTAACCTACTTGCTAAGGTGAAATTAAGTGAATTAGAGAAGTTAAGATGAACAAGATAAATTTAATTAAACATATATACAAGTAGTACATACAGACATTTTGCAGGTGTCTTAATTCATTAAATGGCTTGAGCTTAATAACTTTAGCAAGGCCACTATGTATGCTGAGTATTTTAGTGCTGCAACTCCCCCTATCTTACAGTTTTGGATGTGTTTTTTTTTTTCTTTCATATTTCTATGTTCCCTACTAATGGAGTACATAGCTATTTGATTTTCTCCTTTATTTAAGTATTGTTATGTAAATTACAGTTTTAAAACCATAACTCACCTGCTGCAAGTTAGTTAGTGCCATATCTCTGCTGTCTAATTGGTGGCCTAGTATAAATAAGATTTCCTTTTTTCTTTGGTGACTAGATTTCCTTGATTGAACAGATGTCCCAGTGAGAATTGACTATCAAAAGGGATCCCGATGGTCTGAATCGTTTTCGCTGGGGTGGGTGGAGGTTTTGGAAAGTGATTCATAGACTCTCTAGTTTATGCATGACCTCCTCCATTTATATGATACAAATTCAACAAAATCAAATTTCAACACCTTTAAATATATTTTTCTTGTAATAAATATTAAAACTTACTGCTCAGAGGAAAAAGAAAAGGAGTACTTGTGGCACCTTAGAGACTAACAAATTTATTTGAGCATAAGCTTTCGTGAGCTACAGCTCACTTCATCGGATGCATTCATCGGATGATCAGAGGAAAGGGGACTGGGATGTTAAAATAAAAAGTCGATCTTTTAGGTGCTGGCAGAAATTGTTTGTAATTTAACAAAAAAGCCTTACTTTTGTGGGTTTCAGAAGATGAAGTTTCTGGTTCATTACCAAACCTTTATTTTGCTAGCTAAATATGCCATAACACATAAAGGAGTTTGAAGTGCAGAAAATGCTTGGAAATTTTTACCATATGTTCTAGTTCTGTTCCTCTGTAATTAGTCTGAAGTAATAAGTGAAACTTGTTTTGTACCTTTTTCCAGAATTTAACATTTTTTTACCTCATGACTCTATTGTGGCTGGACAGGGATCTATGTCTGAATAGCTCAAAGAAAGTGTTATTTAAACTCCTGTTTAAGGCCAAGAAAGCCATTTTAAATTTGGATTAAAAACTAAGCCTAATGTTTGATTCCCTGGAAGAGATCTATGTGCTGTCTACTGAGAGAGATTATAAAAAATAAGGTATGACAGATATGGCAATTTCCTGCATATCGTTGGGAGACCCTTATTGAATTAAGTTTAAGTATTTTTGGGGCCCATTGTTCAAATGAATCTTGTATGTGTGATTGTGTTGTACACGATGGTTTTCAAACTTTTTTTTCTGCTGACCCAGTTGAAGAAAATTGTTGATGCCCGCAGCCCAACGGAGCTGGGGATGAGGGGTTTGAGGTGTGGGAGGGGCTCAGGACTGGGGCAGAGGGTTGGAGTGAGGGCTGAAGGGTGGGCCAGGAATGAGGGGTTCAGGGTGTGGGAGGGGGTCTGGGCTGGGGCCAGAGATGAAGGGTTTGGGGTGCAGGAAGGGGCTCTGGGTTTGGGCATGGGGTTGGGCCTCAGGCTTTTCTCGGGCGGCTCCCGGTCAGCGGCGCAGTGGGGGTGCTAAGGCAGCCTGTCCTGGCACCACGGATCACAGTGCACCCCAGAAGCGGTCAGCAGCAGGTCCGGGTCCTAGGCGGAGGTGCACAAGTGGCTCTTGCCTGCAGGCGCCGCCGCCACCCCCTCCCCTCCCCGATGCCATTGTCCGGGAACCAGCCAGTGGAGTGCAGAGCCGGTGCTCGGGCGGGGGCAGTGTATGGCACTCTGTGGCTCCCCCCGCCTAGGAACCGGACCTGCTTGCTGTTTCTGGGGCGCAGCGTGGTGTCAGAACAGGTAGGAACTAGCCTGCCTTAGCCAGGAAGCACCGCCGATGGGACTTTTAACAGCCCGGTTGGCGGTGCTGACCAGAGCCGCTCTGACCCAGTGCCTTCCATTCCACAACCCAATACTGGGTCGCAACCTGCAGTTTGAAACCACTGTTGTACGCCATGGTAGAGGGCTACCACAGCATCTAGGCACTAAAGACAGTGAGTGGTGATGAAGGTAAATCAGCCATATTGTTAAACCCTCCCACCTACAGACGTACCATCTCTTGGAGAGGTTTGTGTATACTGGTTTCTCCAGAGACCAACAGACAGAGAAAGGACTTTTGGATAAAGAGCCTGAGTTTAAACTGACTCAGTGCCTTTGTTCTGATCCAGCAAATGGACATGACCTTCTGCCCAAGGTGGGGGCCGCCCCCAATCCTTGTGGAAGAACTGACATCTACCAGAGTCCAAGGCTGGAGTTGTGGTGACCTCTGGTAAGCTTTTTAGTGTGCATGTATGTTTTTATTGTTATGTTTTCTCTGTAATGCTTTCACATTAAAAATAAATGTTCTTGCTTACAAAGAGCTGTGTGTGGCTATTTATAGCTGTGAACAATTATGCTGTTCGTAGCCTTTGGAGAGAAAGCAAAATACAGAATGCTGGCTTGTTTAGGCAGTCTGGCTTGCTGGAGACACCACAATGTAGACAGGGAACCGTGCAGCCTGGAAAAACCTTGGGGCCTCTCTCCAAGAAAGACTATGGTTGAGAAGCTGGGATCCTAGAGTAGGTGGACCTTGGTCACTTGGATGTACATTCTTTGGCCCTTTACAGTTCTTCATATTTGCTGAAATTGAATGTTCTCCGTACAGGAACTCTGAGTAAAGTTCGTGAGTAAAGAAAATAAGAGTGGAGAAATTTCGAAAGATGGGAACTATACTGACTTGTGAATATTATTGTTTAACATGCATGTGCTCAATGCTGCATAAGTCATACAAACATATATTTTGTTTTATTCATTAGCCAAATGTAAGTTCCCTGTTTAAATAAACCCAGTTTCCAGGAAATAGTGTTTCTGTGTATGGAAAATGTGTTGTGTTGAACTTTTTTTTTAAAATAAAGAAGGATACTCCGGATTTTTCAGTTACTCAGGAAACTCTAGCTAGTAGTGAATGTAGGAACATATCTCAGCAACATGGGCTACTGTGCGAGCACATTATATATGTATTTGTATTACCAGAGCACCTAGGAGCCCCAGTCATGGATCAGGGCCCTGCTGTGCTAGGCACTGTATAACACAGAACTAAAAGGTCTGATTCATTCCCCAAAGAGCTTGCACTCTGAACACATCAGGCCTGTCCTCCTCTCCCTACTGGCTTCCCATAGAATATCAAGTCGAATTCAAGATCTCCCATTATTTTTAAGATGCTCAATGTCCTGGTCTCACTATACCTAAAAGATCACCAGAAGCTCAGGGGCTGCGGTCAACATCTATACTCATCAGGAAGATGGAGCTGTCCACGAGGGTAAAGCTAGTCTCTGCAGGAGACAGTATTCTAAGGGACTGGTCTAAGGCTGGGGAGTGAACTCCCACAGGTTTTAAGAACCACTGCAAATCTCACCACTTTCCTTTCTAACTGTAAGGCTCACTTTTAAAAACTTGCCTTGAATAATAAATGCGCATAACATAGTGGACATAAAATAAAGACAAAACAGAAACAGAGCATCTCCTCTTTCCTTTGGAGAAAAAAAGGGAGAACGAGAACCATGTGTAACAAATGCTTGTCCAGCTGCTTAATGCATTTCAGGGAAACTCTGGGATACTATGCTGATGACAGCAGTATAAGGACCTGAATAGAACTGGCATCAAACAGATAATGAAGAAATAAGAGTGAACCTACATAGTATATTTTCAAAGCATACTTGCCATTGCTAAATAGAATAGTACTTGGCGTTATATAGTGCATTTCTTACTCAAGGTACAGTAAAATGCTTTAAAAATCAACGAGGTAGATGAAAGTAATGAAGTGACTTTTGGCAAGCACCATCACTGCTGAGTACCCAGCAAAAGTACATTGCCCTGTTTTTATTGAGAGAAAACATTCAGAGATGCTAGTGTTCTAATTTTCTGAGGTGCTGAGCAGACCCAACTCTCACGAAAGTTAATGGGAGCCATAGTGCTGAGCTCCTTTTGAAAATCAGGCCTTGGGTTATGCTGTTTTATCTCTTGAAAAAGTGTATTTTGTGATTATTAGCATTATTAAGCTGCCAGCAGGACTTGCATCTCATTGGAAGTACAGTACATGAGCTCATCTGAACAAGTGAACTGTATTAGTATGTGGAAAACTTTTTGACTTCATGGAGATCTGGAAGTTGCTTGATATTAATTTTCATCTAGACAGAGGAATTTGTTTAGCATATTTTCAAATATGCTGATGACAGAATTTTTTTTTTATCATTTAGCTAAATGGAGTTGCAGATAAGGTGGTGCCTTGTTGGCAGGAAAGGCAGTTTTCATTACTTTAATTGCGTGATTTATCAGGATTTTCAGCTTTTTATAAATGCTGTAGTGTTATGACAGAATTAAAAGGATTTAGAATAAAAGGAGTTTAAGAAAAGGACTTTGCAACAGGATTGCAATACTTTTTATATTCGATGGATTTGGCTAGCTGTTTTTCATTTCAATCATCAGACTACATTCTGTTAAACACTGTGCGGAGCAGGTGTGTATAGCATCAGTATATTGCACATGTGAATAAACACAATTTTATATATAAAAAATTAATCCACCATAACTTGAAGGATTAAACGTCCCCCCCCCCCCCCAGAATGACGGGGGGGTGCTGATGCATTAAGCATCATGGAGAACAACACATGTTGCTGCTTGCAATCTCATGAACAGGACTGCTGTTAACCTGATTTCATGCACTGCAAGGTCCTTATACTAATGATTTTTCTAGCGTATTAATAGTTACATCCTAAAAGTATAAATTTGAAGTAGATAATGAAAATTTTTTGAAACCTGAGTTTGTCTTAAACGTCTGAAATTAGAAGTTGAAGCACCCACTGTACAATTATTCCAAATACGTTGCAGATGATGATGATATTCCTTTTGATTCTGTGCAAATGTTTTCCCCTATAATCCATTTTTGTATGTTCTGAAATTCTTTCCTTTGTAATTCTCCTTATTAAAATAAAAAGTTTATACTCAAACTTAGAGTTGGACTGAATAGAAACTTGTGAACTGATGTCTCGAGTGTGTGTGTGTGTGTGTATGTGTATTTGTGTATGTATGCATGGTTTAAATCCTGGCCCCACTAAAATCAGTGGCAAAACTCCCATTGGCTTCAATGGAGCCAGGGTTTCTCCCTTAATGTAATTTCTATTGAGCCTGGCTAGGTAAACAGAAACAAATGGAGTTCATCTGTTCCATATATTGGGGGGGAAAAAAAAACAAATTGGTTGCCAGGTTTTTAAAAAGACTTTACATGTTTCATTTATCAGTTTACAGATCGGTACATACGGTACAGGTGTGACCCATAAAAAACCTTGGAAAGAGCAGAATAAAATGAAAGTGCATTTGGCTTTTTTAAGTAACTCGTAAACCTGTTGTTGATGGTGAAATTATTGATGTGAACCCTTTTCTATTATAAATACTCCAAACACGTAGGAGGGAAGAGTTAGTCTTGTATAGATGAGATTGCTGAGCGGTTTTATGTTATAAATTAATTGTATGTACCCGTACTATTAATAATTAACAGAGACTGTGAAGTGAAAAAGTATATTGTTAATTGTTATACCTTTCTGATGAATTCACATAGAAGTACAGCCATACAATTAATTGTGAATTAAGGTTTGAACAGAATGTGTTACCGATACTTGGAGTAGATCAAAGAGTTTGATTTTTATAATGAAGAAAGCTTTTTTGTGATCTGGAAACTTACCTCACTGAGGCATCTCAGCTTGGTGTGTGTATGTTTAATTTCAGTGACAAACATCCTGACATTCAGCAAAGCAGTAGTACCCTCCGGGGAAAAAAAATTCCACAAAGGCGAGAAATTAGATGGTTTTTATTTGACTTTATTCCTACTTAGACACAGGGTAAAATTTTTGAAAATGCCTATGCCCCATTTTTCAAAAGTGACGTGGAGCCTAGGTTATACTGAAAGTCAGTGGGACTTGCTTTTCCTAAATTACTTTTGAAAATGGGACTTATGCTGCTATGTCACTTGTGAAAAATTTGCCCAATTTAGAGATGTAAGATGGGCATGGGCATGGCCATGTTTTAGGCAAACATTAGGATCCAGCTCGTCACACTAAAGAAAGAGAGGGACTACTCTTATACTGTGTGTGACCTTAATGGAATAAATTGAAAAAATGTGTGAAGCCTTTCAAAAATAGCATCATTCATATTTTAGAACAGCTTCACAAAATAGAAAAATGGGAGTTAGCATTACTTGACCTTAATAAGAAATAACGGTTTCTGAAAAGAGTAAGCAAATACCCACGTATCCTGGCGAAATTTTATTGTTCATTTACACCTATCACCATATTTACGGGAGCTGTTGTTCTAGAGTTCATGGTTTTGTTGTGAAATGTATCCCTATTGCTGAGCTTGTAGTGGCTGCTGCTCTTTATCTGTATAGCCACTGGCCTTCCAACCTCTTGCCCTTTGCTTTTGTAAAACCTTTGGGTATACTTTGATTGTGCAAGGTGCTCTAAAAATGTTTTCTTTTTCTGTAGAAGAATTTTTTTCAGGTTAATGATTTGTGGTTTTTAAAAAGAAGTGTTCTGAAATTTGACAAGATATAGTAATTATATTTTCAAGTCTAATCAACTTATTGCAGTGAATTAATAAAGACAGCATGGTGAAAATATAATGAATGCTTTTTGAGCTTTATTTTTCTGTTTTTCTTCTAATCAGGCCCTCAGAAATGTGATAATTTTTCTGAGAAGAGACCTCTTCTTGGTGTGTGTAAAAGCATTGGATCTTCTGGGTAAGGAAACTTTTCAACTTTTAGTATACTGAAAAAGCAATTTATTTTATAGAACAATAAAAAATATTTTTCTGTAACTTTTTCTGCTCTGTATTCAGAGGTGGTTTTTTTTTTTTTTTTTTTTTTTTTACACATTACAAAGCTGGGAAAGGTTCTCCCTGTAAGGTCTCAACCTGCCAGCACCGATTTTTTTTTTGGGACACATGCCTTTAAAAACAAAACAAACCTCTGTGATGAAAGACCTGTGATATGAAACCCAATATAAAATAAATGAGGAGGTATTTTGAAATTGTGTGGCATTATTTTCTTTTAACATAATCTCATTTTCATGTTCACTGTTTCTGACGGTAATGGATGAAGTTATTACAGAAGAGTGGTCAAAACAGGCCTCTGTGCCTCAAATAATTAAAGGATGTTTGTGAGGGATGAGTGATATTCTATGTCTAACAGTGTTGTTGATTGTGTTTTGATGTAAACATTGGCCACGTATTGCTTATTTGTAAAATAATTTTGTAAAAAATGCTTATTTTTTTGTTCAATTAGAAAAATGAGTTGGCATGTTTGTCTTAGTCTGGGGATAGCATACAAGGAATCTGAGCTCAAAAGTTGCATTTCTTTTCTCACTTCTATCTTGGCAAGGACTGGGAGAGTTGTGCTGGTCTCTCAGTTGGTAGGCAATTTTAGAGGCCCTTATTAAAGAAGTCCCTGGCCTACATCTAAATGGGTTAATACCCATGCGCACACAGAAGAACCTATTCCAAGAAGTGAAGGCTGAAATAAACAAGAGAATCCTAGGTGACAGCAGGGAGTTTTAATATGTCTGTTTCTCCTGTTTCCGGGTCCATTGTGGCTTATATAGTACACTGGACCTATTCAAAAAGACTTCAGTGTTATTTAAAATCTATAGAGTATTCCTCTTGCTTGGTAATGAGCATTTGCCAACCTCCCTTCCCTGAAATGTGTTTTGTTGCTTTCTAAGTGTCAGCTGGAGGGTCTTCCTCATACAAAGAGGTTGTTCTGCTATGTTATGATGGCTGTGTTAGATGTGTTGACTCAGACAGCACTTTCGGCTTATACCCGTACCAAGTGGAAAATACCTGCTTCTCAAGGATAATCCTATGCACAGAGACTCAAAGGCTAAATTGCTGAAGCAAATCTTCTTACAATAATTAGACTAATTCTGTGCCACACCTTTTTAATTAGGAATTTTAATGACTTTGGGTATGGGTGAAGGTTAACTAGTAAACCCAAAACAATTCCTAAGAGTGTTGCTCACTATGTACTGTTAGTTTATTAACAAAGGATATGAATGTTATCTTTAAATTTAAGAATCTGATCAGAAATAAGCATAGCTAAACTTCTTCCTTTATGCTAAACTGTTTATTGTGTGTTATGTGCTGTCAAAATGTTTATAATCTTATTAACTACTTCTCCTGCCTAGGACTGCATGTACTGTTTAGTTGTAAACAGTACATTACAGTTGTTTGTTATCTGGCAGTATTTCCCCTCTTAATCCGGGTCATTGATTTGTGTGTGAAAAATATGCTTCAGAGAACTTATTTTCCATGCTGGTATTCTTGCAGAAGTGAGTGAGACATGTCTGAGATGTTAACAAAATCGGCCTGTAAAGCAGGCCACTACTTTCTCATAGCTGATGGGCTCCAGTAAAATTCAAGACTTCAAAAAATTATTTTGTTAATTTTTCAAGAGAAAATGCTTCACTACATAAAAAAGGAGCAAAATCAGGTATGTGCCTACCTAGCCATTATTTAAATATCTGTAAACACACCCTGAGCTTTTAAACCAGGCCTGGAGCTCCGGCCACATCGTGAGAACCTGATTAAAAGAAGGGGACTGTTGCACAGGCTCCCTTTTTTGCCTTTTGAAGGAAGCACTGGTTTGTATTTCACGATGAATCATGATCAGAAGAGTCTAATAATACTAATAAAAAAATCAAACACACGCTTCTCTGATCTGGTGGTTATTTATAAATGGACACTGTAGGAGCCATTGCAATACCAGTAACCTGCAGATTAAGAGTTTCTGATCATTTACATTCTCACCCTGATGGTTTCAAACAAATTGTGATTTTTGCAAGGTATTGTTTGTTGTTCAGGTGACCCAAGGCTGGCTTGCCTTTTTCTTTAAATTTATTAAGTGGATCTTCTATTTAAAAAAGCAGTGTAATCACCACTAAACACCAAAAAGAAAATCAGTTTAAGATGTCAAACCTTTAAGTCTAATGGAAGCTGAGGTGTGGGGGTGGGAAGGAATTTCAGTGTTAAGACTTCAAGTCTGTTGTTAATTTGTGGTTTTGTGCTTTGCATCACCTACGGTAACTTTTAATACCTATCTGCCTCTGGACAGATAGTACATCTGGTTTAAATGTAGATCAGTGAGAAGGTGTCTGGAGAAAAATCTTTCTTTTTTCCTGAAGGATCCCAAAGGCTAGCACTTGCTAGTATCTCTCTACTGTCACCCCCTCATCTGCTGCTGAAATTAGGCTCATTCTAGCGTGACGGGAGCAGTCTGATAGCACGCAGCAGCAGCACGCTTGAACTGTTTAGGACCTAACGTTCGACCACTACTGTATCCTAGTTGAAACATGAAGGAGCATTGACAATAATAGTTAGCACCGCCATAGCATTTTCCAGCTGTGCTCCATGCGCCCCCCCAGCCCCCCTTACTTCAATGGGCTGAGGAAATGTCTACCCTGTGGCAGCAAATCTCAGAGCCTGGATCTGTAGTCTTGGGCTTGCACTACAGCACTAAAAACTGCAGTGCAGATGTTGTGGCTCGAGTACTGAAGCCCACCCCTCTCTCTAGGCTTCAGAGCCCAAACCACATCTACAGTGCTGTTTTTAGCATCGTAGTGAGAGCCACAGAGATTAAGGCTATGTCTACACTACAGACCTTACAGAGGCACAGCTGTACTGCTACAGCCATGCTGCTGTAAGGTCTCCCGTGTAACCGCTCTGTGCTGACGGGAAAGAGCTCTCCCATCGGCATTATTACACCACCCCACAATGAGCGGTGGTAGCTATGTTGGTGGGAGAGTGTCTCCATTTGACATAACGCTGTCCACACTGGCGCCTTTGTCGGTGAAACTTATGTCTGTCAAGGGAGGTGTTTTTTCCTCACAACCCTGACCGACAGAAGCGCTAGTGTAGACATGGCCTAAATTACTTTCCTAATGACAGTGATACAAAGACAGAGCCAGGAATAGAACCAGGTTTCTGACATTCAGTTTGTTGCACTATACCTTGGACTACACTGTCTCTCTTTAATGTAAGCCTGTAGTATGGAACCGTTCTTGATTAGCCCACCCTTGAGGTGGGGTGCAGAGCTCCACCACCTGACTCTGTCCCCCTTAGGCCGCCATGTTCTGTGTTCAGGTCCTTGCTATAACCAAGCCCTCTGACTGGGTCCTTAATAGTCTCTGTTCCTTTCTGGATAATGGGGAGCTGGAAATTCTGTGGTTCTAGTGGGGTCTAGACAGCTCTACGTCTCCTAGGTTTAGAGCTTTGTTTTCTAAAGTCCTTGGTTGGAATAGGGGAATCCAGGCCTGCCCACTCCACTGGGTTCCAGCTCAGGGCCCTTGTTTAGAACAGCCAGAACCAATTGTTTTCTGTCCTTTGCTGCTCACTGAGCTTCCTCCTACCTCTCCTCCCTCAGCCTTCCCCAGCCTCTTGCCCTGCTTCTCTCTTTTTGAGTGGTCGCTTCTGTTGGAGGGATTCTCCCTCTACAATCAGACTGTTTCTCTGATAGCTGCCTTTCTCCTCAGAAGTTCTCCCTGACACTGAGGTTCTTAATCTTTTATCATGGTGCTTCCCTGCCTAGCTAACTGCCTCCCAGTTACTCAGTGAGTTAACTAAGCCCAGATGAACTTGAGGCTCCTGTTCCCCTGACCTTTTCAGAGGGCCTGCTACCCTCTGACAAAGCCAAATGAGTTTGGATATGGTTATGAAAATGGGGCTAATGTTTCTGCCTTTGCAAAATGTGGCTTAATGGCTCACTCAAAAGACAGTACCTCCATCAGCCTAGTACCTCCAATGCCATGCTGGGGCATGACTTAAAGGGAAAGCGTGTCACCTTTCCAATGGCTAATGCCACTTCTAGAAGCCCTCTGGCTTTTCCCTGTAAGTCTCCCATTCAAGTATTGACCCTGATTACTCTGTGAGATCTGATTGGATCACAGTCTGCGGCAGTATGGTTACAGATAGGGTAAACATACCAACAACAACAAAAAAAAAGTAGCTACTTTAGCCTTGACCAACCCCTATCTTTTTTTCTTGCTGTTCTTTAAACCTGGCTTCTTTCCTGCCTGTCTCTGATGCTCCCCAGACCTTCGTCGTTCTATCCTTGCTTCTTTCCTGGCACATTCTACCATTCCCTTGACTGTTTTGACTCCTCCAAAATAGGGGATTTTGTAATACTGTGCTCCCAGCCCCCAATGAGGGAAGTGCCCTTTGTCTAGGAAAGGTGAATGTCTGGTATAGTGGTTTTCAGCACAGAGGGGGGAGTACTACATGGTGTGTAATATCACACACTGATCTTGGACCCCTGCTGTCTCCCAACATAAGTATCTTAGTTAAGATGTCTTTTTCTCAGCGATAATTTATGTAGCATTCATTTTTCATAGCTCTTGTAAAACTTAGCTTGAAGCTGTTAACTTTGTGGGTGTAAGGCAAAGAGCCAGTACATTTTACACTTGACTCACAATAAAACCTCAGAATGTTACTCTTGTATTACAGTTTGGGGGGTTAGTGTAAGCTATTACACATGTTATCATGGAAACTTTTGAGCATGGGAAAACTTTTTTTTTAAATGATCAGAACTGTGTGCACACATTCCTATGTGGTGTGTGAGAGATCGTGTTTACAAACATGGTAATATACAGTATAACATTCTCTCATGATTCCAGGAACTTGTGCAGATGCTGCTGAATGCACAAAAGATGTCTGATCAATTGAAAGTCTAATATGTATTAGAACAGCATTTAGAAGTTTTAGACTTTTCCGAGACACTAGACTGTTAAACTAATAAAATTTTGATAGAAAGCAGATCATACATAAATCGACACAGTCATTTCATAATAGCACTTTATAGCACTTTATCTATTAGGATTATATCAGTGAGATATTGACACATTCATGTTAGGAGCTGGAATTTCCTGATTTCTAACCTCTAATCTGCATTAGTGGTTAGTTTCAGGAAATTCATCTGTACTCCTTTTGCTATAAAGTAAATATAATACGGTGAAGGAGCTGTGATAGAATGGTATTTTTATAGTATTTTAATGTAGGACATTCTTTATTCTTGAAATCTGAAGAATTTTCAAGTTCTACCGAGTCACTTTAAAGCTATCACTAGCATTTAAAAAAAATAACATTAACAGTTTTCACCATCCCTTTACCATACCATTAAGAAATTCATCCTACCATGATTTTGCCTGACAAAATAAATGTCTCGTATACTGTGCACCTTCAGGATTTGTTTCCTTGATTATGAAACAGACATGGATATCATGTATAAAATCAGCGTCAATTTCATCTGTGGATTTATTTTTGAATCATGGCATCTTTTCATTGTCCTTCCTATTGTCTGTTTGGTAGATGTTAATATATGCACACAACTTTCCACTGAAACCCCTAATATTCAGTTGTACTGTAGATTGTCCATTGATCCAAGAATGTCTTATTAAATTTAAATCTTTTTCTCAAGAACTTAAGCTCTAAAGTAGATGTTTTGTTAACAGTGGGAAAGTATGGAGGACTGAATGAACATTTACTGTAATGTGACCTAACAAGTAATCAAGGCAGTTCTTAACTTCATTGATATAATGTACTTTTAATTTAGGAAGCTTTATTAAACTACTAAGATTCTAAACAGCTAATTAGAGATGTAGGGTGTAAATTTTCTTACTGTTTTAACCATGCAGCTTTAATGAGAGTCATGTGATTACAAGCCTGCTTTACTAATTTTATCTCAAAGTTTAAGATTCCTGAAACTCTCCTATAAAACAATATAGAGGTCTGTTCCTGTTTGGAGTAGACAGAGTTTGTTTTCTTGATTATTCCAAATCATTTGGACAGTTACTGAATTCACATTTGAGGGAGAGTTAAGTTTAACTTCTGATTTTGACATGGAGGCTCTGAAATGATACACTTTGGTCAAACCCATTTCTTGTATTTTTAGGATTTGATTCTAAAGTTTTTGTGAAATTCTGAATGTGACAGAGTACAACTCTTCCCACCTCATCCATGTTCCTTTCAGTGCCCATATCCAGTTTAATATAAGAATCTCTTTCTATATCATTGGACTCCACTGCATATGTACTATAAATTCTTTGATATTTACCTCATAATGGTGGGGTCTTTAACTCCGATTCAATACTTTCTTTGAAGCTGGTCATCCGCAGAATTCTTTATTCAATTTTTTAAAGAAAAGGCTTAAAATATGACCACAATCTGTAGGAAACCGATAAATTTAAACTTATTTATATATATAAAAACCTGATGTCTTGCAAACCTGGATTAGGAATAGTTGTCATATAGCAGACCACGCTAGCCTCCATCTGAATTACCTCAGGTTTAAAAAGAATCCCCTCTGACCACAAGGGGCTAGGTTTTGACTCTAATAAACTAGCCAGAGAGTTCAAGAGTATAGGGCGGAGAAGCTTATTGAAATAAATCTCCCCACTGATGGCCCACACCATATTTAAAAAAAAAAAAAAAAAAAAAAAAAAAAAAGCTTTTCTTGGTCTAGCCACATTTCTTTTAAATAGGTCAGCCAAGATTTGTGGCCTTTCACAGTACAGAATCCGGCAGATTATTTTAGATGAATAGATCCCTCTGCTCTTATAGGAAAGTGGTAATTTGTTCATATCCCCTAAGGAAGCTCACATTGCGTTGGGCAAAACGTCAGGAATGATTTAAAAAAAAAAAAAGAAGAAGGTGGCTAGTGCCCAATAGACAAAATACATCTTTTTGTAATGAGTCTCTTTGAACTGAAGTGATTAATTTACTTTTGTACTTAGTGGAGACTAATTTTGCTGGTTTGAAATATCTTTTTGGCACACAGTTTTAGGTGACATCAACTGTACTGTTGAAAATAAGTTCATTACAAAACTTTTGCACAGTGCCAGCTCTACAGCTTCCCTAAATAATTATTTAACTAGAGATGAAGCTACATGTTCTAAATTCAGTCTTTTCCTACAACTTGGGTTCCGAACTAGTTTTCTAGAAACCCATTTTTATTTTTTTAAGTCAGATTTTCCATCTCAAACTTGGTTCATAAAATTACTAAGGGCTTGCACAGTTTCACTGTATAATCATTTCAAAATAACTGTTTTTTTCAACCACCAAAAAGGATGCAGTCTTGACACATAAATGGGAAACAGATTGTGTTTTTTGGCTGATACTGCAATGCTGGTTTAGATGTTGGTTCAGTCAACTTCAGTCTTAGATTACAAGATTTGCAAATTAAAGGAAAACCAAAAAGGAAAGAACATCTGCATAAATTCTGTCTTTGTGGAATTTCACATAGGCATGCTCACTATGTTTCTGGTTATAGGAGGGACAATAAAGTTGTTACACCAAAAAGAAAGTATTGATAAATTTTAAGTGGTAAAAAAATCAAAATTAGAGATCTGTTAAATGAATGCATTAACTCCCCCCTGCCCCACACACATCAATGTTTCCCCCCCAAAAAGTAATTCTGTGGAAAAGAATGGCATTAATATGTAATGCGAGGGGGGGGGGGAAGCTTAGCTCATATAAAGGCCAGCTGATTTTGCCTATTGTGTTAACTGACAGTGTGCTTGTGTGTATTTGCTTGCACCTAGCAGGTTTTGAAATCCTGTATTTATTTGAGTGCTGATATAAGTGGCCCTGTAATCTGTAACAAGAAAATGCTGCTGGATCTATAGAATGTGTATCTCTGCAAATATAGAGATTTGTTAAAACATATTGGGCTTGATTTTGAACGTACAGAATTTATGAAGGCGTGTAAGTACTTAATTTTACCTTCCAGTGCTAAATTTGTTACTTCTGTGTTTTTGAGGGGAAATTGAGCAGTACAATGATAGGAACTAATTTAAAAACAAACTTCTGTCTGGTTGATTTTCCTTGCACTTATAGAGAAGTAAGGCATAGCTCTAAGTAAGGTATAGTGAGCAGTTTGGTTGGTTGTCTGATATTCACTGTGTGTATAAGTCAAACCAAAACTGAACTTCTCAAATTACAGTTCAGTAGCACAAGTCTGTGCTTCACCTGGAACATAATAATGAGATGAGGCTAGTCAAAGAAGTGGCCACTTTGGCAAGAAAGTGTGTGTGTGTGTGTTCTTGTTCTGCCTTATTTGTCAGACTCACTCCTTGCTTATAAACAGCGTGCTTTAAACAGACACCTTCTTGCTATTGCACCTTTCACAAATAACAAGAAGTTTGGTGTTTCAAGTGTTAATTAATTTGCTGTCCTCAAATGATAAGCTGCCTATAATGGGGTGGATTGCCCTATGGGCTGGAGAGGCTGGGGCTAAGCCCGCCCTGATTACAGGATGAGCCACACCTGGGCTGAATCAGGTGATCCCAGGATAAAAAGAGCAGGAGGGGAAGCCCAGGAAACTGTAGTTAGGTCTGTAGACTTGCTATAGGGAACAAGAAGGTCCCTGAGTCAGCAGGGAAAATGTGCAAGAAGGAGAAAATTGTCCCCCTCAGGGAGGGCTGGGAGACCCCCTATACAAAAAGCAGGAAAGAGATTGATCGAGGCTCAGGGAGGAGGGGGCTGTGTGCAGCTGAAACTGGGGTGAAGACTGAATGAGTTTGTGTCTTTTTGTTTTCCAAAACTTTATATTGGATTACTGGAAGGGAGACACACTGAGCTAGGGTTGGGGCTTGGAGGGCTAGTGTGCACCTGAGGACTAAATAAATGGGATCCTTTCTGGGGGTGTTTGAATTACTCTGTGAGCTGAGCTCTTAAAAGGCCTCTGAAGAGATGAGAGGTAGAGTGTGGTAGAGTGATCTCTGTCCGCAAAGAGGTGCTTGAGAGCCAATAGTGGCCACACCACTACAATGCCCAACCCTCCTAGCTGCCAGATCTTCTACCCACTTCTAGAACTGTTGAAAAAAATGAAAATGTTTGTTTGTTGTTTTTAGTGGTCATTTTAGTAGGTGGTCAGAGGGTATCATATGCTAGCTAGGGCAATAATTGTTGTAGTTAATTACATGCCCACCTAGATAGAGGATTGTCAATAGAGTTGCATCTGTATATCAGAGAGGAGAATTTAGCCCTCACTGTAACAATGTATCCACAAGCAAATATTGGTGAAAACCCTGTAAACGGTTTGCCCCAACAGTGGTGTTTATCATCAAACAGCAACTTACTCCACAGCAGACAGAAATAGTTTTCCCAAAGAACTTTGAGTTCTACCACGTCGAAGTTCTAAAGCTCCTCGTAAGAGGTGCTCAGCACGTTGCTGCATTTAGCCCAAGCGTATATGGCTCTTTATAAATGTGAAGAGGGAGAGTTGCTGCCTTCAGTAGTTTACAGTCTACACACGCTACACCAGATGGAGGTACAGGCGGAGCTGGTTAGATCAGCAGCAGAAGATTTCACAATTATTGCTTCAATATTCATAAATTTTAAAGCCCAAAGGTACCTTTATGATTAACTAGTCTGACCTCCTGTATAACATAGGCCAAAGAATCTCTCCGAATAATTTCTGAATCTGGAGTGATTTGAAGAATGAAATTGAAGTCACTTAAGTGCATGAGAAGCAAGAAGCATAGGATGTGGCATTGAAATAAGGTGCAAGGCTTTGAGTTGGAGAAGGAGGAGATGGAAAATATATGACTTAGCTAATGTAATTAACATTTTTCTGTATTGAGAAATCTGTTTACAAGACTAAACAATTAGTGCAAGCAGCTTTTCAGGAAATAGTTTATGTAGTTACTGTGGCTTGAAATCTACTAATGGGTTAATACTGGTTTTATTGAAGAATATGTTTAGAGAAGGGTTAATGTTTATCAGAAAAAGCTGTTTTACCAGGAAAAATATAAAAATAATGTTGTTAAAACTAAGCTTTAATACCATGCTACATTAATATTATTTAAAGATTTTTTTTTTAATAATTAATATGAACCCAACATTTATCTGGCAACATGTTTTTCTTCTGGTTGATGCTAGAATCAGTGTCCAGTTCTCAAAACCTGTGGTTTGTAACTTTTAAAACTAGCTAGCTGTGAAATGATTTAGAAATGATAAACAGCATAGCTTTCTTGAAGGATCACCCAGGAGAAGAAAATTAGCTATGATGAATGAAGTTCTTGTTCACAGTTCTCTCACTGCTCTCTGATACATTTTAACTGGAATGCCAGTGCAAATGCAGTGGTTATGCCTCGGAGCCATTAGGTTATGCCAGGGATTGAATCATAGGGCTGGATGTGTGAAGGGTGTATCCATTCATCAAGAAGATAAAGTATAGCATATTTTTACCTTTTTTAAATTTAAAATGACCCATCAAATAAAAAAATGAATTGGACAGATGGTTATGATTTTTTTATTTTATTGGACACCATCAAGTAGATTTCATAAAGTTCGTAAAATATTAACAGTCCTTTGTTTTCATGAGACTTTGTGTGATTCGCAAAGTTCTGTAAATTCTTTCTTGTCACCACCCTTGCTTTTCACAGCCACAGGGTGGTTAAAAAAGCTTTAAATTAAAACCTGCTCCCTTTCAAGACATTAAATACTTGGAGGTTACATGTTTGCTTCATTTGGAGCCTTGTAACAAGTCCAAAAAACAGACAGTGAAATTCAGCCCAACCCATAGCTTCCATTCAATTCACTAAGTCTTATGTGGTTTTAGGTATGATGAGTAGAGCTGTCTGGAGGATGGCAATTCCATTTTGTGACAACTTTCTGAGGTTTCAAAAATTTGGAGTGAAAACAGAACCTTTTAAATGTTTTTTGCAAAACAAAATTATTGAAACTACTGTTTTCAAATCAGAAAGCTCAGGTTTTTGATTCATCTCCTTCTCCCTGCCTACCTCCTTCTGCTCAGAGTTGACCAGAGCCCTGGACTGCAAAAACCTTCTTGATTAAAAATGTCATCTAATTGAAACATTTTGGCTGTGACGAAACAGCATATTTTGACAAAATGTCTCAAAATTTGGTTGTAATGTCCTGCCTGAGCAGCTCTAATGGTGAGAAATATGGGATTTTGTGGTTTTTCTTTGATGTAGTGAATTTTCTTATGAGTACAAGAAAGTCCACAGTCTCTCTAAACCCCTCTGCTTTGGACACTGGCCTGGGGGGGGGGGGGAATTTCTGGATTGTGTGTCACCTCCTCTCATGAGCAGAGCGTATTACCTCTATAATGTTTCCAGCCATGAGGATTTTAGTTATAAGGCCAGGATCCTACAGTTCATAGAGCAACTATTAGACCTCTCTGCCAACCTTTATGTCCTTTTTAACATTTTTTTCCCCTAGAGGTAATATAGCTTTTTTTTTTTTTTCCCTTCCTAAAATCTGAAATGTACAATGACCTCTTGCAGGTAGAAGTAGAATCCTCCTGTTTATACACTATCATCACTTTGAGGAAATTTATTCCAAAGGGATTCATTCGGTACTGTGAGAAACTGATGATGCTTTGTCCATTGCAACGTTCTTTGTGTTATCATCTGACCTGCAGAGCTCTCTTCCAGTCCTAGCAGATGAAAATGATGTTGTCATCACTGATTATTGTAGGAAGTGCACTTTTTAATCTTTACAGCTCTTGTGGCAGTTTCTATAAACCTGAGAGAGACAAAAGCCATGAATATAGTAATTTAGGCTACCAAAAGTGATGTTGCATTTCGTTGTTACATTATGTACTCTTATACCATGTACATTACGTATGTAAAGATAGCAACCCTTCTTTATTTTGTTTAAAAAAAAAAAAGCTTTTTAAGGCTGGATTTGTATCCTTTTAATTTATTTTTATAATTACATTTAATTCCCTTCCTTAGTAGTTGTGATAAATAACATCCCTTTAATGATCAGAAAAGTGAACATACAGTTTTGAAAAATCTCTTATAAATTGACACATCAAGAGAGAACGTCTTTAGTGGAATATCTGGTACGTTGATTGTGCGGGTCAGAAGGATCTGAGGCACTGACATGCTAAAATCAATGTTGGAGGCTGGTTCAATCTGGTAGAATTGACTTGATCTATAATAAGGAATAACAGTTGGATTAAAGTATATTATAATGATAATCCGAGGTCAGATCTGCAAGGAAGCAAATGAAAATTTTGGGGTTAAATGTTGGCCAATAAATAAGAACCCTGAGTATTTCAGAGCTTTGAAAGGTCTGATTTATGAAACTGTAAATTAGCTAAACTTTTCTAAGTTTTTTTTTTTTTTTTTTTTTTTGGGTCAGGGGAGGGAGGAATGGGTAGAGAAGCTTTCCAAATTGGAGCATAGTTTCATCCTCGCGCTGGTTATTGGCTGCCTCCGAATGTGTTATGGGAAGGGGAGATGTAGTCTTATGTTCAATGCATAGCCAAATACAAACAGCTGTAGTGCATACCTTACCTGAGTCACTTGACAAAAGAAGCAGTACAGGGAAAAGATACTACAGAGCGCCATTACAGGCAAAGTTGCTGGTTCTAGAACCACTTTAAATTCTGCTTTAAATTATTAAATAGTGTAAATGCTATACTATTAATTAGAAGAGGAACAAACTCTACAAAGATAAATGTGTTTTCAATATGGTTCTCAGGGAGGGTACAGTAGAAACCAGTGAATAAGAGGAAATTTATTTCTGGCAGCACTCTAGACATGGAATTGTGGTTGAACTTTTTACCCTAATTACGTCCCCACTAATGCCTGCAGCGGTCTGGAATCAAAGCGGCCCTTCAGGCCCTGGAAAGTCTCTGATGTGGCGAGCGTTTGTTGTGTGATGAGGGTTACTTAAGAAAAAAATGGAATATTGTGACAGGATTTTTCAAAATTTCTCAGTTACCACCCACCTCACTTGTTGCCTACAAAAATAGAGTAATTGTTTGCATCTGTGTGTTTTTGTCTGTCTTAGAAATAACTGTTATAAATCAATGTGACATAGACCCAAAGAAGCTTTTTCAGGATAGTATTTTCTTCACTTAATATGTGTTTTAGGGTTGGTTTTTGTGTAATATTACCACCACCTGTAAGAATAACTTTTAAAGTACATTGCAAAATAGCCATGCTCGAAATCTCAAGGATGATGTAAAGATTTTATTCTGTGAGTACTAACATTAGTCTGTGAGTTACTTTCTCAAAATATGTTTAAAAGGTAAATTGAAAATGTTTTATATAAAAGTGTAAGGCTAAATGTTAATTCTTACTCTTTTTTTAATATACTTGTTAGCAAGCCGAATGAATTTGCCCCAGTGTCTTAGCATTATACAAATGCAGCCACTTGTGCAATATTTGTCACATAAATAAGCTCAGTAGTAGTTGAGCTTTGTTTCTGTCACTACCTGGTGTTTTGTCTCCTAAAGCAGTGTCTTTGGAGTACTGGCTTTCAGAATTGTACCCAATTATACCAAGGGTTTGCTGGGCACAAATGTTCATTTTGTGGATTAAAACTGTGTTGTTTAAATCACTCTGAGGTGAGGCAAATGGTCATGAAAAATGTAATGACTGGAATTCTGTAAAACTTTACATCTCTGGTATAATTCCTCAGTAGTAACTTTTTATTCTTGACACGATATTTGAAATATTACAATTGCTGTTGACTTTAACCGAATAGATAGATCTTGGTGGCTATTTAAAAGTTTTATAAAATTATACATACATTAAGATAGTACAGCAGACTTACTTATGAACCCGTTGACTCAAGATATCCAATTGTCTTCTGCACTGTAAAAGAGTAATAAGATAAGACACTTTTAAAATGGCTAAAAATATAAATGCTGCCTGTTCCTTCTGTTTAGATTGTGACTCGATAATATATTGGAAATGTCACTTAGAAGAGATTTCTCATATTTATGTAGAATAAACCACAAAAAAATGCACTAAAAGAACATTATTAAGGTTGCAAAGTCCAAGTACTCAAAAGCTAGGAAAAGCCAGAATGAAGGTTGTCTGTGCAACTTTAATTTGGCCCCGTTGTGTGTATGCATTATGATAGTCTTTAATTACATGATCACAGCACCCCGCCCCATTATCAGTGCTCAAAATGACACTTAATGAGCACCTTGTTCAATACTTTCTTTTCTCATTGTTCATTGCGTGGCCCTGTGCCTTATTTATTTTACACTTATTCAGATCCTACTCTGAAGACAGAGTTATTAATTTCCTCCCAGGCTTTCCTATGGTACTCATCACTATAGTATCTGCATGCTTCACAATTTTTAATGAATTTATTTTCACAGCACACCTGTGAGAAGGGGAGATGCTGTTATCCACATTATATACATGGGTATCTGAGGCACGGAGTGATTTATGGTTAAAAGTTGTCACTGATTTTTGGGAGCCCAGTTTGAGGCCCCCCAAGACTTGATTTTTCAAAATGCTTAGTTAGCGTTCTATAACACTTTATATATTCAAAGAACAATTCCTATTGACTTCAGCTGCAACTGTGAGGGACAGATTAAAAAAAATATTTAGGTGCCAGACTCGCAGTGAAATCCATAAGAGTTAGGCACCTAAATACCTTTAAAAAATCTGTTCCCAGATGCTCAGCACTTGTGCAACTCAGACCTCAGGATCTCAATCAGGCACACAGAAAATGAGGTGCACACAATTAGTGACTGCATGTGAAAAGTTTGATTTAAGTGACTTGAGCAACATCACACAGGAACTCTGGCAGAGGCAGGGATAGAATCCAGTTCTTCAGTGCGGCATTCAACTGCCTTCACCATGAGACCCTCCTTTCTCTTGCAATCGGCTGTCTCATTCCCTGGGGATTCTTTGGAAAAAATGGTATATAATTAAAGACTGTATAATGCAGCGTGTGTGCAAGGGGGGCAAATTAAGGATGCACAGGCCACCTTAATTCTGGCATATCCTAGTTTTTGAGTGCTTGAATTTGGAACCTTAATGTTCTTTAGTTTTGTGTGTGTAATTACTTAGCTTTTAAAAAAAAATTAATCATGTGGAGTGTCATGCTAGCACATGCATAGTTCATCGTCTGGGTTGGAACCTGTAGACTGGTTACACAGAGCTCTGCCGCTTGAGCTGACAGAGTATCTGACAGCAGCAGTAGGTTGTCCTCTTTTATGTGGAACAGCACTAGAGAGGGATGGCAAATGTTGCCAGTGGGTTTCACAGATATTTGTTGACAGCAGAGGACTGGTGAGACTCCACAATCTTGGCTTCCATTCCATGCTCTGGAGGCGAGCGGACTCTAATGGTTACGCTCTTCTGCACAGTCCCCACAAAGTGTGACCCTCTTCTCCCCCATCTCCTCCAACTTTGCATTACCCAAGTCTTCTCTTCCCCACCCTGGCTCCTTATCGCACTTTCCACACCTCCGATTTCTTGTCCTATTCCCAGTCTTTCCCCGCAGTACCTAGTCCCTGTCTCTCTGCCCAGCCAACACCAGCCCTCCCCCCAACTCCATCAGAGTTTTTCTCTCTCCATCCCCACTCCCCAACTCAGTCGCACCAGGCTCCTTTTCTCAGTCTAGTCCTTTCCCTCTTCTTGGTCTAACTCTTCTCTTTTCAGCTTTTAAGTCCGACAGCTTCCTCCTGTGCACTGCCTGGGAGCCTTTAAGTGGTCATTGAAAGCTCAGGAGAGACAGACTCCCTGTTGTCAGCTGCCTGGCTCCATTCTGGGTTGGAGCAGCATTTATGGAAGGTTTGGCTTCAGTCCTGTATCCCTGGGCTGGAGGGGGCGTATGCACTTGTTTTTTGAGGATAGCGTGTGTGCAGTCCGGTCACACTTGGGAGCTGTGAGGAGATTACGCATGCTCAGTTGCTTTGTGGGGATGGTGCATATGCAGTCTGGTTTTGCCATAAAACCTGGGAGAGACTTGAGCGTGCTCAGTAAGTATGGAATCTTTGGAAATTTTAGGTGACAAACTCTAAAAAGCTGCTACTGAGATGACCTAAGATTTTTCAAAGGCTTATAATTTTTTGCAGATTTTCACAGGAACAGCAAAAGGCACATCCCTTACACAAAGGCCATTCTGACAAATCTGAAGCCCCAGCTACAAAGCATGCTAGAACTTTGTCTCGGTCATGTTGAAAAATTCTTGAGACCTGTTCTTTGCAATGTCTGTTTTCCTAACAGTGTTCTAAGAAATGGCTGAACCGTTTTGGCTGAATTTTTCCAGAAATATTTAGCTTGAGGCAGACGCCCGCATGGAAAATTTTAACCCAAATAGCTCAAGCCTGGCATGGTTATAAGCAACTGCAAACCAAAATGGAAAGTGTTAGGCAATTTTAATAATAGGTGATGCTATCAGTCCCACCTATAATGTGCAGATAACGAAGTGTCTTACAATCCTGCTGTCTTCAGATTAAGTTGCCAGTGACATCTTCGCATACCGTTTAAAGTTAATAGGCTTACACAGGAGTCATTGTGAGGGCATGACCTACAGAGAGTGGCATTGCAGAGATGTTGCTGGGGTACTTTTATTAAGTTTTGTGTGTGAGATGATAAGAACTGAGTGTGACTATCCGAGCCCAAGGCTAATGTGTTGGGCTGGTAGTTAGAAAAAGCGTTTTAGTTTTTTTTCGGGTAGAGCAAATGTGATATGTAAATCAGCGAGACAAAATAGCTGCGGAACCCGTACAATACAATTCTAATAGCAGAACGTTTTAAGATAGAACTGCACTTTATCTATAGCTCACTTTAAAGTAGTTAGCATATACACACAAATGAGAGTATTTAATCTCCCATAGACTGTGTTCTAATTCTGATGTAATAGAGAAGAAAACCTATTGATTCAGGTCTAAGATAAACCTTGAGATTATGTAGATCTCATAAGGGACATTGTAAATAACATTCTGATAATAGTTCCAAAGAGTTGGGTAGCATTTTCAAAAGAACCCACGTCAGGTTCTTAAGTCACATAAGTTCTCTTGACTCTCTTATTTTTTGTGCTTTTGGTGGGATTGTAGCTTAGTCATTCTATATGAGAAGAAATAATGTGCAAAATACACCAAATTAATGTACATATATTGTATTTACCAATAGTGATATATACTAATTCTCCCAGTCTTTTGAATACTTCTCAAATGTCATTGACCAGGAAGTATTGTCTTTAAGATATGCTTCAGACTAGCAAAAGAAGTGTGACTGATTTTCGGTTTTATGTATATTGGCAGATTTTGAAATTGCCAGGCCTACCATAGCTATAGATCTGTAAGCGGCTCCACAAAATGCTGTGCTTGCTTGATAAAGTTGGGCTATAGTTGTGACCTTTCATTATGAATTAAAGTCAGTTTTTAGAGCTGCAGCTTCCAGAAATCCCATATTTTCCTATTAAGCTGTGGCATGTGGTTGTCTCTCAATATACAGAAAGTTTCTACATTTTGTTTGTCGTGTTTATCATATCTTGTATGTAGTTCAAGATCAGTCTGTCATTCAGTCAAAAGAAGTAAAACATTTGCAAATTTGTTTATACGATGGAACTCTATCTGCTCAGATGGCTCAGGTTACATTTAGTTAGATGTTTTCTACAGAAATTACTTGAGGGTAAAATAAATTAAGATTTTTTACTACCACTGAATTAATCTGTAGCAGAACAAGGGATGGAATCAAGATCTGCCAAATTTGAGCTCTATATTCTAGCCACAAGATCAACCTAGGTCATATTCTTAGAAGAGTTATAGAAATATATATTCACAGACACATGCTCATTCATGTAATGATCAAAGGCGGCCAAAATCTGCTCAGCTCACAAAGAAGTCTGATCTGCTTACACTCAAAGAGCAGAAGTTGGCCCAGTAGTTATGTCCCATAGCACAGCATCATAAAGAATTACATTTTTATGTTGGGTTTGCCAGATACATTATAGCTAAAAATGGAAAGTGAAATGTTTGTCTTGGGAGATAGCTATCCTCAAGTGTCATTAGATATACAAATATAATTGGATAATGTTAAAATATTGTTCTAATAAACCACTTTTATGACCTGAATCCTCTGGTCCATCTGTGTACTTATGATTTAAATATTGGCCAATTTAGAGATCAGAGTGGAACGCCTCGTAGATGTAGTGTGACACTCTTTAGAAGGACTTTAGAATTTGCAATTTGTTTTATATTAGTCCTTATTATATTGCTTATCCTATATTAACTAATCCAAAATATGATGGGACAGCAGCATTTTGTGACATGTGGCATGTCTCAGTGAAGTGGAAAGCATGTTGCACTCTGGGTTTTCAACTGAGGCATGCCACAGCTGAAAGGCCAGCTTGTGCTATACTTTACACTTCAGTGACAGGCATGCCACGTGTCACAAAATGCAGCAATACAACGCTACAAAGTGCTGCTGTCTCAGTGGGATACAAGTATTGTTTAGCTATATATACTTTTATACACTGTAATAATCTGTTTGGCTAATCGCACTATTAAACAATAATAGAATACCAGTTATTTAAATATTTTTGGATGTTTTCTACATTTTTAAATATTGATTTCAATTACAACACAGAATACAGAGTGTACAGTGCTCAGTTTATATTTATTTTTATTACAAATATTTGCACTGTAAAAAACAAAAGAAATAGTATTTTTCAATTCCCCCATTGCAAATACTGTAGTGCAATCTCTTTATCGTGAAAATTGAATTTACAAAGGTAGAACTATGTAAAAAAAAAAAAAACCAAAAAAACCCCCCCAACCTGCATTCAAAAATAAAACAGTGTAAAACTTTAGAGCCTACAAGTCCACTCAGTCCTACGTCTTGTTCAGCCAATCGCTCAGAAAAAGAAGTTTGTTTATATTTGTCAGAGATAATGCTGCCTGCTTCTTGTTTACAGTGTCTCCTGAAAGTGACAACAGGTGTCGGCATGGCAATGTCATAGCCAATGTCACAATATATTGACATGCCAAATGCCCTAAAGATTCATATGTCCCTTCCTTCTTCAACCACCATTCCAGAGGACATGCGTCCATGCTGATGATGGGTTCTGCTCCATAATGATCCAAAGAAGTGCGGGCCGATGCAAGTTAATTTTCATCATCTGAGTCAGATGCCACCCGCAGAAGGTTGATTTTCTTTTTTGGTGGTTTGAGTTCTGTGTTTCCGCATTGGAATGTTGCTCTTTTAAGACTTTTGAAAGCATGCTCCACAGCTCATCCCTGTCAGATTTTGGAAGACACGTCAGATTCTTAAACCTTGGGTTGAGTGCCGTAACTATCATTAGAAATCTCACATTGTACCTTCTTTGAGTTTTGTCAGATCTGCAGCGAAAGTATTCTTCAAATGAACAACATGTGCTGAGTCATCATCCGAGACTACTACAACATGAAATATATGGCAGAATGCAGGTAAAACAGAAAAGGAGACATACAATTCTCCCTCCAAAGAATTCAGTCACAAATTTAATTAACACATTTTTTTTAATGACCATCATCAGCATGGAAGCATGTCCTCTGGAATGGTGGCCGAAGCATGAAGGGGTATATGAATGTTTAGCATATCTGGCATGTAAATACCTTGCAATGCCAGCTACAAAAGTGCCATGTGAACGCCTGTTCTCACGTTCAGGTTACATTATAGATAATAAGCAGGCAGCATTATGCCTTGTAAATGTAAACAAACTTGTTTGTCTTCGCCATTGGCTGAACAAGAAGTAGGACTGAGTGGACTTGTAGACTCTAAAGTTTTTTATATTGTTTTGTTTTTGAGTGCAGTTATGTAACAAAAAAAATCTAATTTGTAAATTGCATTTACACGATAGAGATTGCACTAGAGTACTTGTATTAGGTGAATTGAAAAATACTATTTCTTTTATCATTTTTAGAGTGCAAATATTAGTAATCAGAAATAATAAGTGAGCACTGTACACTTTGCATTCTGTGTTGTAACTGAAATCAATATATTTCAAAATATAGAAAAACATCCAAAAATATTTAATAAATTTAACTTGGTATTCTATTGCTTAACAGCGCAATTAAAACTGCGATTAATATTTTTGAGTTAATCGCCAGCCCTAATTTTTATGTTTTAAACTTGTTTTGAGAAATCTTCTGCTACTTTGCTCTGTGTGACACATGAGGAGCATTAATTGTAAGTATAGTATTGTTCAGCATACCGAGAAATTACACTGTAAGTGGTTTTTTTTTTTTTTTTTTTTTTCAGAATTTTTCTTTGGTGTTTTTAAATGCATTTTCTTTATGGAACTGTAGTTTTTGTGACACATAGCAATCTGAGTTTTCCAAAGTTTGTTCTAAGCATTGTGGTACATTGTACAGTTTAACCACTTCTGTGTGTTGCTTTTGGTTTTTCTTCTTTAGTACATTGCATCAAACTGAAAGTTAATAAACAATTTCCTTGTACATGTATCCCCTGGAAACAGAATCTGCTGCACTTGCTAATAGAAACAGAAAATAACCTTACCTTTTATAATTGGTTTACGGTGTAATGAGCATTCTTAAATATGTAGATGCCAAGTCAGTATAGGGGTGTATATACTGATTGTACCTCAAGGTCCCTTTCAATACCTTTTAAAAATAAAGAGCCACATCTGGCACTATACAGTTTGCACTAGCTGAGGATCTGGCCCATAATATTTTGCTTTAGGCATCTGAAATGTGTCTGTAATTCATAGATCCCAATTATAGCATATTATGGTGGGCTAGCAGCTCCAGTGTCTCACAAATGGGAGACCTATATATTGCTAAGTAACTTTATGATTTCCTGGATGGAGATTATTTAGTTTCAGATATTACACTTGAACGAATACAGATATGTAGCTTGCTTGCTGCATGATTGAACCATCAAGTCTTCACTGTCTTCCCCCCATGAACTGTTCCCCTCTTTTGTTTATTTGGTCTGAATTTAGATTGAAATCCTTTTGAAGCCTTTTATTCTGTGTTTTTATAAAATGCCGTGAACATTCATGCCACTATGAGAAATGCCATTTGTGATCACTGAATGGTGCATGCATGTTCTGTGCATACTGTGTTCTAGTGTTACAGTAAGTGGATGCACTTGATCTTTTGTAGGGGAGTGCTGGCCTTGCCTCTTACAAGCAGCACTTGACAACTGATTCATGGAATGATAGTTACAACAACTTCACAGGAGTCTGTACGCCCAGTCCTCTTGACTGAAAGTATCAGCTAGTGAGTTATGGATAGTGATAAAACTGTGAGGAAAAAGCCATCCTTGAATTATGAGTACAGAATAGTTATAACTCACTATACTATCTATGTGAAAAGAGCATTGTAGGAGGAGGTTTGCCCTTACACACACGTTGCTTCCTATAGCTGGGTGGAAGAAGAAATATATACAAACAGTTGTTTAAAAGTTGACTTTAGGTAAATATTAATGTTAAATAGGAGAAATGTAACATATTATACATATTTGTACTTTTGTATGAATTCTCCGTCTCCACATTCATTAAATTCCAAAAACAGGTTCACTTTATTCCATCTTTACTATGTATGTAAAGAGTTCTGAGGCAAAAAAAAGTACAGTAATTCCTGGCATCACTAAGGCTTTTTACTAATAGTAGTCCATAATCTCTTTCAAAGATGCACTTCTGTAAACTCTTTTCACTAGAAAGAAAAGGAGTACTTGTGGCACCTTAGAGACTAATCAATTTATTTGAGCATAAGCTTTCGTGAGCTACAGCTCACTTCATTGGATGCATAAAGTGGAAAATACAGTGAAGATGTTTTTATACACACAGACCACCCTATACCGGAAATCTACTGACTGCTATTCCTACCTACATGCCTCCAGCTTTCACCCTGACCACACCACATGATCCATTGTCTACAGCCAAGCTCTACGATACAACCGCATTTGCTCCAACCCCTCAGACAGAGACAAACACCTCCAAGATCTCTATCAAGCATTCTTACAACTACAATACCCACCTGCTGAAGTGAAGAAGCAGATTGACAGAGCCAGAAGAGTACCCAGAAGTCACCTACTACAGGACAGGCCCAACAAAGAAAATAACAGAACGCCACTAGCCATCACTTTCAGCCCCCAACTAAAACCCCTCCAACGCATTATCAAGGATCTACAACCTATCCTGAAGGACGACCCATCACTCTCACAAATCTTGGGAGACAGGCCAGTCCTTGCCTACAGACAGCCCCCCAACCTGAAGCAAATACTCACCAGCAACCACACACCACACAACAGAACCACCAACCCAGGAACCTATCCTTGCAACAAAGCCCGTTGCCAACTGTGCCCACATATCTATTCAGGGGACACCATCACAGGGCCTAATCACATCAGCCACACTATCAGAGGCTTGTTCACCTGCACATCTACCAATGTGATATATGCCATCATGTGCCAGCAGTGCCCCTTTGCCATCCATGTACATTGGTCAGACTGGACAGTCTCTACGTAAAAGAATAAATGGACACAAATCAGGTGTCAAGAACTTATAACATTCATAAACCAGTCGGAGAACACTTCAATCTCTCTGGTCACGCGATTACAGACATGAAAGTTACAATATTACAACAGAAAAACTTCAGAAACAGACTCCAACGAGAGACTGCTGAATTGGAATTCATTTGCAAATTGGATACAATTAACTTAGGCTTGAATAGAGACTGGGAGTGGTTGAGTCATTATAAAAAGTAACCTATTTCCCCTTGTTTATTCCTCCCCCCCTCCCCCCACTGTTCCACAGACGTTCTTGTTAAACCCTGGATTTGTGCTGGAAATGGCCCACCTTGATTATCATACATTGTAAGGAGAGTGATCACTTTACATAAGCTGTTACCAGCAGGAGAGTGGGGTGGGGGGAGAGAAACCTTTTGTAGTGATAAACACCCATTTTTTCATGGTCTGTGTATATAAAAACATCTTCACTGTATTTTCCACTTTATGCATCCGATGAAGTGAGCTGTAGCTCTCGAAAGCTTATGCTCAAATAAATTGGTTAGTCTCTAAGGTGCCACAAGTACTCCTTTTTCTTTTTGCGAATACAGACTAACACGGCTGTTACTCTGAAACCTATCTTTTCACTAGAGGTAGGCATATCCTTTGCCATATGCCTTTAACTACATTTGATGTAAAAGGCTAATAGATAGCATAAAGGATAGAGTAAGAAAGAGGAGAGCAGATTTAACACACAAGTACGTAGGTACATTATGATTTTATTTTAAAATATATGCACACACGTGTCAAGGTTCCTCCCCCAACTCTGAACTCTAGGGTACAGATGTGGGGACCTGCATGAAAACCTCCTAAGCTTGCTTTCACCAGCTTAGGTTAAAACTTCCCCAAGGTACAAATTAATTTTATCCCTTGTCCCTGGATCTCCACTGCCACCACCAAACTCTAACTGGGTTTACTGGGAAACGTAGTTTGGACAAGTCTTTCCCCCCAAAATCCTCCCAACCCTTGCACCCCACTTCCTGGGAGAGGTTTGGTAAAAATCCTCACCAATTTGCATAGGTGACCACAGACCCAAACCCTTGGATCTGAGAACAATGAAAAAGCATTAAGTTTTCTTACAAGAAGACTTTTAATAGAAGTAAAGAAATCCCCTCTGTAAAATCAGGATGGTAGATGCCTTACAGGGTAATTTAGATTCAAAACATAGAGAATCCCTGTAGGCAAAACCTTAAGTTACAAAAAAGACACACAGACGGGAATAGTCATTCTATTCAGCACAGTTCTTTTCTCAGCCATTTAAAGAAATCATAATCTAACACATACCTAGCTAGATTACTTACTAAAGTTCTAAGACTCCATTCCTGGTCTATCCCCGGCAAAAGCAGCATACAGACAGCCACAGACCCTTTGTTTCTCTCCCTCCTCCCAGCTTTTGAAAGTATCTTGTCTCCTCATTGGTCATTTTGGTCAGGTGCCAGCGAGGTTACCTTTAGCTTCTTAACCCTTTACAGGTGAGAGGATTTCTCCTCTGGCCAGGATGGATTTTAAAGGGGTTTACCCTTCCCTTTATATTTATGACAACACGTGTGGTTTAAAATATATTTATTTTAACTTCTGTACTTTGGGGGAAAATGTTACAGAACTTGATCTTTTAATTATCTGTAAATTGCATTTATCTATTTGCAGTTTGTCTTTAAATACAATTTAGTTTCTGTAATTGCTTTTGATAGCGATAGACTGCACATAATTTACATAACATGGTAACGAAACACAGTTGTCTTCCATAATTTATAACAAGGAAGCTAATCAGCATGCCAAAGGTTGCCAATCCCTGCCTTAGAGTTACCTTGACCTGCCTCGTGAATTGTCAGCTAAGGACTTGGACAGCAATGTTACCTTCTTTCCCCACTCTCCAGATCTCTTTTTTTGCCTCGTGGTTGTAACTGTCAACATGAACTGATGTATGTAAGCATGCTTCTGTGCCTGCTTCATTCCTGGCCTCTGGAGGAGCAGTGTATTTGAATACTGTGCATGCAGTTGCTCATCTAGTATGTATCAGGAGATGTGCAGTTGGGGTTTTGGCAAACACACACCACTTCCTTTTTTTCTGCAAACATTTGCTGTCACACACACACACACAAACACTACGGTGTTCCTTTACCATAGTTTATTTTTTCCTACGTAGAACTCAGGTTCCCTATTTACCCGTTATAGAGCTGTTTCTGTCGAGCTGATGGCTGGTTTTTTTTATAGTTTTCCACTGTATGCCCAGCTATGAAGACAGAATTTAGCCCCTCCCTATTTGTGGAGGGATGGGGGTAGAGGATATGGAAGTTTCCATTGTACTTATTTGTTAGATTTGTTCTATTTAATTAATAAAGATGGATACAAGTGTAGTGCTTGATCTTTTGGAGTCTAATTCAAATAATATAATGCCAAATCAAATATATTTCCTTCTTATATTTAAAGGATTGGATTTAGTAACACATGCCTGTTTGGTGCAGCTTTTTCTTATTTAAAAATAAGAAAATTGCTTCCATGCTTCTTGCAATTTGTGGTAGGTTTAAAATGTCTCTGCTGTTTTGTGTTTCACTGTTACGTGCACATTCTTGGAAAATGTCACTTTCTCAAATACCTTGTTCCGTTTTTCGTAATGTTGAAGGACTGTTAAATATCATGAATGAAAGTAGTAAAATCTCTGATCTGTAGAGGAAAAACCTGAAATCAGTAACTGAAATAACTAAAAGCAGTTACTTGCAATGTTAAGTGATGCTTAGGCTATCTCTTGTCAAATATTTTTTTATGATGTACTAACAGTTGATAGCATCCGACCAGTAGTTTAAGAAAGCATATCTCTCTGTAAATGTATAGAATCCTAAAGACTGCGTACTAGACCTGAAGATATATAATTTTACTTTTAAGGTCCTTTAAAAATGTGCAGTTCTTCAACGCACTGTTTCAGTATAACTTTCTAGTATATGTATCTCTTGTTTAAACAAACAGAAACCACCAGCAAGATATTGTACACAGGAGCTTTGTGAGCTGAAGAAATTTAATTTGTGTCACTGACAGTATTAAACAAGTAAAATATCACTAAAAGAATGTAATGCAGTCATTGAGTGCTAGTATTCTAAAGGCTGTTGGCAGAAATTTCCTTTCTTAATAGAAGGGTAGTTTACCAAAGAGATTCAGCATGTCCAGGAAGAGCTGGAGCAGTGACAGACATATTCTAATAGTTAGATTCTTTTTTTTTTTTTTTTTTTTTTTTTTACAGAATCAAGATTGCTTTGCTGAAAATTAAATTGTGCTTCAAAATAGAATAATCAAATAAGGCCACCTGACATCATTTTGAAACAGTGTAATGGCAAAAGAGCTTTTTTTTAAATTATAAAACAGACTTTCATAGACAGCTGTCAAATGGAAAGAATGGTTTCCAGATTTTTTTATTCATACTTTTCTGGTTTTGTGTGAATTATTGATAGATATGTCATAACTCTGTGAGAGAAATGACAAAATGTCTGATGCTTGCAACTGAAAACAGCAGAGTTGCAATAGCTATAGAAACTTGATTCACATGGATAGTTTTAAACTTACAGAAGTAGAATTTACTAATTCACATGCAATAAAATTTACTAATCCACACACACAAACTTGCTCCAATTTTTTTAACAATATTTCTCAGAGTAGCTCCAATGTGTGAAATATTTCAGTAGACATCAGTGGTACTACTCATAAGTAAGGCAAGCGGGATTTGACCTTTAAAGTATATAGCGTGTTATCACGAGGTATGGTATTGCGGTTCTAACACTTCATTATTTTTTACAAAATGTTAGTAAATATACTGTTATATTTAAACCAAAACGACATTTATCAAAATAACTGATCCGATTACAGTTGGTGACATGTCTGTTGTTTTGTCATGCCTGCACACTTAGCCCAGTCCATGCTCACTGAAGTCAACTGGCATCTCTCTCCATTGAATTTGGTGGAGATTACATTGGGCCCTTACTAATTTTCACAAATCAGTCATTTGCAAAAGATGCTCCATTTACCTCTGCTGTGTCATATAGAGTAACTCATATGGAGTCATGATTTAGTCTGTTTTAAATGTTGATTTCTATTTAAAAACTAAACATTATAAAAAAATCGTAAGATCACATTTGATCACAGGTGTGTTATTAGAAATGTCACACTGATTAAACAGAAATCTTAAGTTTATTTGCCCTGGATGTACTTGCTGGAAGAATTTTTTTTCTAGCTATACAGAACTCTTCCTGCTGTTTATGCTGCTTGCACATTAGGGCATAAAATAGACGCTCATTATATGAAGAAGGTAAATAGCCTCTTTCCAGCTGCTGCTTGCAAACTGATCCCTGCCTGAGGTGCCAGCATTGCTATGCTACATGTCCCTCTCTGTATCTGAAATTGTATCATCCTGAATTACATTACATCTAGCTCCATCTTCCCTTAATTATGCACCGAGTTACATTACATCTGCCTTGCTGTATGCTTGCAGGCGACTTCTTCCTTCATTCACTTAAGACAGATGATACACAAACAGCTTCTCCTTTTCTCTTATGGTCTCTTGGTTTAAACAGTCCTCTGGATTCCCAGGCATTAAGGTCAACTTCCTCTGATAGCTGTTTGTGGCAGGGTTTATTGATAGTGCTGAGATTGCAAAGAATTCCCCCAATGCACTTGCTGGGAGGTGCTGGTCTTGAACTCTCCGAATGCTATACTTACTTTAATGAAACTCCTTTCTTTTTGTTCAAGAGTGCCTCTTTTGAATTAGTCTTCCTTCGGGATAGCTGTCTAACAATCGCTGTTATGCATTTGCTGATCTATGCTCTCCTCCACAATTCAGTCTGAGAAGTATTGGTAGCTTTCACTCCTCTTCTAGCTTTTAGAATCTGTGGCATTTAGTGAAGGGATATTTTGTAGCAACTGCAACTTTACTAGCTTTTTTTTTTTTTTTTTTTATACACCTGACATCTTTCTCTCTCTTTTGTTCTCACCAACTCAGTCTTCTGTGGATTTGGTAGAGATCTTAATTTTGTGGGCTTCTCTGACTGATCTAATATAGTTTTTCCTGTACTTCGTTTCTGTCATTTCCACTCTTCTTCTAGTTTAATGTTCCTGACCTTTCCTCTGACCATAATCTTTCCTGTTCCTCATTGTCTTGATTTCTTAATAAAGAAAACATTTCTGTCTGCATTTACAATTTCCATTACATTTTGCTTGATCAGAGCATGTTTTCTCTCATCAAGTGCCCTTGTTGTTGATCACTTATTTGTCCTGTTGACCTGACCTACTCTTACTTTTATAACTTTTGGTTCATTCTGTCATTACTGTTTTTAACCTAATTACCTTAAATTATTCACTCATTGGAAAAGGAAACTTTAGTATGCAAATGTAAAGTTATTAAGTACATCATGAAAGTAAGCTGTAACCTTGTTCTCAGGAATATTTTCAACTATTAGTATGTGATCTAGTTACAACACTGGTTTCCAGAATAAAGTGATGGGAGGGGGCATGAGTTAATTTGCACAGTTATTGTACCATTACAACCCACCGCATCATTATAGTGTTTCTCAGTGAAGATTCTATCCACATAATGTAGGTTCATCATCCCTACATGTGGGGATTATACAACATGTGCTGTTGATAAAACAGCTTCTGCTTGTTATTCCTGAGAGCTATCATTTGTATGTCTCGTCAGTGAGATTATGCATTATACATGTCCAGAGGCAAAATGAGCTGGCTAAATTTGTCAAAAATAGGAATGTAAAGTTAGGGTCCTAAATCCAGATTTTGACACTTGCCTGGATTATCAAAAGTGCTAGTTATCCAACAGTTGTCATTGACCTCAGCCTAACCTTTGCAATGACAGTACAATATTTAAAATAAAGGGAGATGATGGAAAATTAACCTTCCTTCAGAAACAGGAATTTTATTAAAGCTCGACAATTAAGGGGAAAGGTCTCCTGTAAACAGAAACATTTCTGAAGTGGTTGCTCTTTCAGAAAAGTGTATATTCTGATTTTACTCATCCCGAAGGTTTGGTCTTATGTCACTAAACTTTTTCATGTTTTCTGCTTTCCTCTGGTGTTGTGTTGTTTTTTTTTTTTGTTTGTTTGTTTTGTTTTGTTTTTTAATATGGATGGTCACGCTTGTGACATGAGAAAAAGCTTGTCCATCTGAGCAGGTTATTTAAATCTTTTTGTGCACAAGATATGGCCTTATGTCAGGTCCTTTGGTCTTTTCTTAAAGACCATAAGATTTGCTGACCTTAAATTTTTTTCTATTCCGGTATAAAAATTAGGATTTCTCTTAGTGTTTTTAAACAGGTTGCTGCTGCATTAAGTTTTATAGCTATATAAATATACTATATAATGGATGGTATATTTTCTATATGGTACGCTTGTGTGTGTACATTCATCTTTCCACTCAGAACTACTACAAACTGAGTGACTCTCACGTTTTTAAAAAAACAACAACCTGTGAATAAACGGTACCTGTATCATAATACACATGCGCAGATATATTCATTTGCCAACTGTACAAGGCATCAGTTAGAATTTTTTTTTTCTAATATCTCCACAGTGCAGTGACGAGTTGGGAAAACCAAATGAAAACAACCCAAGAGCCTTATGGAATTCTTACATTTTGTTTACTAAGGGAAAACATTTTTAAGTGCTATTGGTGAATTTAGGGCTCTCAGTCTTGAGCGATTCATTTCATATCTTTTTATATTAAGCATCTATCTGGACAGCAAGGATACAATAAAAATATGGATCCTCCACCGGAATTATTTTTAGTATTATATTTCTGACAGACTTAAGAATATTACCACCCCAGGTAAGGAAAGCACAGTCTCCACATTCCTGTTTGAAGATCTCCATCTGTCACCTTGTGTTACTTTACATAACTATCTTTGAGATACCGAATTATGATCAGTGTTCTTCTGACCAAGGAGAACTGGATGGGCTGTCATCTTTTATCAGCTAGAGGGTTTCCTACTTATCTCAAACTTCACTTGTTTTATAGTCTTCTGGGGACATCAGCTTGTGTTGTCTTAATTAATCCAAAGTAGACCTTTAAATAACCAGTGTATTTTATGTTCACTGAGTAAGTAGAATAGGGAGCATACATGACCTGTTGGTGATTTTAGTGTTAATCTATTTCACAAAGAAAACACAGTGGAGTAATTTATTACCTTCTCAGTTTTGTGATGTGTTGCATTCCATGGGCTCCACAACTTCGTGTTCTGGTTTTCAAGCAAAAGTTCTCAAATTCTTTTGAAAAAGATTGTTTCCATGCAGTCCGTGAAGTGAAGGTTTTAATTGTTGTTCCATTTCTGTGGTACAAATTTAAATGTGCTTCTGTTAATTATGTTAACATAATTGGTGTCACTTCAAACACTTTTTCAAGATTTGAGTGTATATCTGTTTGGCCACTGGTTGCTTAGCGAAGACTATTCCTACATTAAATATTTTGTCTAAGGAAACTTTCCAAGATCCTTAGAGTCTCTGGTAAAGGATAATGTTTTGAATATTTACTGTTTATCCTCTTATATCTTATTGAACACACAATTTATTATTTTTAATATAAATATACTTAGAATATTAGTATTTTGTCTATATTAGTAATAACAGAGTCCAGTAGTAAAAGGATGTGCTTGGAGTAAGTGGTATGGAAGAAGGAGATTAATATTCTTAAATATCTTTACCTCTATAAGCCTGGATTCAAGGTCTAGCTTAAGTGCTTCGTGAAAAAGAGTTGGTGGGGCTAGATTTTCAGTAATTCCCAGAATCAGGGCCATATTTTCAGGAGAGCTTTGCCCCCATGTAAGCACCTAAATGAAGTGGCCAGATTTTCAGAAGTGCTCAGTATCCAAGTGGCCACTGAGTCCTTTTTTTTTTTTTTTTTTTTTTTTTAAAAGAAGGAAAAAAGGTGTGTTTTTGAGTTTGCTAACTCAGGTTAACTAATTCAAGGTAAAACCTTAGTGCAGACAAGGCAGTTTGTAGCTTTTACACAAATTAGCAAGTAAAGTAAACAATTTGGCTCCCCTGTAGACTTTAACCAACTTGTTATGGGACAACTTAGTTGTTAACTGGTTGCTGAGCTCTTTTGAAAAGTTAGCCCAGAATCTTATTTCTGGTCCTTAGTGCATCTCATAAGAGGGTGCACAGCTTCTTGTAGAATTAGATGCAAGATGTACTGGCCTAACAAAACTTTATAGATGTCTGGATTTCAGTAAATTGTCTAATATGGTTGTAACATAAAATTATAAATGTACCTGTAAATGTCTAAGCTGAGTCTTAGGATGGTAGGAAAGTATATGTCTATGTTAATGGTTTTTGTATATAAAATTTGGGTGTGATGTACAAAAACTTTGAGGAATGCTTGCAGCCCTCGCTGACTTCAGTTGTTGCTGCTCCTGCTCAAAAATTCTGATGATTGGATCCAATATCTTCAGATTCTCATTGTTCTAAAATATTTGACATTTTCTGTATATTTTGGGGGTGTCAAAAGTAAATAGAAGATCATGGGAACAACTTGCCAGACCATGTGCAGCAGTGCAATAGTGGGTGAGAAGAAAGGTATGGTTTGCAAGAAAGCTTTGAATCAAAGCCCGGCGAAGTTCAGTGTACTTTTGATCCAAGCCACAGTCCTCTTGCAGCGTTAACCTTTCCTTTTAAACGTGATGCTGTTTGTTTTAGCCAAAGCTGCTTGCTAATCTACATGAACATTGGTAAAATGATATTGTCATGACCAGCCAAGAGGTAGGCATCAAGTAAAAGAAGTAGAGAACAATTAGACATCTGGGAGATAGAGTACTTAGCACACCACGTTGCCAGCCTGAGGATCCGAGGGATATTAGAGATTGCGCTGTTTTTGTTCCAGACGCTGCATGAGATTTTACCCATTCCTAAACACAGTTGTTATTTCTGCTAAGCCTGTATTACTAGACTCTTGGCTTGGACCTTAGCAGCAAATTATTTTGACTACTTTACCTAGTGCCTTTTAATGCTGAGAATCTCACTCATGATGATGTCCAAATGCCAAGTTTAATTATCAAGATTACAGGGTTGGTGTGCACACAAGTTGCACAGCAATAACAAAAGGTGTGAATTAATAGTCTGACTTTACCTAAATCAACCTTAATCACTTCTGTTCTGTGCACAGACTTGCACCAAAATGGTTAAATTGGCTTTAGGAAGCAGATTTAGTTAAATCAAGGCAAGTTGGCAAATAGATCAGCACTTGCTTTCCAGCATCCTCTAGTAGTAATGGACTGCTAATTGAAGGTGACTGATTGTTGTGTCCCATCTTTTGGCCTTGTAAATGGTTGACACTGATGTACCCTCTCCTTTAATTATTAACGTAGGTATGTGCCTGGAGCAAATGATTCTTTCTGAAAGAATTTCTGTGGGAGTTAATTATGTGTTGCTGTTTTAAAAAATTTTTGTGTGCCTGTTGGTTTTCAACAGTATATGCGTATTTTGCATACCGCATTCTTGTTGGATTCTAGATAGGAAATGGGCCGTATTTGTGTCCCTAGTTCTCCAGAAAAATTCTTGAGCAGCCTAGGCCAAAACACAAGCAAGTATTGTGTCAGGAATTGTGTAAAATAAAGCAGATATACGGAAAAGGAAACACACTCTCTTTACCCATACTTAGTATGTTTATTCAGCTGGCACTTTGTGCTGCTTCATATTCGTTGACCTAGAAATAGCCATCATTTTAATGCACTCTTGGAGGAAAAAAAGGTGTTATAGAAGAAAACTGCCACATCAAAGCCTCTCTCCAGCTTGTAAAATGGTATCCACCACCACTACCCTTCTGATACTGTAACACTCGGCACTTTTTTCTATCTTCAGAAAGTTTGGCCTTTTATTAAGAAATGGCTGTAGAGTTTTATTTATAGTAAAATGATAAAAGCAACACACACTATTTGAAAAGATCAGTACTGTTTAAACAAGAGTCTACAATAAATGTAATGTGGGTTCTGCATGTCTATATGGCAGAAGTTGCTGTGTGATTCAACTGTTGCCATATAGTGTAATATGTATCCATTTAAGTAAGTGTTAGAGTGAAATCCTATGTAAATAGCTCGACCAAATTTAGAACTGCATACTTGTCAAGTGACCCGTATTTTGTGGGTCAGATCCGCTGTTCCGAAGTCTGACTTTGGGATCAGTGAAATTAAATACTTGGCTGACTGTGGCTGTACAGAAAAGGTTTGTGGCTGTTGAGGATATCATGGAATCAGTGTAATAATACCCTCTCCCTTTCCAAATACAGGAGGCTCACATTCATCCTTTTCCTTCCAAAAAGTCTTGGGACATATGTAGAATGTTGAAAGAGGACCCCATAATGACACTCTCTTCTTATTACTGGACCTTTGGCAGGTTTAAATACGTCCCTAAATAATTTGGAAAAACTTGTTTTGCCCCGTGAGAATTAGATTTAAATTAGTTTGAAAGTGAATATTTTTTTCTGCTGTTGTTTCACTTATATAACATACTCTTTCCTCTTCTTCAGCTTACCTTTCCACAAAGAACAGTTTGTTTTGTACAACCGAGGAAGGTTTCACTGTACTTTAAAAGAAAATAAAAATATAAAAAAAATCCAAACTAAAAGATTTTATTTCTCTTAAAAATACCAATAACAACAACTTTGAATTTATGGATTAATGTTTTTTTGGAAATAAGCAAATTTATGAAATGCTGGGAAAGGGACCTCAGTGTTATTTATAACCAGGTTATTTAATTAAATTAAACTACAGGCATCTGTGCAAATCTTTAATTAAAAAAAAAAAAGGTTTCTGACACACAGATAAATTTTGCTGAAATCATTTAATCATTGAACCAAAAAGGAGACGTTGTTGCTTGGCCTTTTGGCTAAGATCCAGTATAATAAGGTGGTCCAGAGGCATCGACACGGAGCACATCACGGGACACCATCAGTACCAGGACGAGTAAACGAGACCGCCGGCCAGGGAAATAACCCGCTTCCTTCCCTGACGAAGCAAGGGATGCACCCCACCCATGTACCTATTCGCTCCACCAATACTGATTTGGACTCTAAATACATTCTATGGGTGGCATATCCAAGATCACTTATTCAACCCAATCTGGGTCTCTGCGGTTATGTCCTATGTATGTATTTTGTGAACCTTGTAACCGGTACTTGTAGTCTCTCATAACTTAAGCCTGACTCCAGATGTACAGTACCTTCCTTCTTAACTTGTGTAAACTTGATTTTAAACTTCAGCTTTAATAAATGTTTAATTACTGTGTTCTCTACCTAGCGATGATATCTTACATTTGCCATATCTGGGGGGGATTAACTGTGAGATCATGTTATGACTTGTCTTGTCCTCCTTTCTGTATTTTCTAGTATGTTTGAAATGGGAGAAAAATCTTACCTTCAAGAGGAGAGATTTATTTGTGCAGAGAAATAAGTTGTGATGTGTTGTACTCTGCTTTTAGTGATACCTCTTTTGTAGCCTGTTTTGTAGCTTATTACCGTAATATAAATAGCCTGTATTTTTGTGTAACTTAATTTAAAAATGGTTACATTTTATAAAACTTGTTTTTAATTACACTGCAATTACAATGTAATTACATTGTGGTTATGCTTTTTGAAATCTGTAATTATCACTGCTGCTCATACCTGGTAAATTATTGAATTATTTATTGTTGCCCATTTAGTTGCAAACTTGAAAGGAAAATAAGTTTGATGTTATCCATTTTTATACCTTTAACTAGAACATAACCTTATCACCAGAAAGTTAACTACATGCGTTGTGCTGAGAGCTAGTCATTGACAACAGATTGTACTGGATTGTGTAGAATTATAGGAAATGCCTTTCTTGAACACTGATATTTCAGATCCTAGAAGTTCATTACTAGCCACACTGTTGTAATAAAATCCAAAAGGGATATAGGTAAAAGAGTCATTCAGTTTCTAATAATAATACAAAAGTCCGAAATGATTGAACAAAATATTCTGCAAACTGAACTTCCTCCCAAACCCAAGTCATGTTCCTTTCCATAGCCCTTCATCTGCATATCCACACCTCTTCAGGCTATTCTTCTAGCTACTTTGTCAATTTTATTTTACAAAAGCCCAGAATGTTGAGCTTCATTTGAATAGTCTTCACATACTTTTTACTACATCAGGCCTGGAGGGGCTAAGAAGGGGGAACAGAAGGACAAATCATGGGTAGTTTGGTTTTAATATTTATAAGACAATGGTTTAAAAGTGTTCTAAAATGTACAATATCTAAACTTCTGTTTCTGTGATTCTTTCAGCACAAGCCCACCTTATTGCTGTGTGGACCTTTACTCTTTGCGAACAGGAGAGATGGTCAAATCCATACAGTTCAAAACTCCTATTTATGATCTGCATTGCAACAAAAGGTAGACATTTTCCTTCATTCTCTCTATATGTTAACTTTTTTTTTTTTTTTTTTTTTTTTGCTGCATAGAAAACTCTAGTAACATGCATAATTTACATTTTATACATTGACTGGCTTTAGGATTATAAAATATCATGCAGGCATCTCAGTTCTGCCAAAAGTAGAGCTTGGGTTTTCCACTTTTCAAGGAACATTTTGACTTGAAGTAGGACAAAAATACTTCTATAGTGCCTTGCATATGACCATCTGCAAACACTTTACAGGTATGAACTGTTTAAGCGTCACAATGCCTTAGTGTGTAGGAATGTCAAGTATCCTCATTTTCCTTTATGCGAATTGGGAATTTGGGGCAGAGTGCTGTTAAATCAATTAACATCTGTAAGTCAGTGTCTGAGTTGGCAGAACCCTTGTGTCTTGATACGCCATTTCCCTGCTTTAACCACTAGTCCACGCTGCCTTCCTATACATAGAATATATATGAAGACATCGTATGTATTCTGAGTTGTATAAATAATAATTCTACTCCTTTGTGTTAGAAGGTGGGAACTAGATAAAGCAGTGTTTTTTGTCTGGAATAACAATACTTTGAATACCTAAATCCCGAAAGAGGATGGCTTAGAAATATCTAAGTATCAGGTCTGAAATACCATGATTCTCCAGAACCACAGGTTGAGATCCTGTCAGGGTTAACTCAGCCCTTCATATTTCTGAGGTAGATAAAACTGAATATCCTACACTGTGTTTTCAGACAAAAGACACAAAAAGTCCCAGGTCTGTCTGTCTCTGCATGAGGATAGAAATGATTCCTTGGCACTTTTAATAAGAGATTTTGCTGTGATAACTTTTACCAAAATTTTCTTTTTCCTATCCCCACTATTGTACTGCCTGCATGGATAGCTACTTCCCTCTACCTCATATTATTTATTTATTTATTTATTTATTAACACTTTTTTTACAGCACTCTACATCCTTATATCTGAAGGTACTTTATAGAGGAAGGAACAGCGTCATTCCCATGTTACAGATGGAGAAACTCAGGCCTAGAGAAATTGTACATTTCATTGGTGCTATGGGTATAGTTTGTGATGTACCCTGGGATCCTTCAAGATGGAAGGTGCTATAGAAATGTAAAATGTAATTTTATTAAGAAATGCTCGAATTGAAAATATTTTGTACTGTGTTGATTTTAGCAGCATCATTTTAAATAGACTGAGGAATGGGGTGTGGTGCAAAGTGAGAACTGAGAAAGTTAGAGACGAGCAGGTGGCAACAGTCAGATTGATTTTGGATATTGTGTAAAGGAAGAAATGGCAGGATTGAATAACTGTCAGTTTTAAGGGGAGAGAGAATAGCAAACTACACTGAGAAGATGAGCCTGAAGGAAAAAGGAGATGATGATGAAATTATTAAAGGAATAAAAGAGTGGGGATTCTAAAGACCACTAAAAATGTTGTTAAAACAGACACTTCTCTAGTATGGTACCATAGAGAATATCAGTGTCTAAATTAATCAAAGATGAATAGTTGAGGGAAACATTAGAATATAGAACAATTGAACAAACAAGTAATTTTCATAGCACAATAAAGTAATATAATTTGATGTTATAGTAGAATTAAAGGACTAAATAGTATGTTAGTGTTAACTATCCACAATGAAAGTCAATGGGACAGTATCAAATAACTAAGTTGAACTGAAGAAGTTAAACTAAGAATATAAAAGAAAATTTTCACAAAATAGGTCACTGTTCCTTTAACAGTCTGTCAGAAAGAGTTCAGTATGTATCTGTGCAACTGTCTCTTTAAAAATTTAAAGTTCCCTTGTGGACAGTGTGATGATAGTAAATCTTTCCAGTCTAGTCTTTTTTTTTTTTTTTTTTTTTTTTTTTTTTAGCAGAAGAAAAGTCCAATTGTAAAAACAGTCAAAAGGCAAAACATCATTCAAAGTCTCCCAACTATAAAAAAAACCACTCTCTCCAGGTGCTAATGTTTTTTTTCCTAAGTGGTGAAAATGGAATAGCTACTTCAAAGTTGTGGGGCTGTATCAAGGGTAGTTGTTTTTCTGGAACATATCAGATTCTATTATCATCCAAGAAAAGTTCACTATTTCAGATTGAAAATGCTTGGAAAATGGCGAATTGAAGCCCTAATGGGGCATTAGCTACATTGCAGACTAATGCAGTGCAAAATTGAAGTTTTAAAATAAAATTTGAATAGAAGAAGAACATAAAAGCATTCAGTATTCATATTTTTATATGCCAAAACCATCCACAATCTGTTAGGCACTATCCATACAGGAAAACACAGTCTCTGCCTCTAAGAGCAGAAGACGAAATATGAGACTGGTTGGGGAGAGTGTTGTGATCAAAACAAATATAATTTTTATATACAGCTGCTCCCCGACTTATGCAATCATTCCGTTCCGGAAAGCCTTGCGTAACTCGAATTTTGCATAAGTCGGAAACATATACCCAAATGTTATGCCAAAACAAAAGACAAACACCCCCTGCCCCACCAAAAAAACCAAAACAAAACAAAACACTCTGATATTTCTAGCTTACGGAACTTTTTCTGTAAGTGCGAATTTGCGTAACTTGGGTCTTGCATAACCTGGGGAGTGTCTGTACGTTACACTTTGAAAAACAAAAACAAAACCCACTATACTTGACTACCTTTCAGTCTGTCCATTAACTGGCTAATTTCTTAGAGACCTCCTGGAAGAAGTTACATAAAACTGATACACTTCTTTTTTGTTTTCCTTTCCTATGATTTAAACCGTTGGAATTCATTTTGTTAAACTAAAAATAGTTGACCGTAAAAGCAATTAGGTTTGGGATAAAAATTAGTATTCATTTCAGACAAGACAAGTTGTAAATTGAGAAAAAAGAGGCTTTTATAACAGAAACACTCCTGAACCCCTGAACCACAATTTTCCTTCATGACATCGCCTGGGTAGATTGCACGTCCTGCCATTTGGCAACAGAACTAGTTTCAAAGCACACGCTTTCCTGTTCCAGCATTGTAATGGTAGGGATATGAAAGCCCCCCCACAAAACCATCCGTGAGTTTCTTTTTCTGTCATCTGAAGCGGATGCAGAGCCCATTCTTTCCCTTGCTTCTGCATTTGTATTAGAATAGCTAGACTTCCTACCCTGATACAATAGTTCTAGAGTCTTTTATGCATGGAGGAAAGGATCCTAATCATCTGGAGCCAGGAGTTTCTTCTGAGTCTTTTCTGAAGAAGTCCTCAGACTTATCAGAGAATGAGTCTAACCCTAGCCAGGGAAGTTCTCAAGTCCATCAGGACAGGAGTTCTTTGGATCTTTGGCCTATGAGTAGAGCAGCTAGATCTTCTCAAAAGGAGCACCCCAAACTCTTACAAGAAGTCTCTATGCTCTTAGAAGAAGAGGCAGCATAGGGGCAAACAAGCACACCATAACGTGGTAATTCTCTGGAGCTAATAGAGGTTGATAAGAAAGTGGTTTTGATTATGTCCCAGCACAGACAGCCACCTTGGATCATAGGGATCCAAAAATGATAGAGCCTAGCTAGATCCAAGGTACTGAGATCCTTTGTTGGATCATATGACTTTGAGGTTGGGCCTAAGACACTTGGCTTGGCAGATCCAGGTTTCCCAGGTCCTTTGTGTGTGAAGGAAATGCTTGTGGACCCAGCATTCTCAAAATTGACTCTACAGAAGAGTTGGTTACAGTGGTCCCTTTGAATAGAAATGCAGCAACTGCACGTTGAGGGCCAAGGATTTTTTTGTGGAATGCCTTTTCCCAGAGTTGTTCTAGGCTTGGAGTAGAAAGGGATAGTGAGTGTGGAAAACAAATATTTTGGAGGCTGCCAGATACGTGGACTGATGTCTTCATCCATCCATGAAGTAATCCCAAGATCCCTCTCCCAAATTCTTGATTATGGTGGTCTCCGGTTTTTCATTCAAATATACTTTTTACAGCCAATATTTTTCCTAAGCTTCATGATCTTCTGGTTAAGCTTGGTTGCTACACATTTTGGACTTTAAGAGGACTGCTAGGCATGTTCCTGATAGGACAGACATTTGGAATGGTAATTGATAGAACAAACGTTATAATATATATATATATATATACACACACATAGTGCTGTCCGTTGTCAACTAAATAGTAACTACAGTGTTTCCAGCTTTTTGTAATAAGACAGTAACCAGATTTAACAGAACCATGTTGCTCCATTTGAGGAAGGATTGTATTAAACGTAGCAAATGGGTGATAAAGCTTACAAGCTCATGGGCTGGCACAGCTTCCCAGGCTGATGTTCCCTTTTGAAAATAAACGTGTAAATGGTTTCAGAGGCCCTTTGGGTTTAAATGGCCTAAATCTTCATTTTAAACTTTTAAAAATCTTATACTTTTTTTAAGCTTCACTTTTTCGTCCTGTTGATCTGTAGAGTATACAATGTGCCAATGCCTAATCATTTGCCATAGGGCTTTTGTTTTGCTTCAAATAGTGAACAGGTATTTAAATTTTGTGGGTGGGTGGCTATCTACATATGCTCTCCCCTCAAAATATATGGCCCTTTGTTTTAAGGCTCAAAAATGTAGGACAGTTAACGTTTTTGCCAGGCTACAAAATTTCTGTGTATTGGTATTTGCGTTGTAAAGAACTGAAATTGTCAAAGGGAACTGGACAATAGCTGTCCCCTTGAATTTTTTTCATTGTCCTTGTATTTAGGATGCTGGTAATCACTGGAAGTGGTTTATTACATAAAGCCCATTTCTCTCATCTTTAATTCCATGGTTCTGTGCTTTCATATGGGAGAAAAAACACGGGTATCTACTAACAGTAGTATTTACTACTAGTAGTTTGACAGATTTGCAATGAAATAAACAATGTGATTATTTCCATGGTAAAAGACTTCCTTTTAGATTAGTCTGTGTGCTGACTGTGGATTTGATTATGATTTGAGACAACTAAGGGCAATGCAGGATCCTTGCAATTCCATTTTCTTTCTTTTCTAATGGACCTTTTATTACAGGAGGTATATCATAGATGCTGCACTACTCTGCATGGTATTTGTATTCTTCCTGAAGAGCAGGTTATGTGGTGGGGATGAGACTGTCTTTAGTAACTGCCAGTTACTGGAGAACTGGCAGGTTGTTGCTCAAGAATTTAAATTGAGGGTCTTGAAACAATTACATTTTAAATATTGAATCTTAAACCAACAGAATTAATGTTTCAAGTACACATGTTTTCATTTTTGTGTTTTTAGGATACTTGTTGTAGTCTTGCAAGAGAAAATTGCTGCCTTCGACAGCTGTACATTCACAAAAAAATTCTTCGTTACAAGTATGTATGATATTGGATTCAATTTCTCTGCTCTGGTGAATAGTTGTAGTCCCATAAAACAGACTTGGAGTTGTCAACAGAATCAAATTGCAAGTCAAAGAACCACATTGCAACAAATGTTGATCTCCTACAGCCTATTTCCCCCCCTCCCCCGCAAAACGCTAAGTATCTGCAACTCTCAGTGACTTTGTTTAGAGTTGCAAGTGCTCCATCGCCTCCAAGAATCAAGTTCCATTACTTCTGTGTATTTGTGTTTGTTTTGCATATTTGTCATCATACCTAAACTCTCATTTGTAGTGAAAAGTACTTTCATTAACGATACTTCTATTGTTAGTTTGTTAAGTGCTACTCTGATTACTCTTGGTGCTCTGTGTTTTCTGCTGTACATTTTATGTGTCATCTACATTGGACTGAATGTGATAATTCCAATGCTCTGTCAATTTTTTTGACTGTTCATTGTCTGTAGTACCAGATCTGTTTTTCCATTATTATTAATATTTTTATTGTGGTAGCACCTAAAGGTTAATAAGATCAGGACCACATTGTGCTAGGAATGGGCATATCTGCCCACAGGTGTTGCTACCTACTGAATTAAGAAAAGGAGGACTTGTGGCACCTTAGAGACTCACAAATTTATTTGAGCATAAGCTTTCGTGAGCTACAGCTCACTTCATCGGATGCATTCAGTGCATTCAGCTGTAGCTCACGAAAGCTTATGCTCAAATAAATTTGTTAGTCTCTAAGGTGCCACAAGTCCTCCTTTTCTTTTTGTGGATACAGACTAACACGGCTGTTACTCTGAAACCTACTGAATTAGTAACTTAGGCTGTTGGCTCAAGCTTGGAGAAGTTGATTGCTACTTGCATTTTTTTTCCTGATATTGCTGGTGCCTTTTATGTCATTTTTAATTATCGTCCTTGATGGTTGATCCTAACTGATAAGCTACACCCAGGAAGATCTCTCTCCAGAAGCATCCCTGTGTCTGACACTGATATCTGTACTAGAATAATTCATAGCGTAGTTGGAAAGACAGGATATTTCTGCAGATGTGGTTCCTGATTTGTCTGTGGAGGTTGCTAAAAATGGTACATGGTATACTTGGTACAAAGACTGAGCATATCATGTGTGTAACATTAAACTGTGTTTAGTCCCCAAAGTGAAATGTAATCTCTCCAAACTGTTGATAGAGTGCTTGTGTTTGTTCACTGGGATGGCCTCTTCAAATACTTGTTTACTGATGTTTCCAGCATCTGATTGGATCATAATTACACTAATGATGATGGTGTTCTGTGTTTAAAAGGAAAGCCTTAAAGAACACTTGGAATTCAGATGTAAAAAATGCTTCATATAACAAACAAACAAAAAAATCTCACTTCCCTTTATTAAAATATATCCAGATATTAGAACTGTTTCTTATTACTTTGAGGAAAAGTACCATTATGCGGTAATATTAAAGTTGCCAATAGGTGTCAGTTTCTCCCTACATGATGGACATAACAGGTTCCTAGCATTCACTAAATAGAACTTCATGGAAACAGGCTTTGAATTAAGGCTTTTGTTGTTGTTCCTTTTCATACCTTATAGAATCAAGGTACAACTTTAGCTTTGTTTTGCACAGGGGTTCAAAAATTGAAACTTTCCAGGAGGTGTTTTGGTAATTTCCGCTTCATTTTTTAAAAAAGATATTAAGTTCTGATTATTCTCAAGAGAAAACAGGAGTTGATGAAAATTTTTTGTTTCCAAAAGTTAATAGACTGGTTGTATTAAACTACAAAAAAGTACTCCACAGTATTCAGCACAGGAACATCTCTATTCCTGATGTCAAAAAATAATGCAGCTGACAACAAAGACTGTTATGTAATATTAAACCAAAACACTGATTTGATTGAAAAGTGCCTGAGAAAATAATGTTTTGTTTCTAGAAAGAAAAAAATGAAGCAGCCAAAACCCCTGAATCCCTATCTAGTAGCTTCATTTTGATTTTTGATATTGTTGTATGTGCATACAGTATATACACACCTATTACCCACTTACATTATGGTTTCTTTAGATTGAACTTGAATTTTTAAAACCATGACTGTATTTTTAATAAAAGGTAAGCTGGGGTGGGGATTTTGGTTATCCATTTTAAACCTACTGAATAAATAAGCTCTTATACTTTGCTGCTTTGCTCAAAACCAGAAATGTGATTATCTAGATTATTTAGTGTAGCTTGTAGCGGTGTTGGTCGTAGGATGTTAGAGAGACAAAGTGGGTGAAGTAATATCTTTTGTTGGACCACTTTCTGCTTGTCTCTCTCACCAACCGAAGTTGGTCCAATAAAAGATATCACCGCACCCAAATTGTCTCTAACTGAATTACTCGCTCATTAAGAATATGTGTGGTAGCAATTTGTCATATTTCAGCTTCAATTGTACTACAAAACTATAAATTATTTGGAAATGGCAAACATTACTAAGCCGTTGGATGCCCCAAACATTGCTTTAATTTTCACTGCATTTTCAGTACTGGAGTAGCAGGGCTATTTTGTCATGAAGAGTGAAGATAAAAATAGAGCTTTTGTGAATGTTTACTGAGCTATGGGAAATCAAAATTTTTGAAACCGCAGTACAAAAAGGATTTTTCTCCAAATGTAATTTATTTATAATAAATCCATACTCCATACATTTTTAGATTTTAATGTGATATTCATAAAGTTTTTCACATCCTCTGTTCTAGCTGAATGGACCTTTTTGGTGCTCTGCTATTTGTTTATATACCGCAAGTTGAACTGAGAACTCTGAAATGGGACTTAGAAGCTCTTTTCTCTTAATGGTGAATATGCTGATTATAGCGGATATAGTGCCTTGCCATGTTTTAAGGCCACAGAACAGTTTCAGTTATAATCTTCAGTTTTCACATGCACTCAAGTCCCAGAACCATTTTTGGGCCTGACACTTTTGGCAGTTAGGTGTCTAAGTAACTTACCCCTTCATAAAATAGCTAAACCACACTGTTAAATAAAAGACAACAGAAAACATGGCTAAAATTTTGGAACTTGCTTTGGAGAAGGTCCACAATGAGGACTAGCACCTTGGTTGGTTTGAGGGGAAAAATAAACATGTATTGTTGGAAAATCGCTAATGAGAATGCACAATGGGTATTTAAGAACATAATGAAGGCCTGCCTCCTTTTGGACGTGACTGGACATTGTCCAGTCCTTTAATCAATGAAGGCTGAGTTAAGGATAACATACTGCTAGGATAATTTGGATGAGTGAGATTCACATTGAAAAGCACACAGCATAATCATTTACCAAAAAGACAAATAATTTACCCCAAAAAGGAAAAAAGTATGCTTTAACATCAGGGATAGAACTAAGTCATTAGCGTGGGGGGGGAGAATGGTATGTCTAGTCATTTTCGGGTTTCCCTGCAGTTTCACTGTATACTATAATATTTTATGCAGTCTACATTTTGATTTTAAAATAACATGTTTCTGACCCCTATTATGAGCAGTGCCTCGCAGGGGGTGCAGCCCAGGAAAGGATGGGGCTGGGCAGAGGTTGGCTTTAAGCCACCTTTGCATTTTCTGAATTGGAGCAGCTGTGCACTGCAGTGTTCCAGCCACACCTTTTTGTGTCACTGGCCTCCCCACTTGTATGCCTCTACACTGGGGGCTGGTGGAGTGAGGACAGTGTAGGGCTGCCGAGAGAATCTCCCTTTACTAGGGAAATTCCTAGTAAAGGGATCCAGCTGTGGTGGTCCAGCTGTGTTTGGGCTCCTTTTTGCTGAAGGAGAGGAGGCAGAAAGGGGCTAGAACACAGACCCGAATTAGAACTATTCTCTGTCTGTCTGAAGATGCTGCTGTCGTAATGTAAACCAATAAAAATTGCCTCCTGCTCAAGAGCAGCAGCTGCAAATGTGGGAAATCACCCGTTTAAATGCCAATATCATTAAGCAGAAGCAACATGCGTTATCTTTTTTTATTTTTTTTTTTAAATTAAATGCAGAACACACAATTAAGATCACAGCGTCAGGAATTCAAAAGTTAAGGTTCTACAGGCTATGTTAATGCAGCCGTGTTGCATACACGTGGTATGCCTGGTTTTGTGGTTGAATATGTAGCTTACTATAGTGTTGTAATAAACGTCCCATAGAATATTCAGGATCTGCAACGTGTTCGTGCGGCTGTTGGAACATTAGGTTCTGCGTTTCCTGACTTCTTTGTGAGGCTAACTGTGCCAGTTTAATATTGCATTCGTATGGGAGGTTTTTCTGCATTTAGTGAGATGAAAATGCAATGATTGAATTGAGTGGAAGAGAGACAACCAGTTTTATTTTAAGCTTTCATAATAAATACTCATTTTACAGGTGCCCATATCTCTGTATGTCAATTTAAGTCCGGTGTTTAAACTCGCATGGAAAATATATTGTGGGTAATCATGGAAAAATAACTTGAATGTCCATATCTGGTATATACAATTATCGACACTGTGAGAGGTATTCCTACTTCTACCTCTGTTAGCTAAGTAAAGGCACACTTTCAATTTGCAAAGAATTCATGTCTGTAACTTTCCAATGGCATTCCACTCTCCACTGTGCCTACATTTGCAGCCAAGTCAGCTTCATCAAGAGAAGGCCTGCATCATGGAAGGAAAAAAAAAAAAAGAATGAATCCAGGGATGGCTGCAAGTTCACTGTTTTTGGAGTATTTCCTTGTAGCCCAGCCCACTGAACTCATTTGGCTCTTGCACTGAAAATTTGTTCCTTTTGCTAGGTGTGAATGCTGAGGTGCAGATTTTAGATCGTTGGACTTGTACTCTGGTACAAATCAGTTTTGCTTCAGAGCCTTTCTCTTTGAATATTGCACGTGACTGCAGGATCAAAACCTGGCATTCACAATGATGTGGAAGCTTTTTTTTTTTTTTTTTTTTGTCTTCGTAAAGAATAAATGTGAAATAACTGTTCTTCATTGATTTGTGTGCCATCAATGCTCCTGCAACTGCCCCTCCAAAAGTGCTCAGTTTAACATTGATGATTACAAAGATGGCCTTATGGATACTTTACTCTCTATAAAGAACCTCCTCCCTCCCTCTGAAAAGAGATGAATACATATAACATCATACATGTGGCATCATCTTTGCATCCAGTAACTGGTGCCTGCTCAGTCTCTCTTTCCCTTCTACTCCTCATATTGATATATTCACAATCCATTATTCTCCAGAGATGAAGACAGTTATTGCAGCCATTATCTGGCACCACATTTCTATTGATGCTGTACAGCTAGCCCCTTAAGAGGTAATTTTCCAAAGAGTTCAGCCAGTGTACTTCATAGCCCTTAGAAGCCAGGAAGATTTTTGTGTAACCGTGGGGCTAAAATTGTACAATATGTACTGAATACCTTTCTATCCGGCTAATAGAATAAAAATGGACACTCTGCAATTGATTATTCTAATCTGTGAATTTGTGGGTTGTATTGTTTGTTGTAGGTATTCATGTTCAGGAAATGATGTGTTGGTTTCAACCTGCCAGAGGCCAGGTCACCTAGGTTTCTTTTGTGAATTTGGTAGAATTCCTCTTCCCTGATGGGCAAACGGGGAGCAGCCTCTTTGCTACAAAACAGGACTGTTAGATGTCTCGTGAAAGAATTAAAAATTTAAAGTACTTTTTGGAAGAGAGTGACTCTCGTGCATTTCTTGCATTCCTTTCACTTCTGAATCAAAATTGGTAGAGATTGCTACTTCTAATTGTCTGATCTGGTGGAATGGTATAGTGTATGGTACGAATCCAGATTGCAACAAACCACCTTATAATTTCCTTCTTTAGAATGCTCTACTCTTATTCAGTTTTCTTTGACTATCTAGAAATGCTGCCACCATGTAACTTGTTGACACATTGCTTAAGCATTGGTATGTGGACTCAACAAACAGTTTAAACCTGAGCATTATTAAAAGTCTTTCTGTTGGTTGGCTACCTGTACTTATGGCAGCAGGAAAACTTTGTTCTAGGTTAAGAGATCTGAGTTTCAAGTGAGCAGAAAGTTCTATGTTCCAAATTTATTTCTTGAGCATTAAAGAGCATATACTTTGCCTGGGACAAGTCCACTGGAGTAGTAGTTCTGCTACTTTCACATCTATGAACAAATGTTCAAGATAGATTTGTCTCAATTGTGACTGCTTTACATGAGAAATGCTAAAAAGCAATAGGGTGATTAATGCTGGAGGATCGTTTACAAGGGATCTTATGCTGCATCTGGGAATCTGAGCTATCCTACCACCAAGATAATTATTCTACTCTTTTTAGAAGGCCTAGAAGACATACTGCAAGAATTATAGAGTCTTAATCTTCTATCAGTGTTAGTCAGTTTATAGGATAGTACAGTGAAGTATAGATACAGTTGGGAAAAGACTTGCATAAAGACAAAAGGGCAATTTGTAAATCCAGGTTTATCAGCTAAACTGTTCTTTGCAAATTTAAAAGTAATGTATAAAAGATGAGGTGCTGTCTGTAATGTATAAAATACCAGGTGCTGTTATACTGCTATCCCAAGCATTGGAATACAAAATATGAAACCTAAAAACAATAGCATCTTACTCACAGTGGCATGCTCGTGAACTGCAACCAACAAAATTAAATTATACATACCCTCAAATTGCCTGGGGCCCGGGGGGGAAGGCATAACAAAGCTTTACATGCACTATAGTGTTCTGAAGGCTGCCAAATTTGTGCTCTGGTGAAGTAGCACGTGTAACAAATGTTAAAGGCCAGGGTCCTCTATGGTGAAATCTCTTGACACTTGTCCTGGAGAGCTCGACTCAAAGGACCAACAGCAAAATAATCTTAACAGCTGTGATGGAATTCAAGGGAAGAGGAGGTCTCTATGTGAGTTGGGTAGTTCAAAATGACAACAATTCTGATCCTCCAGTGAGCTTGGCATGGGTGCACTCTGCACCCATGCAGGTTCAGGGGTCTGTCTACACAAAGGTCATTGTAGTATTGGCAAAAATAGTGAGGAGTCCTTGTGGCACCTTAGACTTAGAAATTTATTTGGGCATAAGCTTTTGTGGGCTAAAATCCACTTCATCAGATTTCATGGGCTAAAACCCATGCATCTGATGAAGTGGGTTTTAGCCCATGAAAGCTTATGCTCAAATAAATTTGTTAGTCTCTAAGATGCCACAAGGACTCCTCGTTGTTTTGTCTGATACAGACTAACATGGCTACCACTCTGAAGTTGTAGTGTTGGTGTATGTGTGAGAATAACACACACTGACTGAGAATCTTATGCTAGAATGGGAAAGAAGAGGGCATAACTAGCAGTAGTGGATGTACTCCTTCATCTTCTTTCTGGGCTTATGTTTTGATAGTGATAGTTTATAAAAGAAAAAAGAAGGCTGTAGATGCTGAGCACGGTTTCACAGTGAGGGGTGTCCTGCCTGCTTGCTCTTTTGCTTGATTGTATGGGTGATATTTAAACAGAAGGAAGTGTAAGAACAATAGATGATCTCAGTAAAGTATGTGACAGTATGAAAGTAATAACATTTATATAGGGCCTTTCATCTAGAAGGATCCCAAAGGAATTTATAAACAATATTGCTTTATAAAAAATATAAACAAATAGATTTGGTTTGCCTCATGATGCTAAAAAAAACCCCCCTAAACAAACAAGAAATATTAGACAAAACAACTTATATGATTTGTTTTCTTTGGAATAAACAATGCTCCTGCAACAACAGTATCACTATCTATTATTTACTTTCTCTCCCCTTTCTGTGCTCTCTGAAAGAAGCTATTGTCTATTGGCTCAGTCTCTTGTCATTTAGCCTTTTTATCTGGCCAGTTTAGGTTGCACAGTTCTTTAAGAAAGGAATCTTGTAATTTTATATGATTGTGAAGTGCTACATATGCTATAGGATTCTAGAAAAATTAATACATTGATATAAATAATATAGACTATATAAAGATGCTTAAATAACTGAAATGAGGCCACTTCCAGAGTGGATTATTGTAGTTAGCTATTTAATAGTGCACAACAATGCTACTTAACAGATCTTGGTGTTGGAAAAGGAGCATACCTTGTATAATTGCTACAAGACAAATATTTTCAGATAATAGAATTATTCATTTTGGAATTTGGCCAGGAAATCCGGTTAAAAAACCCTGTTCGTGAGAAAGTGCCTAGACATCTTTAATGCCCCCAAGAACCAGAATACCTACATGCAGAAACCTGTATTCCTGGCAGAAGAGTGCTCTCTAGCAACAGGCAGGGGCACTTGTTCAAAATGGATACTAAGGGATGTTCACCACTTCCTAAATCACAAGCAAATTTTCTGTAGCGTGTAAATAATCCTTGGAGGTCTCCTGTGCACGTACTGACCAGTCTTGACCCTGGTTATCTTATCAGCTCTGACTTGATCTCAACCCAATGTCATATGGCAGTGTCAAGTCCAAACAAATGCAGTTTAATTCACAGTTTGTGATTAGAGACTGACTGATGCTGTATAGGGAACCTTTCTAGTAGTACTAGTCATACTCCTGTGTTGTATAAAGACTAAGACAAAGGTAGCCTGAAATGAAATTGTTCAATGCCAGTATGAAATCCTCACTCTTATGAGGATATAAAGTGTGGAACATCCATTAAAAGGAGGAAGAATGTCTATTATCATTATTTGAGGAGAATCCTTTCTATTAAGAACAAAGGAGGGGGGAGGAAGAAGAGGGAAGGGGGAAGTTAGAGAGAACCTGGGAAAGGAAGGCAGTAAACATTATGAGTAAGAGGAGATTTTTATAGTATGGTCACATAAAAAGGATTGGCGAGGGCAACTTACTGAATAGGCTTTCACTGGAAACCAGAAACCAGGGCTAGATGGTGGAGACAAAGGACAAAGACTGATAGATGTCAATTCTAGACATTTTTAAAGACTATAAAATGGATGTAGATACAGAGTCCCTAGAGTATGCCATAAAAGAAAGAACATACCCAGGGTGTCTTGAGATAACCCTGTGGGCTCAGTCTGAAGGAAGACTATGATGTTGACATGCACAATTCCGTTCTTTTCCTCCTTAAAGTTTTATTCTGTTACACATAAATCTGAAACCGTTTTAACAGCATATCCGCTTACATTGCATGTAGAAAGGAGACAGAAGGGCACGTACCCTTTCTCTGTACGTGGAGCCATACTTAATGGTCAAAGTGCCATTTGTACTTTTTATATAAAAATAAGTGGCTGTGGCCATTAGAAATACCCGATCTTCTCAAGACAAATAAACTTGAGTTCCAATTTATGTTTAACTCCAAAGGCTGCTGTGAGAGAGCTCTATTCAGCACTCTTGACTCAGTGATTTTGGAAAGAGTGTGGTATGAGTAAGAAGTTGCTGAAGAGGAAGCAAAATAAGCTATTACAGGCTTAATTACAAGAAGCCCTTGACTGATTAGCACTGGAATATTGCCCCGCCAAATATATACAAGAATTTTTCCATGCAGTGTTGTCCCTCTTATTACCAAGGTGTGCATGCTCAAAAGGAGTTAGGCTCCTAACTCCTGTTGATTTCAAGAGACGAGGCGGGTGAGGTAATATCTTTTATTGGACCAGCTTGTGTTGGTGAGAGAGACACTCCTTCTCCCTCTATCCCCTTTTCCCACTACCTGTTAGGGAAAAGTCCTGGAACTTAACAGAAAATTATCTCTGCTGTCCTAAGAAAGTATGAATGACCATACTGGGTCAGACTGATGGTCCATCTAGTTTACTTCCCTGTCTTCTGACAGTAGCTGGCTCCAGGTGCTTCAGAGGAAATAAACAAAACAACATTTATCGAGTGATCCATCCACTGTTGTCCAGTCCCAGCCTCTGGCAATCAAAGGTTTAGGGACATCCGGAGGATAGGGTTGTGTCCCTGACCATTTTGGCTAATAGCCACTGATGGACCTATCCTCCATGAACTTATCTAATTCTTTATTGAACCCAGTTACACTTTTGGCCTTCACAACATCCCTGGCAATGAGTTCCATGGGTTCATTGTGCGTTATGTGAAGAAGTACTTTTTTTATGTTTGTTTTAAACCCTCTGCCTATTAATTTAACTCTGGTTCTTGCATTATGTGAAGGGGTAAATAAAACTTCTCTATTCGCTTTTTCCACAGCATTTATGATTTTAGAATAATAGAAATGTAGGACTGGAGGGGACCGCAGTAGATCATCTAGTCCAGTCCTGTGCACTTCTTATAGACCACTTTTTATAGACCTCTATCATATCCCCACTTAGCCATCTTTTTTCTAAGCTGAAAAGCCCCAGTCTTTTTAATCTCTCTTCATATGGAAGCTGTTCCATACCTCTAGTCATTTTTGTTGCTCTTCTCTGTATTTTTACCGATTCTAATATATCTCTCTCTTTAGATGGGGAGCTAGAACTGCACATAGTATTCAAGGTGTGGAGCTTGCCATAGATTTATATAGTGGCATGATGATATTTTCCATCTTTTTATCTATCCCTTTCCTAATGGTACCTACCATGCAGTTAGCTTTTTAAACTGCTGCTGCATGTTCTGTAGGATGACACAAGCATTAAGGGTAAATCTGGAAAGCCCCATTGGTTTAATTCCTATTATATTGTATGTGACTTAATTCAAAATGGCCCTGTTTCCCCACCCACTGATTGTTTAAAAGCTGAATGGGTGGAGAGGTAGGTTTTGCTCTTTCTCCTCTGACCACCCTCCCTCTATTCATGCTACTGTTACTGGAGCTAGAAGAGGACCTTTTAAAATACATTTTAAGTAAAGGGGAAAGTTCCTTCTGGGAATGGAAGAGCTTAGCTTTCTTCAGGAGCCGAAAACAACAGGGTGATGGAGTGGGAGTTTGTGGGTTGCCATCATGAGAAGAAGAGGTGACCACATTTATTGTGCGCATATGGATATGAAACTGTGAATGCCAGTAGTCCTATAAGAGTTCAGGGTTTTGTATAGCACAGGACTATTGAGAAATAATACAACTCATACCTCTTTCCTTCTCGTCACTCAATGTGTGCAGGGATTTCATAATTGCTTAGAGGTTTACAGAACTGTATTGGTTTAATGAGCATTCTTGTACTATGGCTGAGGTCACTCCATTTCCAGTAAAATCAAATGTACAAATTCAGTGTAACAGTAAGAAGACTAAAACCAGCTTTGAGTTAAATTATTACTGTGTGCTTATTTTGAACTTACATTTTAAAATAATGCAGTTCAGTAATAAAAACAACAACAACTTTGCATGTATATAGCCCTTTTTGCTGAAGACCTTTACAAGCATTAATGAATTTGGCCTTTGTTACCATTGAGAGGTAGGTTAGTATTATTTCCATTTTACCGATGGGAAGAATGAGGCATGGAGAGATTAGGTGATTTGCCCAGGTTAGCACAGGAAATCTGCAGCACAGCTGAGAATAGAGCCCTACTCCTAAATGGAGATTTTTAAAATCTCAGTTAGAATCTTTTCCTTAACCACAGACTGCAAACTCATTTCTTTTCTGTGTGTATTAATTTATGTAGAGAGAGAGAGAGTAATTTGTATTTTAGAAATATTTAAATTAGCCTCTATGTGCTCACCTTTAATATTGGGGGGTGTGTGTTTGTGTGTGTGTGTGTGTGTTAATCTTCTCAGTAAAGCCTGTTATAAGACGCAGTGTTGCTAAGTACTTGTATGATTTGCTGTACTTTTGGAAGGACTTTCCCTTTGTGATCTTCTCTTGGATGACCTCTTGATACCTTCATTGAAACTTGGAAACGTTGGTCTTCTTGACAGTTAGCACGGCTTTCTCATTATGTTCATTTTCATTGTAAACATGAAAGAACTGCTGTCGTTATTGCTTAGAATAGATTTTTCTTCAGTTGTTTTGAAGTTTAGTAGAAGTAGAAGTTAATCTTTAAGAGAGTCGTGCTTAGAATGATTGGATAGCAAAGCCTGACAGGTCACGCTGTTTGTCTTTACATTTGCCGAGTAGATGATGATCTGCTGACTCCAGCTGTAAGTGTTTTTTTGGATAGCAGAAAAACAATTGGCTTTTCTTCCCATAAAATATAACCCTTTGTTTATTCTTATGGGGCAGGAAGATTCCAAAACACATGGAGTCACAAAGGAAAGAAGTGAAAAGTATTGCTTTCTTTTTTTTTACACTCTCTTTTTTTTCTTAATTGAGAGAAGAGAGTTTAGTACTGAGTTGAATTGCTGACTTCAATGGAGGTCATTATTGGAACTGACTAATTTGCAAGTAGAAATGTATTAAGTTGACCAAATCTAATTCTCATAGTGTACTGCCTGTAACATAAAGTTACAGTTAATAAAAACACCTGCTACTAGAGATACTCTAAATTTTTTGGTTTCAGAGTAGCAGCCGTGTTAGTCTGTATTCACAAAAAGAAAAAGAAGTACTTGTGGCACCTTAGAGACTAACCAATTTATTTGAGCATAAGCTTTCGTGAGCTACAGCTCACTTCATCGGAGTGAATGCATCCGATGAAGTGAGCTGTAGCTCACGAAAGCTTATGCTCAAATAAATTGGTTAGTCTCTAAGGTGCCACAAGTACTTCTTTTTCTTTTTTCTAAATTTTCTGTATAGACTCATTTCAACCAACGGAATGAGGCTTTTTGTGTTTCCTTACCGTCTTCAGTTCATTCAAATGATCAGTAACCGCTTTTTTTTTCTCAAAAGAGAATTTGTCTTTTTAAATTGCTTACTTTTTGCCAGGTTTATGCATTTTTTGCTATCAGTTAATATCAGTTTTGTTATCAGGTTAATATCAGTTTGTTCTTTGGTATCTACCCCACAGTAGTTGTGGGTTTTGGGAAGCCCAGATGGCCGATTACAAAACACCGTAAAGATGTATGAGACAAATTTTAACACTTAACATCTTTTTGTGGATATCTGTATGAGGGATGGGGGGAGGATTCCAAGGACCTGCACGTCTTTACTGAACCAGATAGCAATTGTACAAGCTGAAGCTGAGGTCAGCATTCAGTCCTTCCTGGTTTATAATAATAATGTCATCGGAAGAACACATTTGTATTTACAACCTTAAGAAGGATTTTTGCATTCTTTCATTAAGAGGCTCTGGCTGCCCACATTTTATGCACTTTCAGAGTGCAGTAACAATTGTGGCATCTTACTCTGCTTTCATTTTCCTTCCTGAGATCAAGAAGGTGAAAAGGCATCTTACAAAATGCTCACTTGGTTTTGCTTTCCTGGCTTGAGACGGGTTTAGTGGGATGAATTGCTGCTATTTCTGTTACCATGGCTTCATGACCTTTGAAATGGCTTATTAAGATTTTTTGAATTTTATAGTACTCCCACCTCTACTCCAAAAAATAGATACTGGGCATGATTTAACTCATGCAGCATGACTAGTCTAATATCCACTTCTACATGTGTCCAGAAAGAATGATCTTCAAATACATATTTTAGTCTCTCTCATAAATATATACATGTATGTAAGTGAGATTTTAAAATCTCGCATTTTGCACATTAAAATAAGTTTAATCAGTGTCTGCTAATCAATTGTTTTAAATCTCCTTCAGCACTGCACAGTCTAGACAATAATGGCATAGGAAAATGTTTGGCCTTTGTCCTCACTAAAAGTGCTGGCCAAGTGGCTGTTCAAGAAGCAAATGATTACAGCTAGTATGAAAAGGATGGTTTACTAGGATCATTCTTATCTGTAGTTCCCATCAACCTTAGACGAGGAATAGATTTACTTGTTCTTATTGTAGTTAAATGATCAGTATACAAGAATTTGACCCATGAAATAAATGGGTTAAATAGAAGTGTAGCTATATTTAGCTTCCTCTTTGTATGTCACTTCTCCACTGCTATATTCTGCAAGTCCTTCCATTCCCTTTTGTTGCTAAATGTGTGTACTATTCTAAAATGCTGTTTGACCCCAGTCTACCCTTTATGATTTGGATTAACCAAAACTCCAGTAAATGACAGAGGCATATCTAAACATTTTAAATGCATTGTTTTGTTTACCTTTTATCTTGGTCAACTAATAAGAGAGAAATACTCTAAATTGACATAGTGTAAATGATCTTCAGAAAGATAATAGAGAAAAATATGGATGATTAATCCTTTGATAGGATCCATGCTTTATACACTGCCTATGATATTTCTTCTTAAAATTATGTATAGTTTTTGTATTTTGTACCCCCCTCCCAAAATAGTTAACATGAATAATTTTCCCGTAGCCAACCATGCCAACATTTAGATGCTGTTTTAGGTAGTACTGACCTCAATCCAGCAAATAAGGCTATTCATATGGTTAAAGGTACTTTACTGGCTCAGGATCTTATTGCACTAGCCTTTCACATTTAGTCACCCAGAATCAAATCATGCATCAGGCCCCAATTCTGCAAATAACTGGTGGAATTACTTATATCTATATGAAATTCCATTGATGTTAGTGGCACAATGCATTGGGGTTCGGATCTGCACAGGCATATCTGTTTGCAGGATTGGAGCCCTAAATGGTAAGGAAAAATGTTACATTATTTGTGGTGTTGTAGTGGGATATGATTGGACTTCATAGTATTATGTGTTCGGCATCTATATAGAAAGAGACAGTCCCTGCCCCGAGGAACTTACAATCTAAAATGACCAAAAAAGACCCAGGGAAGAACAGGCCACAGTATACAGCAAACTGGTCAGAGTGCAATAGGAAGAGCGCAGCCTTTAGTTCCAGATTTTTTTTCCTTTATGCTTTTTCATTTAGGTTTTATTCTTTCTTATTTCCTCTGTCAAATTGTTCTAAAACTTGTCTTTATTTTTTATTTTAATCCTGCTTTTGTTTATAATTAACGCTAGCATTTTCTATATTTTGTTAACTTTTGACTCTTTCTGTTCGTTACATTTAGCACCCCTATCTAGTTTGTTAATTCTAAACGTTGGCAACTTTAATATATATATATATATTTAACCCTCACCTTTTCAAATATTCAAGGGGATCTTTAACTTTAGCTGCTTTTTAACACTGTTATTTTCTGTGGTGTATTGTTTTTAACTTTTAATCTTAGCCTTATGCATATCTATTTTAAAATTTTAAGACTTTGTGTATCTGCAAATGCACCTATTTTCCTTGATAACACAGACCGTGAATAACAGGTTAGACCAAGTGTGGTCTAAGTATATTTGATCCTACCTCAGTGCAGGGGCTGGACTAGATGACCTCTCGAGTCCCTCCCAGCCCTATATATCTATGATTCTATAAGCGGCGGGAAGTTTTTAGTATGAAGCTAACTGGAGTTCTGATGCCGAGCTTGAGTCAGTGAAGGGGATGACGAGTGAACAGTTTTGCAGGAAGAAAGCACAGTTTTGTAAACACACCCCAAAGCAAGCACACAGTTTGTCATGATAGGCAGTCTGCTTAAAAGGGACTCAGTACTGGGATAGAAGAAATGTTGCAAGCCAAGACTAAAATGCGTTGATAAAGCTGGGCAAGGGAAGCTTACACATCCCCTCTTCTGTACTGTTCATGATTGGGGTCAATGCTGTTAAAGCTCTCCCTTTCATGAATACTTACATATGGGCTTAATTTAATACATTGTGAGTAGTCCCAATGACTTAATGGAACTACCTGCGGGGTGAAATTGCAAGTTGACGTGAATGGGAGTTTTGCCATTGATTTTAATGGGGTGAGGATTTCACTCAAAGTGGGTAAAGTTAAGTACCCACATAAGTCTTTGTGAGAGGTGACCTGTAAACACACATACTTCTATTAAAAACAAACAAAACCCACCCACAGACACCTAACGTGATTTTGACCTTATTGCAGTTATTGATCACCAGCAGGCATTCAGTGAAGTGAACTTAATCATAGTGTAAATATATAGAATTGCTTGGGTCACAATGTGGAGAAATCTACTTTTCAAAGTACTGAAAACCCCAGTAACTTAAATTAAAAGTTAATATCTCATGCAGTTTTGAGTGATGGGTTTCTTAAAGTTGTAAAATCTATTCTCCACTCCCAGCCTTTTAAAAAAGAAACTCAAACATAAGGAAAAATTAGCATTTACCATTAATTAACTAACTGTTAATAACATGGCTCATCTAGCCACAATCTTATCTTCAGCTACAAAAATGTAAGCATTTGCTGAGAGATATTAGCAATTGAAAGCTCTTTGTTTAGGCTTTTTGTTTTCTTGGCAATAAGTAAAATTCTTTGTAAGAAGTCATTAAGATATTTCTCAGTGCTGCCTTTTGAAAATTTTCAGGCTGCTATCCTTGTCCGGGGCCAAACATGAATCCCATTGCTCTTGGGAGTCGTTGGCTTGCTTATGCAGAAAATAAGGTAAGGAATAGCTTAAATTTTAAATATTTTCTGTAGTAGAGAAGCCAGAATGATTTTACCTAAACCACAGGAACAGACTTGTTTAAAAAAAAGAAAAAAAAGGCTGCAGCCTTTAAAAGGACATTGACAAATGATGGTTGGCCAAAAATTACACCTACCAGCTGTGTTTTGTTTGCAGTTATATCATCCTTCTACTCTATGTACCATATTCAACTGTGTGAGCTTACAGGGCCTGGATATACAAGAATAGTACAGGCAGAAAAAGGAGAGTTTTCAATCCATGATTGCATCATATAGCCTGCTCAGCAATTAACACCTTAAAAATTGTGTTCAGTTCTTTGAACTATAACTCGCAACACCCCTGTAAGACAGATGTATGCCTATTTTACAATTAGGGGAAACTGAGTCACAAAGTGGCCCAAGGATTTGTCTAAGACCACACAGCAAGTGAGTGGGTAGAGTGGGGATTAGAACTCAAAAGTTCCTGGCTGCCTGCCTCCAGGCTCAATCCATTAGACCACAGCTGTCTTCGAGAATGTAAAATATTGAATTAGTTCTGATTATTTTCAGAGTCAAAGAGAAGAAAAATTAGATGCCAAGGAAAGTAATTAGCACTCTTTTTACCCGGTGTAGTCCTAAAAGATCATTGCGAATTTAAAACAAGATGTGTTTGAAAACTTCACCTTCAGTTACCAGAGTATGGTTTGTATTTTAAAATGGAAGCACTTACCTTTTTCATGCTCACCCTTGGTTACATTCCTGTGACAGGAATAGCTGCTTGTAAGAACTGAGCCAAAGGCTATCAGAGAGGCAGCTTTTATTAATTTGCCTGCTGTTATACCTCTGTCCAAATTTAGGTCTGCCTCTTGATGAAACACCACACCCATCGGTCAGCTACAGTGTTGTTCAATTTACAGACTGATCTGTAAGTTTTGCAAATGCTGCTGTAGCAATATTTAAACAAAGTATGAAAATAAATAGATCAAAAGGGAACTTCAGCTACTGATGTGTCCCTCGGATACATTGCCTGTTGCCCTTCTTCAGTTGAATTTTTACTTTTTTACCCATTTTAATAGAATTACGAAGAGGCATTTTCAGGAGAAGATATAGTTTAGGGTGATTTTTATCCTTTTTTCCTCTTTCTTTCAACAAAAATGATAGAAGGGAGCAAATAGAGAGTCGACATTTTCTATGCAGCAACAATAAATATCAGTGACTCATTTGCCATTTTATTTAACTGGCAGTCTTTGTTAATTGTTTGATAGGGGCTAAAGGTGTCCTGTTTTGGTCTATTAATAATAAAACAAAAGCAGTCTAGAAGCAATGCAATTGCAGACATATTAAATCTCTACAAAGCCCAAAGAATTAGAAATGTGTATGTAGCAAACTTTTTTCTTTTGTCATTTTTCTGCTTGCTGGAGTCTGTATAATAAAAAAAAAAAAAAAGGAGTGGAGGGGAAAGCCACATCCAAATTCTTAGGATGTCAAATATTTAAAGTTACATAGACATCGCTAAAGCCGTTGATTATATTTATTTAAATTTATTTGCGGTAATGCTGCCAGACCCAAAATTCCACCATTTCAAAGTTTATGAATTCTTAGGGACTACTCATCTTGTAATTGAAAACCAAAGCTGAGCTTGCGACAGTCTGGGTGGCACCCAGAAGATTATAAAAAGGGGTTAAGTGTCTCAGCAGGGCTTTTTGCTATTTGTATGAAAAAACACGCCACTGTACATGATAAATAAGAGCTATGCTAATGGGTTACGGGGTTGTATAGTTTAATAATAGTGACTTGCTGGCTGTCTTTCTCCTCGCAGCTGATCCGGTGCCATCAGTCCCGTGGTGGAGCCTGTGGAGACAACATTCAGTCTTACACTGCCACAGTCATTAGTGCTGCCAAAGTGAGTACATCAGCAACCGCTGGAAGAAGTTATCGTGTGCAGTGATTATTGGATTCCCTCGCTGAACTGTATTGAGATTCCCCCCCGCCCCTTCGAATTCACAAAACAGAAAAGAATCTAAGAAAGGTGCTGGAATTGCTTTAATAATAATAAAACCAAATATAGGGGCCAGATCCTGCACGTTTCTGAGCAGCCATTGCTCAGCGCTTCTCAGTAGTCACTCAGCGCCATTCACGATTGGGCTTTTTTATCTCAAACCTTTAGTCACACTACCAGCTCTTGCTCATGTGAGCATTCTCAGTTAAATCTACTCAAGCAGGACTGATACTCCGTTTATAAACACAGCCGTGCCTGGTGCTTTGTGGATATAGTTGCTCCAGTACTATATTTTTACTGTATTTCCTGGGTGAGAAAATTCTACTTGAAGGATAGAAGAGTTAATTAATTATAAACTTACTACCAGAGCTGGCCGAATTTATTTCGGCAAATAGTTTATTCGCTGGTATGATTTGTCAAATAGTTTTGCCTGGAAAAAATGAGGGGATGAAATTCTAAAACCATAGAAATATTTCATTTCAACATTTTCAAAATTAAACATTTTGACTTTGTTCAGAAAAAAATATTTGTTTGGAATTTTAGCTAGATTTATCAACCCCTGACCCCCAAGTTTTCATAAAAAAACCCAAGCCCCCCTCCCCCCCCCTCTGAAAACTAAACATTTCAAGTTAAAGGAAATGTTTTGTTAGACCTGGAATGGATTTTTTTGTTTTGTTTTTCACTGGAAAGAAAAACCTAAAAAACTGTTGATACAAACCGAATTATTTTTCAGATTTTTTGAGTTCAGCCACCGAACTAAAAAATCAGTTATTTACCCAGCTCCAGTTATTATAACCTTCAAAAAAGCCTCTCAGTGTTAATAATAATGTTTACATTTAGATACCAGTGCCTATGGTTTGCTTAGTCGGAACAGCGTTCCTCTGTGTGTTTGGAAGCCTCTGAGTTTTCATGGAAAAATCTCAGGCAAGCCAAAAGAGCATGCATTTTTTTCCTGGAGATTTTACCTCTCACATTTGGCAAAGTCAGTTCTTTTTCACACACACACACAAAAGTGAGCTTCAGTGTTGGCTGGCAAACTTCATGCTGATTACAAGCTTTTCTTATAACCACAAGCCTTGTGATTTGTGAAATACACAACAAAACAGTTCTAATCATAGGGATTACAAAGAGAATCTAAATGACAGCATGGAATAGAAAGCACAACTGCACAGAACAAAACAACAGTTTAAAGAACCCACAAAGAGAAGCAAAGGTCATGATGTTTCATATAAAAGCAAATAAAAAAATGAATGTATTCCATCAAGATGGCTTTAGAACTCAACTGTGCTGTGGTTGGAGGGGAAGAAAAATCACAGGTTTTTACATTGCTGAGGGGAAATTTGGATCTTCCTCCTCCTGAAGATACTATGTTAAATCCGTAATATCTGCTTTGAGTTTCTTCACCCTCAGTGGAAAAAGGTGAAAAAAATACTTTCCGTCTCATCAGTATTAGCATTGTTTTAAAAAAACAGGCAAATGGGCTTAGCTAACTAGCTCAGTAGCATTTGCTATAATTGTACTCAAATAGGCTGGATTCTTGTTTACATGAGGGTCACTTTACACTACCATAGCAGCCTAAAAAGTGGCCTTAATGTAAGCAAGAGTCTGGCCCAATACGTCATTGGAAAGAGCAAGCCACAATGTTGTTAAACCCTAGGAACAACTGGGTAGCGCACATTCAATAGTCCTTGCAGATCAAAGGGTAAGTTTTTGTTTTGTGTTGTTACAGGGACTGAAAAAACCAGCCAGAGAGTATCTGTCAGAAAGCGCAAAAGGGTCCCTAGACAAGACCATAGATTAATAGTTTTTAAGGCCAGTAGGGACCATTATGATGATCTAGTCTGACTTCCTGCATCCTACAGGGCCGGAGAATTTCACCCAATACATACGAGCCCAATACATACAAACTTGAAAATAATGATGGTGCAATAAACAGGGAAAATATTTGTATAGTTGTAGGAAAGAAAAATGTATGAGACCCTATGTAAGAGCAAGATAGTAATCAGAGCTGGGAAAAGATAGAAAGCCATTAGATAATATGCCCTAACACATGCACCTAACCCACTGATACTTGGGGAAGGACTTCCGGGTTGGTACTACAGGGTAGAATGGAAATCTGATTCTCTTGTCAATTGTTAGGGTGGTCCTTGGTTAGTTGTGACCTCATTGTGTAAATAGGGGCGAGGGAGACTCAGGGACTCTTGTGTACAGGATATGTGCTGGGGAGGGCATATATTTAAATGAGACCTCAATTTGTGATATAAATTAGAGTAGTAAAATGCCCACCTTGCAAGCCAGGGTGGAGTTTGGGTGGGACTGGGAACAGTGGAGACAACCTTCTGGGGAGGGAGGGAGATTTTGGCCAAGGGGATTTGAGACAGTCTTCATCATCCTCCCTGCTCTACCCCTACCTCTTTGCCTCTAGTAGATGGGGGGCTGCCGCTTCCCACTTCTGCCCCCTTCCTTTCTTCATGCTGTATGGAGAGACAGGATCACATGGAGCATCTGGGTCCAGGCTCTGGCGTTCATCCCATCCACTGCAGCTGCCGTTGGGCTGTGCAAGCCGGGGTCTTGGCTCTTCTGTTGCTGAAGTTGGGGAAGGGGATGATTTAAAAAAAAAAAAAAAAAAAAAAAAAGGTGGATCCTAGATTGAGTAGCCCTGTTTGTCCCGCCTATCACTAATATGCTGGATGTCTGAGAGTGCCAGGGGCTGGGCTGATTCCCAGTTTTGGGGTCTGGAAGGTGCATCTTCCCTGTATTGGGAAACGGGCAAACAGCTATGTAGTGTGACATAACGACAGGAGTGTACCTCTATGTCCGGTGCTACCTGTAGCTCTTCTCATCTATCGTACCTCTTCCAAGAAAGAGAGGAAGAGGTTGGGACTCTGGTATCCAGTCAGGGTTCCTTGATTGGCCTGAGCGTGTAGAGAGAGGGCATGGGTTCACACTCACTTTCAAGGTAGGACCTCAAGGTCCACTGGTGCCAGTTCAGATCTCTGGAACAAACGTGTGGGGTAGTGTTGGGTGATATATTCCAGTTAGCTGTAGGCTGTTAATAACATTGTATCCTTCTTGTTTAACCATATGATATCCGTGTTTCATTGTTTCTATGTCCACATCAATGGACAATGTAAATATTTTCAGCCTGAAATTTTGATAGGCAGGAAGCTATTTTATTGTTCGTTGACCAGGTTCCAATTGATTAGTACAAACCTGATACAAATTTATGCCCCGATTTTGCAAACATTTATGCACATGCAGAACTTTACTCATGTAAATAATCCAAGTGAAGGCAATGGGACTACTTAAGTGAGTGAAGGCATGCACATGTGTAAGCATTTGCAGGATTGGTGTCTTAATTATGTTTGTGCTTTCTGTTAACAGATTTGTAACTTCTGTGTCTGTTAGCAAGTCTAAAGCATGGAACAAAGTTAATAACTTTGTTTTGACCGATTTTAATCCAACTGGGTAGCAGTGAGCAATATGCGATTTCCTGGTAATTGAAACACTGATTTACCTCAGAGGCAAAGACACACTCCAAATATCTGTTGCCCTTTGCCCTTCCCATTACCTCACCGTCAACCTTATTGCTTGTTTAAGTAACTCTTCCTTTACAGGCCTCAACTGTGATTATATCTTATCTGCATGAAATGGTTTAGGATCCATCCCTTTGATCAATGGAAGTGTTAGCTACTTTTAAAGTGGATGTCCTTTTTTATTCCCTACTCTGTCCCTTTTGAATTCAGAGCGGTTCCATAAAAGTTCTTGTTTTCTCAAATGACCTTGAGAAATTCAGCTTTTTGTGGGTCTTGATTCAAATCTCTTACTGAGGGAAGTGGAGGAACCTTTGCACAGAGAAGGAAGATAAAGTTTGGTAAGGAGTCATGGTGATAGAACCCCATCTGAGAGCTCCCACTTGGAGATCCTCAGAGGAAACACTCAGTAGCTGTGGAAAATATTTACTATGATGACATTTGATGGGTTAACTTGAAAAATGCTGCAGTAGCTAACAGCTTTTTTTCTCCCTAATGTGGTTCCCATGCGTTTATCATTTGAAGTAGGTAGGCCTCCTGCTTAATCAACAATTTCAAGAGTTATCCACAATCCCTTTATCTGGCAGTGCTAGAGCTACCTACCCCTGTTTACATTTAATGCCAAATTCAAAACCACAGTCACATTAGGAGACATTGACTCTTGGTGCCAAAGGGTTAATCTCTCTTTTTATCCCGGCAATATTGGAGAAACTCACAATATCATGGCTTTATTATTTGATGATCTTTATTTTAGATGTTTAGAAGGATTTTGTTTTGAACAGACAGAGTAGTTTTCACTGTTCCCACTTGATGCATCTGACAAAAGCTCCCTTTTCTGCTGTTGCTTTTCCATGGGTCATTTTGCCCCTCTGATCTTTTCATTTCTTCCCATTTGTTTGGAGAGTCTGTTGACTATCTATGTGTATTCTAAGGCAGATCACAGTAGTGAGAAGTTCAGCAGCTTCACTGAACGTAAGTGCCCTGGAAACAGAAAATTATCACATTTTAAAATGTTGATAATTTAATAGAGTATATCAGGGAAGTTATTTAATGTTCACAAAGATGAAAATTGCTTTGTCTGGTATGCTTCAGATCCCATGGATTTCTCCACTGCCAGTAAAGTCAGTGAAATGGGACTGAAGGCATGTAGCATCTTCCAGGAATGAAGCTCATTATTATTGAGTGGTTTTAGTGATTGGTGAACTTCCAGGGGTTGGGTTTAGATAATCATCCAGATGTGAAGTTGCTTATCTGCAGTATCCATGCTTTCGGGGGGGGGGGGAGGGGAAAGCAGAAGACACATTTTTCCATCCCCTTCTTTGGCTTCTTCCCATCTACCTGGAGAGAGACCCAGCTTTTTGTTAACGACTGTGTGTTGAGAAGGTGATCAGCCAGACCAGCTTATGCTCTAGTCTCTTAAAGAGGTGTCCAGGTATGCCTTCTCTCTCCTAATTCAGTCTTGGTGTGGCACGACAGGCACCCTTCCATACTTTTTTTTTAAGGGTAGCCAATAGATTCCTCTCTATATCTCGTGAGACCATTTTTTCTGCTATTTCAGCACATATGGTTCTCATCATGGCTGGAGAAGGGAAAGGCAAGAACTTCATTTCAGAATTTCATCAAAAGTTTGGTTCAAATTTGGATCTAAAATTGTTTGAATCAAAGGAACTGTTATGTTATTCAAACAATATTTTCCATTTAATTATTGATTACCAGGGTATTTGCATATCAGTAGAAGCTTTGGTTCTTTCAGATATTCCTGCTTCTCCTTCCAGAGTCTTAATTTGGAAACATCTATATTTTTATGTCAACTTATTGTTCATTTTGTGAGAAATAACAATACATCATTTTATCACTAAAAGGACATAAGACCTTGTTAAAACTAAACAGCTCAACTGTCACTGAATGACCCATTTTAATTTTCTCAGCTAATTAAAGGTGTGGTATTTTTAGATTAAACAGTGGATGAGTACATACTTTTTTTTTTTAAATTAAAATGACTGTTTATATTTGAAGGTGAACAGGTTTTTCTAAGAGTCTAATTGCAGTACGCAAAGTTTGAGATTTTGCATTTAAATGTGCAACTTGTTTACAAGAAAACATTGAAACAGTGGATTTCATTTTTAGGAAAACATCATGTGTTCACTCACTACTGATTCCCATCAATAATGAAGAAAACTGAAAAGTGAAAACTCATACATTTTATTTAAATTTAAACCTCTTTTGATGGTCTGCCTAATGTCTAACATCAAATTATAAACCAAGTTTTCTTGTCACCTAATAACTGCTTTAGTTGATTCTTTCTTGGTGTCTCTTAATCCCAAGGTGGTAAAGTGATTTAGCAAAAACTGCATCTGTTTTCTCTTGATACCTGATAACTTCTTAATGAGTACTAACAGCTTATGTGAGAGCAAGGCCATTAGCACTAATGGATAGGGAGGACAGCTGATATGGCATGGGAAAGGTTAAAGATTACCAGGGAAGTTTTTGCGAATATACACATAGCACAAGGGAATAAGCACCGTAATGGTTTTGCACTGATATTTATGTACTAATGGACTGGGCCAAATCTTTGTACGCCTATTACTTTTCAGACGTCTTGCAGCCACAATCTGGTATAACATATGACAGTAGTTCAGTTTGTTAGATAAGCATGCTCTGTGTTTCATAGAAAGACTTAAATAGTGTGCTTATCACTATATATAATCTAACTAGATATAATATTGCAGTTACTTCCTTAAGAGGCTCATTCTAACCTGTTCTTGCCACATAATCTTTCCATGTATTTTACTGAATCTGTAATGCTTACATTTTCTGGTATTGTGGTATTAACTTTTAGGTCTTTCCCTTCAGATACCATTATTTGTTTTGTTGTATATTATTTTTTATCTTCTGGATGAAACATTAGCTGTTAAAGTTTGTTTTTTCTTATTCATTGATATGAGTATGAAAAGACAAGATAAGAAGCAAATAGCAGGATATATTACTAAAGACTTTAAAACCAAAAGGCATTCCTTTGATAAAGGCATGGCTCAATTTTAAGTGGTAGCATCTCCATTAGCATTAATGGGGTAAGTACATCAACAGAGGCATCTCAGAGGTTAATCAGGCTTCCTGGCTAGAAATTGCCATCAATACAGTGTGGCGCCTAATTCTGTTGGTCCTTCAGAGGCTTTCCTGACAACACACTACCAGACTTTGTGTAAGTCGTTTCCTATGAATTATTAAAGCAAACGTTTGGCTGCTAATTGATGAACACTAATGTGTTTTCTAATCACTGCAGTTTGAGTTTTTAGCACTAAACAAAGCAGTTACAATTGATTTGTGGCTTATTCTTGGTTTCAGTTTGTGATCTGTATCTTTTTTTTTCCTTTTCAATTTAGCAGGCAGCTTTGCTTGTCATTTTAGTTAAGAATTAGTTTGTTACAATGTCATTTTGTTCTTAAACTCCTATTATATTTATTTATCAGAGCGGTCCTCGGTCCAAGGAAAGACATTTCAGAGTTGTAGCTGTTTTTTTTTTTTTTTTTAAGCCATCTCTCCCAAACTGTCCTGTTCCATCCCCACCTGCTGAAAAAAAGTTAGTAAAGTATAAAACCCAGTGGAAGGGATAAATTTTCAAAGCAATGCCTGGGAAACATGAACAGTAAGTCCCATTACTGCTGGTGGGATTTGTGTGATCTGCTGGAAAGTCCTCCTTCCCACCACTTTGAAGATGTAGGCTTTAATGTTACTGGTTTTGGGTCTCCTATTCAAATGATATTAGAACTCCAAAAGGTGAATTCTTGAGAAATAAATGACTATCCCTGTTATATCCATCAAGGGCCACATCCTTCCTGTCTTACTCATCTGGATACCATTGCCTTCAGTGGGACTATTAATATATGAGTAAGTCAAGCATGATTTGGTCCTAAGTAAATATTTCTCTACATAGTGGGAATGGGCGATGGGATGGATCACTTTGTTTACCTGTTCTGTTCATTCCCTCTGAGGCACCTGGCGTTGGCCACTGTCGGAAGACAGGATACTGGGCTAGATGGACCTTTGGTCTGACCCAGTAGGGTCGTTCTTATGTAGTGAATATGTAATGCTTTTATTCCTCTCACTGCAGCTACAACATACATTTTGTTCCCTGTTACCATCTCTGAGGTGACGTATCAAATGAAATAAAGGATAAGCTTTGTATATTTCTGTAGTTCATGATCATGGAGGAGCACGGTCATGTGGCAATAGAAATGTGATCTGTGCACAGACACTGCCCTTCTTTCATAGGGTTCTGTGCACCTGTCCCCTTTTACTATAATATCAGTGTATTGTAATGCTTTCAACTGTAGTGGCTTTTGCTCAGTACCTCCAGGAACAAACAAACAAAAATGTTAGTTTTAAAAAGAAAAAAATTAACATAATAATGTCTAAAGACATTACAGTGAATACTTCTCTTCTTTTTATCAATGTTTTTGAAGCCCTTAGCTAAAATATGTGAAATTACATTTTATTTTCCAAAGAAAACTAGTTCACGAGCTAGATCAAACTCTATTGGTAGCTTGCTAAGCCTTTTAAATAGAATGTTATTACATGTAGCATCTCACACAATTAGTATGTCAGTTATAAAAACCCATTTAATTTGTTTTGTGTGTTTTTTGATGTATGGTGATGAGCAATCTAGTCACCACATTCATTGTGCTGTGGGAGAAATTTCAAAGTAGATCTGAAAAACAGCCCTAAAACTGTATTTATTGGTTCTCTTTCTTTTTATAGACGATAAAGACTGGACTTACAATGGTTGGGAAAGTGGTTACACAGCTGACAGGGACATTACCTTCAGGAGCAACTGAAGAAGAGATTTTAGTTCATAGCAATACTCGTCGAAGTCCTCTGGTGCCTGGGATCATCACTGTTATTGATACCGAGACAGTTGGAGAAGGGCAGGTAATACAACTTGCAAAGAAACAAAAAGAGTATCAGAAGTGCCTTAAGTGTCACAAGACTTTAGAATTAAAAATGCATTATGTGTGTTTACATTTCCAAATGAAAAATGTAACCATGATTTTTATCAGGTCAAGCAAATTTACAGATGCACATTGTTATGGCTTAGGAAGTGCTATTTGGGACTGAATTTAAGCCAGCATGAATATAGCCTGTAGTGCGCATTTACATGACATTTTGACAACATCAAGTGTGAAGTGTCACTTTCTGTCCCTCTAACACTTGCTCAAAAGTGATGTTGATTTATGCTGACCAGTTGTATGTGGGTATGGTCTGATTACATTTATTAATACATAATGTAGCAGGAAATTTTGACACTGCTCTAGAAATATGGTGAATTGTTTGATATGGTGTAAAATAGTAATAACTGGGAGACCATGGTTAGCTAAGAAAATGGAGAACTTGGGTAGAAAGTCTGTAATTACTCAACTTTTCAAAGCATAAGTTTAAGTGAGTCCTAGTCTGCCATTTAATATTGTTTTTCTGACAGCATAGTTAATTTATAGAATACAATTGTACCATGTAAGATTATCTGTTTAAAAAACCCGTATGTCAACCATTTAAAAAGAAACTAATGTTTTAATTGAGTTTCTTTATAAAATAAAGGTGTCATAGGTTTCTTATTGATTTATTCAACTAATAGTTTATTTTTCAAGGGCCTGATCGTGGAAACTCTACTCATGCAAGACTCTAACTGGTTTGATTATTTGTGACGGTTCCTCAAATTGAGTTTTTTCCATAATATATTTGTCAACATTTGCTGAATTAAAAACAAAAACAGCAACGCCCTGCCCTTATTCCTTCCTATTTCTCCCAACCCCCAAAGGGCCCACACTAAAGTTTAGGATGTACTGTGTGTACAGCTTTGTTATCTTGGTAAGATATTTAAAAATAAAAGCAAAAGTCATGTTATGTATGTTTCCTAACTGATGATAAAATAAAATATTTTCCTTTCCAGGTTTATAATATGCTGTCTGATACTTTAATGTTTCCAAGAATTAATTTAAAGATAGTCAAATCCATATAGTGTTGCCAGTGATTTGATATAGAAGCCCCTTCTCTCCTAAAAACAAAATAATACAAAACCAGCAGAAAATAGAAAATAACACTATTTTATTTGATTTTACAAGATTCTGTTAGTAAAATCAAAAAGAAAAGGAGTACTTGTGGCACCTCAGAGACTAACCAATTTATTTGAGCATAAGCTTTCGTGAGCTACAGCTCACTGCATCCGATGAAGTGAGCTGTAGCTCACGAAAGCTTATGCTCAGATAAATTGGTTAGTCTCTAAGGTGCCACAAGTACTCCTTTTCTTTTTGAGAATACAGACTAACACGGCTGTTACTCTGAAACCTGTTAGTAAAATAAGGCTGCTGGCCTTTGGGGTTCATTTTTGTTTCCTGGAAAATTTTCTGTTGCTTTTTCTTAGAAAGCCAGAAAAAAAGAAAAATTCTACTTCATAAATTTCTCATGAAGCCTTGTTTAATGCAGTCATTATTTCTGATGTTCTTGTCTGTGCATTAACTATTCTGCATTAGAAATAAAATGATTTATCTTAGGTTTTTAAGTCTTGTTGTTGGTTTAGAGGTTTTTATGAACTTGTCCTCTGACCTTACCAGTAGTAGGGAGTAATCAAACCTAAGGGACACTGTGGAAAAGTAGTTGTAAAAATGGTAACAGTTGCCTTGCCCAAGTAACACTACAATATCATAAATAAGCCATTATTGGTCGTGAAACAATTGTGTTTTTTGTCTTAAACCCTGAAGTATCAGGTTTTGAGGTAGACACTATTCTTAGATCATTTGAATCCAGAAATAACTTTCTGGTGTTTGTATTTTTGTCACCTGGGATATGTAAACAGTACTGGGGTTGATAATTTATTTTCAGTGTGGAGCTGGGTCTCAGAATTTTCTGCATGGGTTTTTCTAATATGGGGAACCCCCCCACACACACACACACACACAAGGCCTTTTTATAACTTCAGGGAAAGGTCTAGGGCTATCAATGAAGAAGCTTGATCAACAAAAATCTGGGAGATAGTTTTAATTTTTTATGTGGCCTAGAAAATGTTGGTTGTTGTACAACACTGCCTCTGTAGGGCACTTTCCTGTGTAAGGTGTGTGACCTGGAGTTGTGTCCCTTCTGAGTCATTGCCAGATGCTACCCTCCTTCTCTGTTTCCCCCATCATTGAATTGAATCAGCAGATTTTGTGCACGATCCTGGCTTGAACATGGCAGATTCCAGTTCTCCTGGCTGCATGAATTAACTAGTTCCAGTGCAGGGGAGTGGGAATAAGAGTCAGTTGGTAGGAGGCTGGGAATGCTCCTGCTCTCTCACACTGATGGGATCAGGTACATCCGCAGGAGGTGACCGGTTACTGTTTAGATGATGTAGGATCCATCTGCACTACCTCCACAGAATGGGTGGTTTTCATAGCATAATTGATTCAGGCTCCAGTTTAGCAAGTCACTTAAGCAAATGCCTGACTTTAAGCGTATGAGTAGTCTCACTGAAGTAAATAGAACTGCTCACATGCTTAAAGGTATTAGAGAGACTAGATGGGTGAGGTAATGTCTTTTATTGGACCAACTACTGTTGGTCAGAGAGATCTGAAGAAGAGCAATGTGTAGCTCAAAGGCTTGTGTCTCTCTCACCAACAGAAGTTGGTGCAATAAAAGATATTGCCTCACCCACCTTGTCTCTCTCATACCCTAGGACTGACATGGCTACAACTGCACTGCCTTCTTAAAGGTAGGCACATGGTTAATCACCTTGCTCGATTGCTGCCTATATGACTACCTGAGCTGGGTTGATCCTTGCTCATTATATGTAATGTCTGGAAGGAAATGACCCCATCATGGCAAATTGGCTTGTCTATAGTGTGTTTTACCCCACCTTCACACCTGCCCCATTCCTCAAACCTTTGTTGGGTTCACCCAGTTGGGATGGAGAGTGGTTGAGCTGGATGGTTAATGTGGGTTACTAGCAGGGTCTAATGTTAGCCCCATGCTCAGATGAAATAATTGTTCTACAGTTACAGGTCAAATCCCTTGTGTATTTTTATCTTTGCTTTCAAGGCACCGCTCCTGGCAGTGATTAAGCGGGCAGTGATAGGACATAGTATCCAGATCTAGACTCATTCGGAGAAATGAAATGACAAAGTAGGTATGAGGCACCACTGGGTAGAATCCCTGACTCCTTTTAGGTGGAAAGGGAAGGATGAGGATTTGTGGTTTGGGCTGTTACATCTCTGTTGAATTGGGATGGATGTGCTCAATGGTAGCTTGGGTCTTCCTAAATTGCATGGGAACCCACGGATTCCACATAAGTTTGTATTCTGGATTGAGTTAACCCTTTCCAGACACTGAAGCAAAGCCCTTTCATCCAGGGACCTGTGCATTGGGGGGCGTGTGTGTGTGTCTTAAAGGATAGTCAAAAATAATAGCACCTCTGGAGGCAAGTTTCAGGGACGTGGATGGGAGTCGGGTGCCCAACTTCGAATGGCTTTCAACTGGGCACCGAAGTGCCCTTTGTGAATTTCAAAATCACCCTATTTATCCACGTAGCACTAACCCCACCTCTGACAAAGAACTTGGGGCATTGTATTATATAATGGAATGAAAACAATTACAGAGTAATAAAAATAATGAAATTACCTCTTTAAGAGAGAGATATGTAAAAAAAAATGAGGGGTCCAGTTTAAAAAGTGGAATAAAAAGCATAGGAAAGGAAGGTAATAAATATATGGCCAGGAGTGGTTCTCCTGCAAACACTTTTGAAAGGGAAAAAAGTAAGTAAAGGATTAAATGAAATAGGTGTCACTGGGGAGCCCGTTCTATACAGTGGGGCGTACAACAGCAGAATGTGTGATTGTTGAGTTTGGATATGACAGTATAAACCCTAACTTGGAGGTGTGTATGTGTGTGATATGCAGATTTATCTGCCGAAATTAGGGTTAAGAAGCATGTATTGAACATAGTTAGGCCAGAAGTGTTAGAATTTTAAACGGACATTATTCTCTCTCTTTTTAAAATTCAGTTTACCCTTTTATAGGCAGCCAGTGTAATGAATGCAAGATAGCACTCAGTGCATTTTATGAGATATGATATTAACATAATATTGCTTAATTTGAAACATTTATTAACTTTATACAGAAATATACACACATTTGTACACCGAAGAAATCTTTGAATTTAACCACACAGAGATGTAATGTTGTAAATCTCTGGGGAAAATATTTTTGGTAAATCTTATTAATGTAGATATATTAGTGAAATCTCACATGTGGCAGTTGTTTATGTGCTAGTTCCTTCTTTTAAAAACAGTAGTACTCTGAGAGAGTTTTTAACTGTAGTGTCGTTAAAAGAAAAGTGTAGAAATGTTGAATTATTGGATTATTTGGATTATATTTAAAAACTGAATAAAAATAATGATCAAGAACCCCAAGTAACTTTGTGGTCAACCAAAATATGTTACCACGGTCCGTGTGCTTGTTTTAAACGTTCTTTTAATGAAGTGTTACCAAACTTTTCAGTTAACTGCAGTGGCTATTTATTTGGATCTGTTAATTAGTTTAAATGGATAAAAACGAACCTATACAGATGTCCTCTTTTTTTCTCTAATTGGAAATAAATACAGAAACCTTTAGTGGTTTGAGTTTTATAGAAAAATTATTTTCTTTTGACCTTTGATTCTTTATTCTTAATTAATTCATCAACTAGGCCACCCACATTTAGTCTGAAATAATGACCTTTTTCAAAAGCTGGCAGTTTTGTGCCTGAATATAAATCTGTTAAACATCTAAGATTTAGTTGATTCTTAATGTTTTTGATAGTGATGTGATTAATGATATATCACTGGGTTACTCATTGATCATTCAAAACACATGAAAATATTTGAGGAAATTTTTTTAATGTTAACTTTGAAAAATTATAAGGTATATAACATGTTTGTCTTTTTATGTTTTAAAATGTGATTGGTGTTTTTTTCCTTTTCCCTGTTAACTTTTTATTGCATTAAAGAGGAATTCTTTACACACACACACACACACACACACACACACACACACACACACACACACACACACACACACACACACACACACACACACAAAAGCAGACTGCTGCAGTTCCATAAGTTCATTTCCATTTGGTAAGGAGCTGATAACAATTGAACCAAATAAAGATGCTTATCAAGTATCAAGAATCATTTATGGTAAAACAAAAGGCTTAAAGAATAAAGGGTATTCAACAGTAAAACTTTAACGGCATACGCAATTCCATTGGTTATTAATCCCAGTACTTTTACTTATGACAAAGTACAATTTTCACAAAAGTTAATTCAGTATTCTAACACTCATAATATACTTCACTTTTTATATCTACATGGATTACAGATATATATAGATATATATGATAATGTAAATAAAAATAAAATATAGCAACAGGATTCCCTCAGAGCATAATACTGTCTGCCTTACTTTTATTAAAGGGGATCTGCTTTTTGTCAAGAAGACATTTTTGTCTCAGATAAACGGTTCAGGCTGAGCGCAAGGCTGTTTTGAGTTTATGCTGGATTCTATTAAAAGGAGAGCAGTAGTTAATGCCACAGATTTATCACTTTTAGCCCTTTTCCACTGATGTTTGACCTTAGCTATAATGGTTTTGGGGTTTTTTTGCACATACATCTTAGGACCTGAAGCTGACAATGCACTGACTTTAGCTACTTAAATCCACTGAGACTTTAATGAAGATATTTTTGTATGTGCAATAGTTATAGAATATTTTATTTTTCATATTTCTGTTGCTAAATTGATTAGTTTGATCCCATCATCATAAAAATCATTCTTTCTTAATTGTATTAAGAATAAGACCAACTTGATTCAATTTGTGTCCATTTTTATTTGTGTTACTTTCATATTTTGTTTAAAAGCATGTCTCCATTGAGGTAAGACGTGTAATTTGCCTTTAAAGATTAAAATAATTGAAGTCACAATTGTCAATGGCTTCTGTTCAACAACATGGAATATACTAAAAATGAAGTAAAACACAAATTAGGAATAAAAGGCTTTAGTTTAAACTATCTCTCTTGCCTTCAAAGCAAACATTGTATTCTAATAACAAGTGTAATGATTCCTGTTGGTTTTTTGTCTGTTTTTCTGTTTAAAGAAGATAATGAGTACTTTATTAGTCTTTTATTGCTTAGTGTTTTGTTGAACTTCAATGTAGTCAGCTTGATAGAGCTACAGCAGTGACTCATCATGTTCAATTAAGCACTGGGTAGAGCTGCTTCTTTTGAAAATCTCATTGCAGCTATCTGGCTGAGGTGCTGGCTGGGCATCTCAGATAAGATGAGTGGTGATTTTCAGAGTCTCGACAGAAAAGACCTAATGTTATTTTTGTGGAATTTTTAACTTCTGATGACAGGGAAATATGTAAGGAAGATATTTGAGTAACCTTGTGATACTGAGTTACCAGGCATTTGTGAGGACAGTGGCCGGATTTATGAGCCTATTACTAAAAGTGACTTTGTTGTGGTCTTTTAATCTTAGCACCAAAAGGCGTGTGTTTAAATCACTGCCATGGAGTTTGAAAAAGTTCCAGCATGAAAATACGGGGTTGGGGGCTTCCCCACTCTGGCAGCAGCTGAAGACATCCTTACGCAATTTGTGCCATCCTTTCCCAAGAAAGGATTCTCACTTCCGCCCTTCTTAGTTGCACACAGTCTGAACTGGTGGAAAGGGACGGCTTTACAACGTCAATGTTGATTTAACGTACCTCCCAATCACCATGGATAATTCTCAACCCATTCCAGCCCCTCCAGTACCCTTGGCAGAAAATTTCTTTCATTTCAGCATCAGCGTAAAGTGTCCCCATCCCATCTTCTGTGAAGTCTATCTAGAAGAATCCCCTGTGGTCTGAATACCTTCGTCATTGCCTCAGTGCTGCAGCTTTCAGCCTTGTTCTGGAAATGAAAATGGTGCCTCTTGTTCTGTTACGGGGTATAGTTAAAGACACCTTTATATTAGTATTCTTGTGTTCACACTAGGGGCAATAGATCTATAAAAAATTGCATCTAACTGAAAAAGTTACATGGGGTACAAAATCTGTAGAAAGACTAGGCCTTCATATTTTCCCTTGCTTTGAAAGGACCACAGCCTAGAGTTCATTGCTGGGCTCTTCTCTGGCTGACAAGACTGATCATCGGGTCAGCCAAGGAGAACCCTCTGCCTCTTCCCCTCCATTGTAGCGTAGAGATGGTAGAGATGATATTGAGATGGGAAAAAGGCCTCTCCCTAGCTTACCACAGCAACTGACCAATCAGACATGCAAGAAGGGGAAAAACAGTAAAAGTTTCAGGTACACCCAGAAGATTTTTAAATACAAGTAAGTGATGAACAAAACACTGTCCATTTCAGGTCCTTACTAACCTCCCTCCTGTATTCCAGTGTAATTTCCTTTGTTATGTTGACTTTAAAAACATGAGGGATGTGTCTTTAACTTCATATTTCCCCACATTGGCAGGTATGTGAGGTCGCTAACCCCATTTTCTTAGCGGCTGCCATGGTAGGGAGTGAAAAGTATTCGATGGAAAGACAGTGTGGGGCTGAGAGCCATGAGAGTTGGAGGATCTCTTGTAGGAGCTCTCCACCTCCTGTTAATTTCTGTATTTTTGAGTCACAAAGATTTGAGTTCTTACGCTCTTTAGCTAAACATGAGACACTGACATTGCCATTTGAATAAGACAGCTTTCCAAAGAGTCAGACTCTCTAGCATTTTGGGGTTTGCACGGTCTTCAAGGCCTGTTATGTGTTTCTGAATGTAGAAAGGAGACAATAGAAATAAATTTGTTCTTATTCCTTTAAAAAAATCACAAACAGTGGCATAGTAAATCCAAGTGAAAAGATTAAAAGGTAGTTCATTTGTTATGTTTGTAAGTCAGCTTTGTATGAAGAACCGGAGATTATTAGAAAACTGATATTAAATCACTCACAAATTACACCCTTCCAGGAAGAGCATTTTAAGTAGCTGAAAAACAGTTTTAAAATTTGAACACCATTCGCTTAACCTATGAATGATAAATTTTTGGCTTTATGCTGTACTCAAATATGCCTAAAGCATTTCACAATGTCTAAAGATCCTGTGGAATCCCTATTTGTCATGATACTTTTAGACTAAAAGTGTTTGCGTTTTCCTAACAGCCAGACTGTTCTTTGACCATTGTACAGAGATTTTTGTTTTAGAGATAATCATCTCGGTGCAACTTTCATTGCTTTAAAAGGAACCCACACTGAATTAATCATGTTTGCTGTCTGTATAAAAATTTGCACATGCAACAGATCAGATAATGTACATTAATTTGTTTTAACTGTGCTTTAGATGGATACTGATATCTACAAATTTCAGGTTAACAAAAACTTGGTGTAACATGACTGGATTTAAAAATCTGCTGTTTCGTGTGTGATACTAGCTTAGGGTGCAACTGCTATCTTTAATTATGATGAGGAGGCCTAGGGTAAGACTACATAAAAGTGGAAGCTGTGAAAAGATGATATATAGGAGTTATTCAGTGCAGCTTATATAGGCTGCGAAAAGGAATGCTGTTTCTTTGAAATGCTCTTAGGAAGATCTCCAGACCCTTTTCTTAGTGGTTCTGGAATCAGTACGGAATGCTGACAACGGAAAGCAAAACCATAATTGTCTGTATATGACAGTGCCAAGTAGTTTGAACATTTAAAATAAGTCGGGCGCAGGCCTCCTCATCTCTATTACATGACTTCTTTAAACATTTTAAGATGATTTCTCATTTTATCCAATGACTGTTAAGAAAAGGAAGTTTTAAATGCCCTCAAAAGTATTTTGGAATACAACAGACAAATTATTAGAATCTTGGAAGAAATAATTTTACACTACCTTATTAAGAAAACTGGAACCTTGCTTATTTAGTGTAGATGCCATTCACTTAATATGGGTTACATTGTTAATAAATTGTCAAATGTTTTTCATTAATAATCTTCTCGGATTATTCTGCCTTGTTTTGAGTTTTCCATATTTAACTAGAATCATAGAAACGTAGGCCAGGAAGTGATATTTAGAGGTCATCTGGTCCAGCCCCCTGGACTGAGGCAGGACCATTCCTGACAGGGGTTGATCTAACCTGTTCTTAAAAACCTCCAGTGAAGGGGATTCCACAGTCTCCCTTGGAAACCTATTCAGTGCTTAACGATTGTCAATAACTAAGTTTATAAGGGAGTTGTTTCAATATACACACTCAACCTTCCTCTTCTGTGTGCTAGGGTGTCTGGACCACATTACTTCCTTGTCATTCAAACCACAATGCTTATAGATGGGGACAACAGAACATTGAAAACCAAGGATCATGGGCCAAAGTAGATACTTTCTACGCTGTACTTTGATATTTTAAACTGGTTTCAGGTAAACAAGATTATAATAAAACAATGGGAACATACTGTAGTGAAGTGTCCTGCACTACCAGGAAGATGGATTAGATGACCTAACAGACGTGTTCAGTCTTTATTTTTTCCCTTTGTATAAGCAGTCTTTTTTCCTACTTGCAGACAGTTCTGCTACGTATACTTTAAATATCACAAAGGAAAGGGTTTTCCTCTGTCATGATTAAGTGACACCTTCCGCTTTTTAGGTTGCATTTGTGCTACCTGTTCTTTTTCTGTCATTTTTTGTTTCGTCTTGCTAGAAAAATTATTTCTTGTTTACACTTAAGGAATTATGTATGCTTTTTGGCTGACATTGTCCCTCATCAATCCCTCTTGGACTAGCTCAAACAAATTGGCTTTGTGCAAGACAAAGTCCACCTACCAACCTGAAGAAAAGTGAGATAATTCCACAGCTTCTGTACAGCTTCTTCTTGAGTCCCTGAGATGGAACAGGAGATTCTATTCTGAAGTAAAAAGAACGAGGAGTAGTTGTGGCACCTTAGAGACTAACAAATGTATTCTGAAGTAGAAAGTTGACCCCACTGGATCCTCCTAATCATAGACATACTGGCAACAACCCTGCCTCAACCTGCAGCAACCTAGACATGGAGCCTAGCTTCATAATACCCAGGGTACAGAGTCCTGCACAAACCTGTGCTGTACCCACCAACACTTCATGCAGCACAGCAGCAGTAGGATTAGTTCTATCTGTAAGCGATAAGTAAAAGGGACTCCCCGGGACTCCCGTAGTATGTCCAGTTTTTTGTAGTCTGCAGTATGGGAGCTGTACGCTTTAAAAATCACTCCATGTCATCTACAAAATAGTGCAGAAGATTGTGCAATTGTCTGGATGTTTCCTATAGTTTTTACACACATTAATATTTCTAATTCCTGCTAGTATGTATCTTTTGTAAAATGAATATTCAAGTGTTAGTAATCCCGGCATGAATTTCCACTGCTTATGAAGAGGCCTGTTGGATTTCTACTCTTCAGGCAGTCATTAACAGAATCTTCAAAATTCTGCAGAGAAGTGCAGAAATGAGTGGGTGTTGAATGACTGTGCAACTTTGTAGCATACAGCAACACCTAACCTTTCTTTGTCTCCATTAATATTATGCAGGTGATTGTTAGCGAGGATTCTGACAGCAACGGTATTGTGGCCCACTTCCCTGCCCATGAAAAGCCTATATGCTGCATGGCTTTTAACCCCAGTGGTAAGTTCCTTTACCATCGTTAATTTTGTATCATATTGTATGTGAAGAGTAAAAAATGTGGTTCATGTGTATTATGTTTCTTTCAGGGAATTAAAAATTACATCAGTCTTTTAGTAGTCCAGTGTGGTACATGCACATGATGACTTTAGTAAACGTTGGCATCTGAACTCTTTTAGTTGACTGTTGAATATCAGTTGACAGAGACTGCAGTTAATGTGTCTTTTCTGGCACTTTCAGCCTCAAACAGCTATAATGCATGAAGGAACAATATGACTAATATCTGTAGTAATAGATATAGCTGAAATACTAAGGGAAGTTAATTAATTATGTTTCCTAATACACTTTCCTTCCAGAAGTTAGGGACCATAGCTTTCCTAAAATATTTCTTCATCCTAGATTTGAGAATAAAATGGGTAATTTCAATTAAACACATATTTTTAAGGTAACTTGTGGTGACAAAAGATGTTTTGTTGACATGTAACTCAAGATTCTGCCCTTCCCTTTCTTTGGAGTGCTGTGAGCCGTGATCTGAAAATATTTTAAAAACCTCAAAGAAAGCACCTTTTCCCCTCCTTCCTCTTTGCAGATGAAGAATGGTTGTGGGCAGGTGAGATGCATCCTGTTAGTGAATCTTGTCCAGTTGACAAGTAATATGTTTATTAGTCTTCTTAAGACAGAGAAATAACTTTTTGATTGACTGCACAGTGGTCAGTAAAAGGGCTAGGGAATCAGCATCTTCCGCTTGCCTAAATTAATGAGTTCTAAAACGTCGTAAATGCCCTGAAGATCTTGGGGATGAAGTCACATTTCAAAGAACTAAAACTGAATGTATGTCATGTATATCTTCACTTGTGGTGACCAGTCAGACTGATTTTGACATCCCATCTGTTATGTCAAAACTCCTTAATAGTAGTGTGCGGTTCAAAGCATCCTTACTATTAGTGCTTTTGACATAAAAAGCTGTATTCTTATCTCATAGTTTGGGGATTTTACATGTAACTCTCTGTGCATTAAGGTGAGAATGTACTCTGTAAATTCTGGAATGGTGATATTTCGGTACTGTTCTCAGTCTTGCGTGTTTGGTACAAAAAATAATACTTAGAGTATAGGTGGTGCTGACAAATTGAAATAGTTCTTTGGAATGCAATAACCATTCATTAAATACCCTTTAAAAAGGGAAATGGTGTAAATTAGAGAAAAGGAAAATATTTATGTAACAACAGATTTTGTATTACTTTTACAGATGGAGATATGAATTTGCGTATATATTAGAATGTCTCAGCTTTTTTTCTCTTTGTTTGATCATGCACTGAAATTATTATCTTTTGTCTGTGATACAACATCCTGTTTCCATGGATCTCCTAGTTGAACAAGACACTTTTTGTGGGGAAAACATCATTTTCTAAACACAAGTATTTTCCGTCCACACTGGAAGAAAGACGTGAGGCTGTGGTGTGGTTTAATTAGGCTGCAAATTCATTCATTTATAATATTTGGGAGTACCCAGCAACAGATCGTACAGAGGTGTGAAGAAGAGGTTGGCTCCCTGCTGATCTAGATGTAGAAGCCCCAAACCCCCTTCCTCAGCTCCCTTAAAGGGGGCTACGAAAAGGAGGAGGTGTTGGCTTCTCGCTGATGAGACTTAGGAGCCCCCCTTATTCAGCTCCCGTAAGGGATGTTTTCCTTAAAATTATTTTCCATTCCATATTATCTGATAATCGTATCCCTTCCAGACAGAGTACCTGCACTGGGCATCTGCCACAAGGAGGTGCCAGCAAAATCCTTGGCTACCTTCCTCCCACCCATGATGGGTTCCATGATAGCCACAGATTCCTTCCTCTTTTTTTTTTTTTTTTTTTTTTTTTAAAACCCAGGGTGAACTATATCTGCATCTGGTTTCTGTTTCCAGGCTGCCAAAGAGTGCACAAGCTGGACAAAGACCCACTCACATTAAGGTTGCGGTGGGCACATTGTTGACTGTTTGCTGTGTGTCATGAAACTCTTGTGGAAGTGGATGACCCACGGCAAGGTATTAAATCATGCTGCTCGGCCTGCATTTTTCCAGTGAAGTTCAGAAAAGATTGAAAATTATTACTTCAGTTCCATACACAGTGAAATTACCACTTAAATCAGTAAGCTGGATTCTCTATTTAATATCCAGATTGGGTTATATTTGATGTCAGCACTGTAAATGACATCATTTTAACCCATTACATAAGTGGCATGTTGCCATTCAGACTGGTATTTTTGCAAAGCATAATGAAAACAAGAAGTGGCTTTTGCTACCAGGTTCTTCTACTGGCTATTATATAACTATATAATCCATTAATTACCCCTGATATTATATTCTGAGGCATCATACCAATATCTAATGGCTAAATTTCACTAACCAGTGGAATTGATGGACACTGAACCTTTTTACATTTAGATTTGTGGCTAAGCAAATAGCAATTTATATTCATTGTTTCTTTGTAGCAGTACACTCATGAAAATATTTTGCAGGTATTCAGTTTTCAAAAGTAATTTAAGCATTGTGAATCACAGGTCCAGAATTATTGTACAGCTCTTCAGAGTACCTGATAAATAAATGTAATAATGCACCAAAAGTCAAAACATACAGGAAGATTGATAAGTTACATTAACACAGTTTCTGTGCAACAAAAGCTGATCGAGTTAAGCAGCATAGCCCCCTTAAGCAATCATTAAACGAACCAGATTGTCAATAGAATGTATTTGTGATATGACAAAGATATTCACTTGAAATATTTCTAATGCACTCCTTTGTCCTGAACATAGGACTAGTTTGTGATGATTTAATCAAAAGTGATAGAACAACATTACAACACTAAGAAACGTCACACTGTAAAAATAGCTGTTAGATGGGGATAGCGTTAAGTTTCGCTTCACTATAGAACAAAGATTACAAAAAGGCCCTACAAAGAGGAGGAGAAGAGGGAAGTACTGATGTCAGCGTGATATTTGGCCTAATAACTTTGTTTTTTATTTAAAAAGAAAAAAATGTACTGCACCTTTAGCTCCTTAGCTGTGTTAAATCTCATTATGGGCTTGATCCAAAGTCTATTGAAAACAATGGGCGGACTCCCTAGAGTGCACTGGGTTTTGGATCAGGCCCCATAAGCTTGTCTGTTGCTGACTGGCCTTTGCCAATGTGATATTTTTTTAAGACTGAGGCAAATCTATTCTGCTTTTTTTTTTGCATTAAGACATGCTGAAAAAATACATCTTTTCCCATTTGTACAAATTGCCATGCTTTCTTCAGGCAGGTAACTCAAAAACAGCTGACCTTTGAAACGGAAAACTTGGCATATAATTAGTGTTTATTTTGGACTAGATCCATGACCAAGTTTGAAAAAAGTAATTGCTTGGATAATAAAATAATAAGCAATTGAATCAACACTTCTCAGTATGCTGAGTGGGCGGCTTAGATTTTTAACAGAATCTGAAATATCCCAGTACACATCTCCCTGGAGCATCCTGGCAGTAACAGGCTGCTGCTGGAGCAGTTGGTATTGTGAATGTCTTTATTCTAAAACAGGCAGCTAATCCTGATTAAAAACTGCCTTAATAACAGGAACTGATAAAAATCGTGGGAACACAAATTGCAAAGTCTGACAGTGTACGGTGTCTTCACAATTTTTTGCCTAATTCAGAAAATGCTATGCTTTTATTTAACAAAAAATTAAATTGCATATAGTTGTGTGTGTGTGTGTGTGTGTGTGTGTGTGTGTGTGTGTGTGTTTGCCTTACAACTGGAAACTCCATGACCCTGGGGTTTGACCAACAGAACCCTTAGATTTGCTGGAATTTGACAAAATCCAGGGCCATTTATAGACTGTCCTTGCCTTTCTGCTTTACATTTTTAAGATAAATAGATTAATTTTGAAGTATGGAAGCAGTTCAGTCAAAGTAAAAAGAATGGATATCTCCTACCTGTCTAATGGTGGTTTCATCTTTGGGAATAATCAGTAAAGGGCATCAAGACAGATATACACCAAATACTGAATTAAAATGAACTTATCATTATAGTTATTTTCCCCTGAAAGAACATTGTGTTGTAATGCAAACGAAGAAGATTTAAGCCCATTTTACAGGTTTTCTTTGCCATTTGGGATAGCCAACAGACAGATTTCTTATACAGTACTCTTGTACCGTTTTTGGATGGGAGTTTAGTTAAACTTACCCCAGGTTTCACATGCAGGTCTCTAGCCGTTATGCTGTGGGCTTGTTTGCTAACTGAAAATTATTAACTCTTTGTAGGTAGAATTTGAATGAGTATTTTGCATATCCATTTTATATCAAAACTGATATAATTTTCATAAATGTTACTAGATTTTACTATCAAAATCACCAATTTTATTTATATAGTGCCAAACATGTTGGTCAGTACTTTTGAGACCGAAATAAAGATAAGCTCCCTGCTTTGAAGAGCTCACATTCTGCTTTTAGACATCTGGTTTTGAATAAATTCAATAAACGTTATAAGTAATAATTCTACATTGCCAAGCGCCATGACCTAGGTGCTGTGTGCAAGTATAAAATACACAGATATGAGTTCAGGGCATAGATTAGGCTGGTACCTAGCAGTATGGCGTATGGGCACCTCCTTCATGCTGCTGTCTTCTTCTCCACAGAATCAAAGCCTCATTTTGTGTGGGGTGGAAGGGATTTTTTGCAGTAAATAAAATTTCTAGCTGTTCTAATTGCTGAGCTACTCCATTCACAAGGCTAAGGAAGCAGTGATGTCTGCTTGGGCTTGCAGAATGATAAGGTGTGATGTGCCCCACTAATGTCACTGGGTGCTAATTTACTCGGAAGATCTACACAATCCACTGTGAGTGACAGCTCATTTTGGTACCATGATTCAGTGGTCTTGGGAGAGTACTGCCACTTCCCCTGCCCTTTCTGCCCTCACCCAATCAAGGAGACAAGCTCAAGGAGCTTCAGAGGCCAGTAGGTCATCTAAGCCTCCTTGAACAACAGCTAAGCTAAGCTCAGAAGTTCAGCAGGACTGACAAAGCTCACGAAGGGGAAGCCAAGACCAGTGAGCCATATGGAAATATTCAGACACCAGTAACAGGTTTGTGTGCTGAGACCAGAGAGCTCACGTATGATCGTATTTTGAGAATCTGCACAAGTGCATCTCTTATGGGAAGAGCTTGGAAGAGTATATTTTTTTTCCCGCAGTTCAAGTCTCTGTCTGAATTGAAGACCTCCAACTGCAACTTTTCAACCTGTGACTAAATTGTGTGGTGATGTCAGGTAACAGTCTCCTTTCTTTCAGAGTGGTAGCTGTGTTAGTCTGTATCAGCAAAAAGAACGAGGAGGACTTGTGGCACTTTAGAGACTAGCACATTTATTTGAGCATAAGCTTTCATGGGCTAAAACCCACTTCATTGGATGCATGCAGTGTAAAATACAGTAGGAAGATATATAGATATAGATATATATACACACACACACAGAGAACATGAGAAAATGGGTGTTGCCATACACACTATAATGAGAGTGATCAATTAAGGTGGGCTATTATCAGCAAAAAAAAAACAAACAAAAACCTTTTGTAGTGATAATCAGGATGGCCCATTTCCGACAGTTGACAAGAAGGTGAGAGTAACAGTAGTGGGGGAAAATAAGCATGGGGAAATAGTTTTACTTTGTGTACTTGTGCTCCTTAAGAGAGCCTCTCCCTTATGAGGTTTTAGACACTGTACAGTCAATATCACTTATGTCTACATGGTCACATCAGTGTAATCTAGGATGCCTTTACCATCTACCTGTGACTTCTTTTTTGAAGACTGTGACAAATTGGTGATCAGTCTGTGGTCTCCCATTCTGTGCATAAACAATGGCCCTCGGCCATCAGGTTAGGATCAGAGTCAGCATTAGCTAGATTTCCATATCATGCACAAGTCTCCATCAGTGATTGTACCAATGATTTGGCCCTTTTTTTGCTTAGACTATGAAGACATGAATACTTGTGTGGAAATTTTGGTTGCGCACAGCCAGTAATTTACTTCTCTGTTGTGTTGTGTACACGCAGGATTGCAGTTTAGGCAGCATGCAGGAACTTTCAAATGTAGTTAGGGTAAAAATTCTCACAAGTCTTTTTTTACAGCAGGATTTTTCTTCTGTGAATTTCATGCCATGTGATGACATTGTGCAATAAGTTTTTGTTAGCAGGGATTAAGCTTTAAACTATCTTTTATAATGAAATATTTAAACAGGTACAAACAGTTTACAAAATGTCATGGTTATTACAGTACCATGGAAAAAAATGTTTGCAACATAATGTAAATTGACAAGAGCTCATTAAGTAAACTCTGTATCAAGGCGCCCTGGACTAAATTTTGGGAGGTCACAAACAGAAGGAATACACCATAGGGGGTTATTTAATTTAAGATGTTTACGAAAAAGCCTCCAAGATTTTAATGTGCTGACGATAGTCTGCCAGGGATTGTACTTGTATGCAAGGTTTAAAACTGAGAGGGGGAAAAAAAGGATTATATGTTACCAAATAGAATTGATTGTTCCATGATAATCTGGACTAGACTAAACTAGAGATTGTCTAGACTAGAGACTGTAGGAGCCAGGCAAATGTCCCTCTTATTCATGAAGTTGCATTATTAGATACATTGTTACAATTTACATAGGAAAAAAGTCACCCAATTTAATGTCAGCAATAGCCTAGTAAAGCTAATTCTGTTTGTTCCATCTTTCCAGACAGACATATTAAGAAGTTTTATTTGCCACTGTCAGAGACAGGATACTGGGATAGGTGGACCACTAGTCTGATCGGTTATGGCAATTCCTATATCCGACTGTCTGAAAACTTTTTACTCTCCTTCTGATGCCCCTGTCACCCCGCAATATGACTTCAGGTCTAAAGCATTCACTCTGTCACAACTGTTTTCATGTGATTAGACTACTGGCCCAGACCTAAGACCCTTGTGTAAAAGAGAAGTGGCCCATCCCATGTGTAAAAGAGAAGTGGTTTTCAAGTTTAGCAAGCATACAGTAAAAACCAATGTTGAAATTTGGAGGGCAGTTATCTCTGTGTCAGTAATCCGCGTTGAGAAGTTGGTATATAGCTTATATGTTGGCATGCCTCATTCTTTCATCCACCAAATCTGGGAAGTGCTCTGACCTGTAAATGGGAAATATGATTGTTATGGATTTTCTAAATCTGTAAAACTTGCATTGTTTTGTCTTACTCAAAATAATAATATTGTCATTTGCACCAAGGAAATTTCTTAAAATAGGTTCCAAATGCAAGTCTTATGGCTTTTTCCTAACTTTATCACCATCTGATTTTTAAACTGCTTCAAACCTTCCATGTTTGGCTAAGTTCCCCCACATCCCCGACCGCCTCTCTATGCAGCATTTCTGAATGGACTTCTTTCAAGATCGTTTAGGGTCCTAATGCTGTAACTATTTACCCTTTAGTAACCATGCGCATTCTGGCAAGCTATTTTCATAGCTTATATAATAGACCCATTAAGAACAATAATACTTGTTAAAATGTATTGCAATAAGTTTGGGGAAGTCTGTAAAATAATATAAGCAGGCTACTTCACTCCTTACATATACCTAATTATGAATCATTCTTTGTAAAACAGCAGAGTATGTATCTCAAGATGTGTTTACACGTGAATGTTTGCAAAAAAAGTTTGTGCACCTTTTAATGAGATTAAGACTGAAAGATCATAGAAGAATTGTGCAAATGCCATCCATTGCTAGTACATAGTAAAATGAGAAACAACCAGCAAATAGTTCAACATTGCATTGCAGTCCAGAACAGAGAATAATCTCCAGGGAAAAGTTAAAAATACAGTAAAATTCACATGACGGAATAACACTGCAAAATGAACTGGAGAGAAAATACAGCTTGGTTGACTAGCTGGCATGCAATCTGTGCTGTATGGTTTCTATTCATAGAAGTGAAATTAAAGGATGCAGTTAAACACAGTTGTGAAACGTCCAGTCCCACAGCTGCATTTAGTTTGTTTTTCAATTTCTCATTGCCTTTCTTGTTTATTAGCTGTGACTCTGAGGTCGGAATTAAAACAAATATTTTAATGGCAGTATTTATGATGTTGGCAAGGAGCATGATGGCTTAGTACTGTGATCTGGACAAGACTCGATATGGGTGGTGTGAGGTAGTCCCTTCAGGCTTTAAACAGAGTCACGATTGGTGAGACTTTTCAAAGTATAATGCCTGTAAATCACGCAACTGATAAGCATCATGGAATCTGTACTTTTCAGTTCCATTAATGAACTGGGCATGCTTAAAGGAATTTTGAGGGGGCCACAAAGGGAAGATTCCTTATGGATTTTAGCATGTTAAACGCTACAAAATTCCTCGGTTCATTCTGACAGCTTTTAAGTACAAAGGCCTTTTATGAACTATGATAATTAAAACCAACTTGGAAGTAAATTATGCATGTTTATTTAGAATTCAGAAATTGTGCTTTTAAGAGTAATATTAAAGTATTAGACCATCTTATTATTTTAGTACACCTTCAATTTACCACATTTTAAAAGCAAATTTTTGCTTGTGCTAAAGCTGTATATTAATTGGTAAATAAATTGTAATCCACGGCTCGGCAAGTTTTATAAAGCTGTGTGCAATTCAGTTCCTGAGACAAACATAAGAGAAATGTTTTGAAATCCCAATCCAGACAGATCTAAATTATAAATAAAATAGATTTTTAAATTATGTCAGCTAATGTTTGTGAGAAATTAGCTAATTTTTCTCTCCATTGTAGATGGATGGAAGCATTTTTAGCAATAATCCTATTACATTTTATAAACAGTGCTGCTGAAAGGGTCATATTAATTTTTAATTCAAAGGAGGAACCCATATATTTTAATTAAATCTCTTAGTATTTTTTGGGTGGATGAAAACAAGAATCGTGTTTGGAGGTTGAAAATCGTATCAATTAAGTGTTTCTATAGATAATAGTAACATAAGTTGAAGGATGTTCTTTCATTTGTTGCCCACTATTTATACTGTAAATGACACTGGGCTGTTAAATGTGACAGGAAGCAGTTGTATCATCCTTTGTATCTTTAACAGCTGGTCATCTTCTTGTTAAGGTAAATGGTATTAATAGGCCTGGATATAACCAATAAACTTGTCCTCCCCTTCTGTGTATTTATTTTTTGAATGTGAAACTACAGTGTACATAGCAATATCTGGTTTTTGTAGAAAGCACTCCTGACGTGGAATGGAGTTCATTAGAAAATTGTCATTTGGAAAGGGGAAACATATTTCTCAGTAGGAAAATGTTTTTATTCTCTGTTGCACACAGCAGCTGATGAAAACAGATTATGGCTTCTGTTAATCTTTATTGGTACATTTTAGAATCTTAAATTAGGATTTTTAAGAATTTTGAAGCACAAAAATGAATGTTTCCCTTTGGACTAGCTCTGTTTTAGAGTTTGCTTAAAGTGCTGTGGTAGAATGCCCAAACCAAAAGCTGTCTTTTAGCGTTCTGGGTTGCAACTTTCTTTAGGAAAGCTAAACTGCACTCCTTGGGTTAATGACAGTTGAGAAATGTTAATCTCTGACCCTTCACATATCATTTGTAAATGAAGATTTTGATAAAGCCAAGCCTTCTTTAACTAGAAATAAAATATTTTATGGTAATATAATTTTGCAGGCCTCAGTTTTAGTTGGCTGCCTAGACAAAATAAATATTAAACTTTGTTCACTGAGACTCTTACAAGGCTTTTTTCCTAATGTTAAAGTTTTTAGGTAAAAAATGTATGATCAGGGCCAATAGCTTTGTCTTTTTGTATCCTGGGGAAAATATTTTAAAGTCAATTTAGATATTTCATTTTCTGAAACCAAAATTTACTTTAGGCCATAATTATTGATCATCACAAGCATTCATCATGCTTTTTAGCAAGTCTTCCCAGGATGTATGCACAATATCAAGATATAGTCTGTCGGCTACGTTTTAGATGCATAATGGCATCTAGCTCATGAACAGGATTTTAAAGTAATTTACATTCATTTTGTTGTCCCTACTCTGACTTCATTCCATGAAATTCAAATAATGAATTTTGTATGTTCATTTATCTGGGTGTGCAAAGTTTCCCCACCACCCCCCACCCTTATAGTAGATGCAATAGGCTGCTAGACTCCCCTGGGCTGGCAAAATACGGTCCATTTTACACCACTTGCTCTCCCTTGAGGTTCCCATAGGAGAAGCCCAATTTTAGTTTGTGGTGGAGATTCTTTCGGAGCCCCACTGGTGGAGGCGGTTGCAGGAGTGCACAGAAACACCACAGACCATGGATACACCCTGTCCCACGCAGCACTGCCTATTTTTTAGGTTTACTGGCTCCTCCTTGCGCTTTCTGGCTGTTATGGGCCCTGGTGTACGCTGACAGAAGGGAAGGTTGAATCTGACCATGTAAAAGAGGTGGAAAAGTCATCTGAAGGCTGCTGGTGGAATTAATTTGTAAGTGTGTGCGTGGTGTAAATTCTATTAGTCAGGGTTGGGGTGGAGTTGAGGGTGGGGCAGGCAGGAAAAGGGTGTAGTTTATAGAAATTGTGATACAGCTGCTTTTTCTGGCAATTAGACTCACGGAGCGGGATTGTAAATGGGATTTAGGGTGAATAACTTCAATGTCTAAAGTAAATTCCCCCACCCCATATTGAACTCAGGAGTAGCGCTTTTCCAGGCAGTCGGCAGCGTGGGTCCCAGATTACTGGGACACTTGTCTCTCAACGACCGTCACAGAAACCTGAGAGGTTTTTTTCCCCACTAAAGCAAGCTGGCAACATTCCTGATGACTCTACAGTAGGGAATGCCAGCTATCCACTGTGGCTACCAACGCAGGTGTATGTCTTTTGACTCGTGTATTCTTTTTTGCCAATAAGTGTGGCTAATATTCCACCACTGCAGAAGCATTGCTGGCTCACCCTGATGGACAAGGCCTTGCTCCTTTGCTATGTGGGCAAATTATATTAATCAGGCATTTTAGCCACCCAAAGCGCTCTAATGCTTTCCCTAATTTGTTTATACACAAATTTGCCCCTTCTAATTTATACACAGAGGAAACACTTTGTGAGCTAAACGTTTTCTTAATTATTAGAACACTTTTCATGTATAGATCTCAAAGTTCATTTCAAAGGAAGGTATGTATCATTATCCCCACTTTAGTGAGGCCTGTAGAAGTTAGCCTACTTTTTAAAAAGTGTCCACTAATTTTGGATGCCTCTGTTTTTAGGTGCCTAACTTGATTTTAGGAGGTGCTGAGACATCTACAGCTCTAGTTGTCTTTAGTGGGAACAACTGGTGCTCATCATCTCTGCGATATTTTGCAATCACTGCCTTTGGAGGTTAATAAGAACAAGTTAGACAAACACCTGTCAGGGATGGTCTTAGGTATACTTTGTCCTGGCTCAGCATGAGGGACTGGACTCTTGAGCTCTCTTCCCTTCCATCCCTACATTTCTATGAAAATCATGTCCTGCAGTAGGAATCCCAACGTGGGCATTCAAAATTAATGGATAGTTTTGGAAGCTTAGGCCTCGGTGACTTTCCCAAGGTCACACAGAGACACAGTGACAAAGCTGGGAATAGAACCTCCTCCCAGTCCTGTGTCTTCTTCACTAGCCGTGGTAGTTTGCACACCAGGAACAGAATTGGCCACATCCCCTTTTGTGATGTCTGTTCTCCTGTGGTGCACAGATGGAGCATTCCCTGCACTCCAGAGAGGACAGAGATTGCAGTTCTACCTGGCTGCTGCCCAGGAAAGAAGGATGGGGAGCTCCTTATTCCTTCCCCCTCATTCTCTCTTTTGAACATCCACGCAGCATCTGGGCGAGAGTCTGGACCTGAGTCAGTTTGTTTTTTTTTGTTTTTTTTTGTTTTTTGTTTTTTTTTTTAAAAAAAAAAGCCATCGAAGTATGGTACGTTGCTGTGTGGCAATATTATTGCAACAGCACACAGGGCATCCTAGTTTAAGATTTTTGCTGTTGTCCACAGTTCCTGAGCTGGCAAGCTTGGGAATACCGTGGACTAGAATCTACTGGAGAACAGTGAGGCTTTCATTTGTTTCATGCCGCTGAAACCATGCAAGGCAACGTCTGTGTGTGCGCTGATTGCTAATCATGAGCAACTTTCAAACAGTCATATCCATAAGCAGCATTCGAGATAAGAATAGGTTAAAAGTGAAAGGTGTCCCCTTTGCTAACATTTGCACTACAAAAAATCCAACAGGTGGCTATGGGTAGCCAGGGAAGATGAGGAAATTATCCTATATCTGGAATTTTTTATAGGGGACACTTAAACACAGGTTTATTAAAGTAGTAATTGGGGGCCTACAGTCTCTGAAAACGATATTGTTGCAAACACTTCATGATCTCTTCCTCGAGGGCAGGTTGGGGGATGCTTTTCCCTAGAAGTCTTTCCTTCCAGCCTTTGTACATCTACTGTAGGGATACATGCTGGCTATAGGATTCTGTAATGGCTACTTACCCATTTTGGTGGCTGCAACAGAAGCAACAGTTAACAATGAATTTTCAACACAAAGGCTTAACCAAGAGTTGGAAATGTGATCATGAAGTTAAATATTATTGTTGCAGTAGGTAAACACTGTTTCAACTTGCCACTAGCACTGAATTATGAATTATATATATTTTTGCATTCATCTGTATTCATAATTATTGTGTATAAAAGTATAAATTTTCACAGCAACTTTACGAGGTTAGAATGGGACACATTCCTAACCCTCGTTAGCACATAGTGTAAGACAGGACACAAGACAACAGTCGAGGTAAGAGATGCAGAAAGATTATTAGTCATGGAAGAAATCGATTTGAAGGAGGAGAAAGAGGGGTTCTTGGTGAGCAGGAAGTGGGAGCGTGTTCCACGTGTAGGGGCTACAGCATCATAGGGAGCAACAGGAGGAGTAGATGGAAATTAAATCAAAGTTATACTGAGGGGTGAGATTAAATTTGATATGGTAAGAGAGCGGAAGTCTGTAGTGGGTTTGAAAGAGGGGCTGATTGGAAGAGAGAGAGGGCTGAAGGAACTTTGAACTTGCAGGAGAGTGAAATGCCAATTTTACAGATAAACTGACATAAAGAGAGGTTGAGACTTGCTCAAGGTCACACAGTGAGTCAGTGGCAGAGAAGAATAGAACCCCGGAGTCCTGATTCCTAGTCCACTACTCCAACCAATAGATGACACTCCAAAGTTATTTCATTCTTACACTTTAAAAAGGTGTTATTAATTATGCAATCATAGGCATTAAGAAAAACTTTTTCAGATGGGAAATGAAAATCATAACCCTCAACTCACTTTTTTTAAAAAGCTGATGTTTTATAAATATCTGTTTTCTCTCTTTAGTAAATAATTGATCTGCTTTCCAAGGGTGTTACTTCTGCCAGCTGAGCAGCTGTGAGCTGTGAAGTGCAACACATCTAAATTTTAAATAATTACCCCTCCTTGGCTAGGAAAGAGCTTTTCCATCCATTAATAACAGGAAAATTAATGTTGGGCCTGTAGTAAAACAGATTAAACTGTGTACCCCTTTGAATGCCTGACTGCACCTCTAACGGACCTGAAATTCCTCTGGTTACTTAAATGCTGTATATTGAAATGTGACGGTGGTCTTGGGTTAATAGTTAAAGAAGTTTAAATTGGAATTTCTCGACAGAAGTTTCCCCCGTTGATCAGAGCAAGTGGGCAGAAAAATACCTTGTTTGATTGTTGGGAAGCATTGATAATGCCTCACAGATTAACTGAGGGATTTTTTTTTTCTTTTCCTTTGTCCGCCAAGTGTGTAAAATCCTGAGTTTTATTAAACAAATTGATTAGCTAATGTTTGGACATCTCTTTTAAAATGAAAAGTGCTAACTTATGTCAGCTCTAATATGAATGCAGCCAGCTACTTTTGTTGTTTGGATTTTTATAATGAAGGGGAACGTCCTCCACAAATTTGCATGATTAATCTTCACCTCGGAATCTCAACTCCTAGTTGCCCTGTTATCGAGCAGAGATTGATCCCTAATTGTTTAAAACTAGAACAGTCTTTGCTTTTCCGCTCTTTACTCTGGCTTTGTATTTCAGCTTTAGTTGTTGTTTCTGAAGACAACCCGATTAAAATTAGCCTGATGTTATGATATACGGTATACAGTACTTGCAAAAAGTTGTGCAGGTGCCTTTTCTTTTGGCATCTACTGTACATGTTGGTGCTAGAGGTGGGAAATAATTCAGGAGATATATGGGCTGCGAGCAGTGCTTTTTGATTAACTTATTAGGAGAAACTGTTAACTGGGGAACTTCTTTTTTTAACAACAACAACAAAGTTGTAGTCAACAACAAGGCTTAAAAAAACCAAAAAATGTTTCCTCTGCTGTGGCTCAGGAGCTGTGGTTTGAATGATGGCAAATTAATTGCCTGTTCGTGGTGATTAACCAGCTTGACACCAATGAGAATGTAGGACGTGGAGTAGGTAACTGTGAAATTGGAACACCGCCCCCATCTTTGAATACATTTATTTCCCAACCCCCGCCCCCTCTTTGACTCCCCGGAGGTAAGTGATTTTTCATGTAATAAAAAGAATTACACTGCACCTAGCACTTGTCTGGTGGGGATTGTAGGAGATACTGTAATTAAAAAGAGGAAATGCTAGGCTCATTTAATTGCTCTTTAAAGAATTAACACATCACAAGTAGCTATGACATAGATATGTTACTTAAAAATAGACTTATTAGTCAATTCAGTCTGCATTCCCTCTGGGTTTAATGCTGAAAGTGTCTCAAGAGGTTCTTGAATAGAAGAAAAGAAACATCTGAAGTCTTGTAATTGTATGCTGTACAACTTCATGTCATTTTGGTGGAAGTAAGACATCTGAAAAGAGGCTCCAGGAATATGATCTTCGATATGTTTGATTTCCCCCCCCTCACCACTCCCCCCAATTTCAGAAATATACTAAGCATTACTACAAATAGACTAACTCCGTCAATCCTTTACCTTCTTAACCATCTGGCTTCGTGTTTCCCTTTTCACCTGAGTGTTGAACCTACTATCAAAGCCAGACTGGAACACATCCCAGAACTCCCCACTTAAGGAACTTATCTTCAAAATCAGAAGCTATCCAGTTCCATACCGTAGTTTATTGGCCAGTGCTACCAATACCTAAGGCTAAGTGTATGTATTGCCTATCTCTGCAACACCTTCATCCAAGTCAGAATGGACTGAAGATTTGTGGGATGGGGGTAGTGGAGTAAAGCTTGGAAATGCACTGCAAAATCTGCCTTATTACCCAACCAATGTTCTGACCCAAAACAAGATACCAAATAAGCATATTTTACTGTACTGCTGGAAGTGTAACCACTTCCCTCCGTTGTGATCACACATGTTTTGCTGCTGTCGGACGGTGGCACTCAATGTAAGAACTGTTTGTGCCCAAATCCCAGTTGTGGTGTTTTTCCACTATTGCTTTTAAACTCTGGCTTGACATAAGGCCTTCATGAGGCTGGCCCAATACCGTCCCATGTTGTTCAGTGTGTGCTCTCAGTCCTTGTGTTTGGTATAAAACAATGTCAGTATTCATGTACTCTCCTGTTGATGAACTAGAAATTGGAATTAGCATCCCTACTCTTAAGAAAAAAGGAAGCATTAGGGTTATTTGTTTTTCTGTTCTTTAAATATTTTAAATGTAGCGCACTTGGATCTATACTTGTATTATTTGAAAGACATTTTATTTTCATGCCTTTTCTTCTACTGGAGTGTGTGTGTGTGTGTATGTATGTATTATATTTCAAGCAATGCAAATATATATGTGTGGTTTCTCTTCTGGATGGTGCTCGAATCACTTATTACAAGAAGATAGAAGCAATTTTGATTTTTTAAAAATCTGTGAAATTTGCAGAAGGTTAAAAAAAAAGTACTTAATTAAAACATTGAGAACCTTAAAGATTTGTGTGTATATGTGTAAATACATTTCTATTTATGTACATATTGGAAGCAATTGGCCTCGGTTTTGAAATGCACGAGCTTGCTGATGAATTCTAAGATTTGTTAAAAATTAGTAAAATCAGAGAGGGGACATAGGCACAGCAGATATTTTTCATTGGAAATGTATACTGGGAGGATAGGATAAAAGTAGTCATGACTCTAAGAAATGAACAACTATATACAGTAGCTGAAATCCTGGCTTCATTGAAGTAAATGGCAGAACTCACATTGACTTCAGTTGGGCCAGGATTTCACCCTCTCTCTCCAACATTTATCTTGATGTTGTTCCAGTATATGGAGTATAACATCATATACATGTTTCATCAATACATTTTTTTTTTTTTTGCATATTGTTGGCTGTAATTAGCAAAAATCCAGAATGCTACCTCAGGGGTAGTGACCAGGGCTTTGTGATCTTTATTGAGGGGAACCACGGACAGGGTTAAAGGAACAGTCAGTTCCCTTGATCCCTTGCCCTCATTTGCTCAGCTGTTCTTAATGTGTGTTCTTCGGTTTCGGAGAGAGAAAACCATCCTGATCGAGATTTAAAATTTACTGGGCCCTCAACTGTGGATCTCTCATGATTACATATAAGCTTTTGATGTTTTAAAGGGTTTTGATAATATAGGTTCACATAAAAAAATCAGATCTGATTTCTTAATAGGTCCAATTTGGTTATAGGCCCAAATTCTAGAACTATGGCAAATGCCCCACGTATGGACACACACATGGACTTCAGAAACAGCATTAATGTTTGATTTGTATTCTGGCTAGTATCAGCCCCATACACCACCCATACTGCATATTCCAGGAGTGTGAATAATCTAAAGAAGAGTGAATCTATGAATAGGGGCTGTTGATGGGTCAGGGCATAGACATTCATCAACCCATGGATCACATATCCATTGGCCCTACATTGAAGCATGGATACGTGGCTCTCATTGTAGGTTTTGAGGGGCACTAGGATAGAAGCAGCCAAGTTACAGTTGCCAAAACTGGGCCCCCATTAGTGAAGTAGTTAATAATTCTATACTTATAATGTCTGTATCTAATATTGAGGGATGAGTAGATTCAAGAGTAAAATTAATATGGGCCAGATCCTCGGCCGCTGTAAATCAATGTAGCTCCATTGACTTCTGTGCTAACTTGTAGCAGCTGAGGATCTGGTCCTTTAATTTTAAAAATCTACCCAATGCAAAATAATTCTGCCATTAAAAACAATCAGGCTTATGTGAAATTTTCAACTTGATGTATGGTATTTGTGATCATATTCAAAAAGTGTGTTCAATTGATCACATCATCTTAAGATGATTGTGTGCACAAATGGCCACTTATGTTTCGGAGGAGCCCTTTTGTGCATGCAGATAGCTAAATTGTTGTAGAATGCACATTTTATTTGTTCAGTTGTGTGCCTGACTTCTTGAAAATTGGGTCCTCAATATTTTTAAAAACAGCTCCAGGTGGCCTTGAGTGGGTTGCGATCTTCAATATATAATTACAGAATGACATTGTTTAAGGGGGGAGACTTCTGTTACATTCAAAGATGCCATTATTTCAAGTGAGTTTACTCATGAAACTTAACCCACAGTTAAATTGTTTTCATTTCATTTATATGAACATAATAAACAACGATGCAATCAGATAGGTGTTAAAAATAGGATGTGGTGGAGATGCTTGAATTACTCGGGTTTCCTAGATTTTTATAGCAAGTACCCAACTGAGATTTGCTGCTCTTTAATTTTGTCTTTTGGGCTAACCAGCTGACGCCTAGTTGAAAAGACTTATGTTCCTATAAGGCCACAGAAGACTTAATATTCAGTCTTCATCTCCTTGGATTTTGGAGAACTCTGTGTACCATCAGCAACTTCAATCCCACCCTCTAGACCAACCCTCATCTATCAAACCCAGGCTGTGTGAGAGAGAGAGGAAGCTCCCAGATAAACATACAGCAGCGCCTAAACTCCTAATCACTCTAGGCTTCCGCTTCCAGGCCCTATAATTAGAAGTCCTTCTTTTCCTTGTATTCCCAGTTGACGCAAATGCTTTTTGTGGCTTGGCACCTCATTTAGGGCGTGGGTTTAGTTTATGGCCAGGCCAGAGTCTGGTTTAGTCTTCTGATACTGCATAAATAGCTCTTAAGCCACAGTCTACATCTGTACCAGTTTTTCCTTTTATGTATGTATTTTTTAAACTTTTTCCTGAAAGAAGTTTATTGTTTCCCAAAGAGTGTGCACGAAAAATAGGAAGTTGTAAATTAAAGCAAATGTATCTGTTAGCTAAAACAAAGATAAAGTACCTTTTTTGTGTGTGTGTGTGTGTGTAGGATATCAGTTCCTTCTAAACTGAATTTTTTAATCTTTTCTGTGGATTTGAAAAACCACACAGTAAAACACAGTCATTAATTTAATTTAGCTGCTTCCTTCACGTTGTGGATAAGAAAATCAAAATGTTTGCAATGAGATGCATATAAAGTAATATCTGGTTTACACACAAATTCTCACTGGGTTATGTGTATGCAAGAATTTGAATTGGTTTCAGATGTTATCTGCTAAACAGGGATTAATGCCATTTTGAAAAACAAGCAGGAAATCCTGGAGAATTATTCACTTTTCATCCGTGATTCTTCATACAAAATACATCATAAGAGAATACATTTTTGGAATTAACTTATGACAGTGCTAACCTATATTTCCATCTGAACACAGTCTTTGAGAAGGTTATTGAAAGAGAAAACTGAATTTAAAATTGCCTGCATTTGAAAATGAAAGTAATCATTAAGATTCAAGTTAATCTGTTTCTCTGTTGGGATCATTTCCACTATGCTGTTATGGAATTGCACAATGTACTTTTGTTGCAGGGAACTAGAGTGAGAAACTAAATAGTAGAGCTGTGGTAATTGAAAACTGTAACTCCTTGCTGCGAAGTAAAGAGAGATGGAAAATACCACATACACACGTGCATGTGCGCACCAAAAAAAAAGCAAACATTCCAAACCTCAGTGATTTATTGTTTGAATAACAGCAAGGAAGATATTTTAAAATACTAATAGTCTTATAAAAATGTACTTTGGTCTAGCATGTCTGTGGTATTGTGCCTGAGACCAGCACATTACTGGGGTTTAGACAACCATTAAGTTGTATATCAAATGCAAATGTCGGCATTATGAATGTAATTTTTTCACCTCCTGAAAAAAGTTACTGATACAGCTAAGGTTTGTATCACCTAATAATATGCATTTGCTCCATACGGTGACACACAGCAGAATTCTACATTAGATAAGCAAACTGCCAAATCAGATAGCCTCCATCTTTCCATTTTAAAGCAAACTCCTTTCCTTTCTTCCCACAAATGCTGTATTATCTTTCACTTCTTTACTCTTTCAGCAAGTACATAAAAAATTAAGGCAAGGAGAAAAACAGTGTAGGGAAAAAAATTAATTACACCGTATGGATCTGATTATAATTGCAGATATTAAAGCACATTTCACTGTGTAATTTATTCAAATACTACACATAACATTCAAAGAATGCACAGATAACACCTTCAGAGCACACCCTACATTCCTTTACAATGATTTTTAAAATGAGTTTCTGATGAATTCCTCTACAGGCAGATAGGGATTAGAGATTAGGATTAGACCTTTGTGAGAGAACTAGCCCAAATGAGAATTTTGGATCAGCATAAACTTTAATTGTTTTGTTATAAATGGAATTTATATTGATAACATGTAAAACCAGTTCTTTGCCTTGAAGTCAAAGGTTAGTATTTATAAATCATCATTTTATACACAGTTGAGGACACACATTGACTTCCTCAATTTTCTTGCTTTAATGCAAGGATGACAGTCTATCCTGGGCTAAATTCATTTAAGTTAAATTCATTTCCATTGTATTGAGAAAATGTAAGAGGATGTATGAGCTCATGACAAAGTTGCAGACTAGGCCGTTGGCTATTTTTGTGAGCTATCTTAAGCCTATAACAGGTAGTGGTACCAAGAGTGGACCCTGTGGCTATTTACCCCAGATAGAAGGCTGGAGGCAACCTTGCAACTCCTAATTTCTATTCTGAGGGATCATATGGCATGAGGTTGCAACAGTGATCTTTCAAGACAATCGTCATCCTGAGCAGGACTTTTTATATAGCTCTCAGACCAAAGCCTGTCCATCTTGACAAGGATTGGGCTGTGATGACTGTAACCAAAGTGTATGGACCGTCTAACTGGCCCCCAGACTATGAAGGTGATGTTGTAAGGCAGAGTATGTAAGTGGGAGTAAGGGTCAAGACAAAACTCTCTTGGTCCACCACCAGCCTCTGAAGCAAGCGTCTCCCTTAGTTCCCTTGGACAGGCCGCCCACGTGGGGAAGAAGTGAAGACTTTGGTCACTGGCTATGCTAGCCTGCCAGTTTGCTACTGTCTGAGAGACTCTAGCTGGCAGCAAGCTCTATGACCAAGCTACTTCATTGGCTGGTTCCAATAACTGCAGTCACCATCCTGCAACATCTGAGAGAAAAATCACAAGACCATAAAGTAGAAAAAGAAGTTCAAACACCTTTTCTCTTCAGTATCTTATTTCCCCCCTCTTACCCAGCAGGAGAGTGGGGTGGGGGGAGAGAAAACCTTTTGTAGTGGTAAACACCCATTTTTCCATGGTTTGTGTGTATAAAAAGATCTTCTGAACTTTCCACAGAATGCATCCAATGAAGTGAGCTGTAGCTCACGAAAGGTTATGCTCAAATAAATTGGTTAGTCTCTAAGGTGCCACAAGTACTCCTTTTCTTTTTGCAAATACAGACTAACACGGCTGTTACTCTGAAACCCACATAGTTGTTGCTAGGGTATTTGATGCACTGGATGAGAGACACCACATGTGATAGGCATCTGTAGGACCCATGAATCTTAAAAGGTGTGTTTGTGAGGGGTATTGATCATCATAGCCATGGAGATATGTCGGCAGGTTTTGCATCATAGTTGTGGCAGGATTTGGTGCCGCTTTGAGTTGGTGTGTCCTGGTTTGTAGGAAGCTTGTTTTTGATGATGAGCTTGATGATGTAGGGGGGTTGTTTGAAGGCCAGAACAGGGGGTTCAGGAAAGATTTCTTTCAGGATTTAGTCCTCATCAAATGTGGGTTGTAACTATTTGGTGAGACCCCATCTGGGTTCTAGTGTGGGGTGGTTTGTGACAACTAGGGGGAATGCAGTTGGAGGGTTTTGGGTTTTTTTACTGTATTGAAGCATGTATTTGCATGGCATTTTCCATGATGCAATCTATTTCTCTAGTGGAGTGTCCTTGTTAAAGTGAAGGGAATTTTAAACATGCTTAGGTGTGTTTCCCACACTTTCTTTTTGGAGTAACTTCTGTGGTATCTGAGTACCTGGCTGTAGATAACATATTTTTGATGTGTCTGGGGTGATTGCTGGATCTGTGGAGGTAAATGTTGTGATCTGTGGGTTTCATGTATATAGCGATTTGTTGGGTTTTCATTATTGAAGCTAATTATGGTATCCAACAAATTATTGCTAGCGTGGGAGTGTTTTAGACAGAGTTTGATGGATGTATGGTGGTTGTTGAAGTCATGTGGAAATCTGTAGATCCAATATCTTTAAAGTTATTTAAAAGGCACTTTAATGTGTCTATTAAAAACAGTTCAAGTAAACTGATTTCCATTTTAAACTTAGGTCTGTCTAGAGGATGAACATATCATTGATGCATTCTTCCAGAAATTCTTTCTCGAGGCGACGCATGTAGAAGTTGGCATATTGGAGAGGCATCCTAGTGCCCATGGCTGTGCCACTGGTTTGGACAAAGTGTTTGTTGTTAAATGTAAAATGGTTATGGATGAGGATGAAATGGATGAGTTGGGAATGTGTCTGGAGTGGAATCACATCTCGTAATGTTGCTGCTCATTTAGTTAGGGCAGCCTCCTACCAACACAGGGAACACTATTTATATCTAGATCATAACATCTTCTCCATGGAAGATGGTATTTATTATTGGGGTTCACACTTCACTAAAGGGAAATATGTCTTCTGCTTGTACAGAATAGAGTTAATGTAAATTGTGTGTTATCCCCACACGAAAGACTAGCTAAGTTGCATTTGAGCAACTTTAACTATATTTCCTATCAACTTAATCTCTGCAAACCAAGGAAATTTTCAGTTAAGCCAATATTAACATGAAGACTAAACTCAAATGCCTTACCTTACAAAGAGAATAGCCAATAGATTCCTCAGCTTCACAACAAACTCTTTCATTTCCAACACTCAGAATCAGTTGATAGTGTGTCTGTTGGATAAGATCTTGCTGAAGGTAAGATTGTGCATTTGTGTATGATTTTTGAGGGATTGGATGCATGCACTGAGAGTGGTTTCCCTCTCTGTCCCTGCCCAACAGTTACAGTGGACAAACCGAGGCAGAGACTGACAGGTATTTTGTCCGCCAGACACATTTTGGATCTCTGCAATTCTATTTATTTAAGATGCTTATACAGTCTGAATTACCATGGTATCTGAATGCCTCACAACACCTGTGAGGTAGGGAATTATCCCCATTTTATAGAGGGAGAACCGAGGACTTGCGTAACTTGAAGTCATGCAGGAAGCGTGTGGTAGAGCAGGGAGTTGAACCCAAGTCATCCTAATCCCAGGTTAGTTCCCTTATCACGGGGGCCATCTTTCCTCTCAATTGAGGTACGATTACATTTCTTCTGTTTAACAGTAAATTTTTTAAGTGGCCTGTATCAGTGGTGTGATGATATGTGTGTGTATATATGAGAGGTTTTGAGCTTGTGAATATGACTGTTTAGCTACAGAGAGAAGGGGGGCGAGAGAGAAATTTGGGGCCACATTTATATAAAGAATTTTAAATTATTTTCTCAGGGCAAGTCAATAATATTTCATCACAGGTAATACACTTGTCCTTTTGAACAGTAATTGTGCTAAATTTGGAGACTCCTATTTAATCACTGAAATAGTAAGAGATTTCAGTTCTGCTTTAAGTGGAAAAACTCAACCTTAACTATGGTGTTGCTGCAAACACCTTTGTAATACATCATTCATCACATTTTCCAGTTATGCACTCACCATGAAATGTGTAAAATTCCTCTTTCTGTAGATACATTAAAGTGTCTTTTGAATAATTTTAAAGATATTCTATCTGTTAAAAAACTGTTCAAGTAAACTGGTTTCCACTTTAAACTTCTTTAAACCTCAGTCTCACTGTAAGTGATAATTTATTACATTACTTTGATAAGCAAGATAATGCAGATTTACTGTAGAGGAGAATGAATGTCAGGTATTTCTTATACAGTCTTCTCAAGTTCTGCCATAATGCAGCACTTTTATATAAGCAAAAAGCTCTCAGTTTTAGTATAAACAATTGCACTCTCATGGCAAGCTGACCTAAAATATGTGGTTGTAAATGTCCAAAAACTGGATTATGGACTGACATGTAGAGGGAGGAAAAAATAAATAGTATTTACAACTTACTATCATTCTACTGATATTCAGTCTAATTGAATAATTTCAGCAACGTACATTAGTGCCTGTTTTCTGCTAAGGTAACACTTAATATTTAACTTGCAAACTCAGTCTCTTATTTGTTAGCTTTTCATGCAATAAATCAGACCGTTTCTGTGATACAGCTTTATGAGATAGAGGCTCCCTTTGAATAATTTTTGGGAGGGGCTATCTTTAGTTTATGTTTAATAGTGTTTTCACTTGCATGAAAGAAGGGAATTGTGTTGGAAACATCAATCTTCATTATATTGGCTGAGAGTAATGTTTACATGTCCAAGTGAGAGCTATAGGGAGGTAAACTGCAGTTTGCAGTAACTTTGGCGCTTCATAGTGATCATGGGAGGTATTAACTTTCAGCATGAGTGTCTTGACTTATAGTTAATTGACTGTACAGTTTAGTTCAACAATGTTACAGTTGTCTGATTTCTAATGAACTTCTGCTTAGAAATTAATTAAAACATTTGCATGAAATTAATCCCTTTAGAATGAAATAATTTTCTCACACCATTTGTGTGTGTGTATGTGTGTCCAGAAAACAAAGTGAAAGATGTGATCGATATTTTAGACCCCCATCCTTAAACTTCTTTCTCTGCAGTGATTAATCCCTTGTGCTTTTTCTTTTCTTTTCTCAGGGATGCTACTGGTCACTACTGACACGCTAGGCCATGATTTCCATGTTTTTCAAGTACTGACACATCCTTGGTCGTCATCACAAAGTGCTGTACATCATTTGTATACACTTCACAGGGGAGAGACCGAAGCCAAAGTAAGTTAAAAATATTAACTAAAGACGTATCTCCAGATAGAACCCGTTATACATTTTATGTATGTTGGCTCTTTTGAGTTTCATGTTGGTTTCAGCAAGGAAAGAGCCTTCCTTATGTTATAGCCACAAGAAGGGATAAGAGCACAGAGTTTAACCTGGACAATAAGACATTTTTGCTCTGTACAGTGAAGTGGTGTCAGATTTGGTCAGTTATGCCATCACCTCCAAAGAGTCCAGATTGCAATGGTTGCATTTAACCTTTCCTCATGTTGCATATTCAACATTTGTTTAATGCCTTTGAAGCAACTGTCGGTTTGCTATGTTTTGGTGGGAAAGGCCCAAGAAATGTAAGAGAAATTGTGGGGGAAAAACATCAGTGTTCCTGATTTGACATAATGCCATGCGTAAAGATAGGTGAATCTGAATGGGTTTGGATGAGACAACTTAAGAATAAAATAAATGTTAAAAAAGCTTAATGAAGTTTATTTCATTTCCTAATTTTAATTTTTTTCCCAGCCACTCTTGTAATGATACTCCTGGTTAGGATCACTCTAGTACATGCAGTACACTATGCCTGAGCCCTTGACAACAGGCACCACTGCACTATTCTCAGGGGATCCCCACCTTTCTAGCCCTGTGAACTATTGAAAAAACTATTTTAAAAATCAAATGGGTTTAACCCCCCCCCCAACCACAAATAGGAAATAAATGTCACACCTGCTAATACATGGACATCACTCACAGCATGGACTTGCAGGCAATACCTTTGTGGCCCTTGCACGGGAAGCTAGGATCAGAGTAGTACCACAGTTATTGTTACTTAGACAATTTTATTTTTCTTGACTCTGTGCTTACTCTTGGTTTTTACTTCTCTTCCCTTCTCTCCTGGTAGAGGCTGGAAGCATTTAATGGTACCATAGCTATAGATGCACGTTACAATCAGGTTTTACTCATCCAAAAGTTTTGGTACCATTAGCTGAATTACGTTTCAGAGTAGCAGCCGTGTTAGTCTGTATCCGCAAAAAGAAAAGGAGTACTTGTGGCACCTTAGAGACTAGCAAATTTATTTGAGCATAAGCTTTCGTGAGCATCCGATGAAGTGAGCTGTAGCTCACAAAAGCTTATGCTCAAATAAATGTGTTAGTCTCTAAGGTGCCACAAGTACTCCTTTTCTTTTAGCTGAATTAGGAATCTTAACTCAGGTACCTGATATGTTTAGTTTATCAGTACTAGCTGTCCCCAGAAAATTTAAAAAACCCTGGAGAATGGAATTCCAAACAACGTAGTGTTAAGAGTGTGCATCATCTATGTAGTGGCTGAGACTCTTTTTACGCATGTCCTGGAAAATTATAATTGCTGAGATAGGTAACTGCTTCCAATGGGAGTATATAGCCAATGGGAAAAGTGAGAAGAAAGGATAGAGTGGTCTTAATTTTTAAAGGTGACTAGAAATTCCTTTGCCTTAATTTTTAGGTGCCCAAATTGAGACAATGTAAAGGGTCCTGATTTTTAGTGCTGTGCATCTGCCCTCTAAAAATTAAGTTTCTTTAAGGTATCACAGGTTGGGCACCCAAAAATCAGGACATTGAAAATCACTAGTTACTTTGGAAAATGTAGAGCACCATATATACCACTCGAGGTCCCTTCCAATCCCTATATTTTTATGATTCCATAGCCTTCTTATGTTTAGTTCATCTGTACAAAGCATACTTTTTATATTATAACTAAAAATGGACTCTAAGCATGACAACTAAAAGTTTTTATAAGGAGTGTTTCAAGGAAGCAATTTTTTTAGAAAATAAAATTAGAAGAACCCAACTGAAAGTCTTTTTTAGATGTATAAACAACAAACTCCAAGGCATATACCTTACATTTACATGTACATCCTATAATGTATTTAGTTCTTTGTGTATTTTTGTTCTGAATTCATCAAAGAACTGTATAAGATGTTATAGTCGGCTTGCAAGACGAGTGTGTGGATCCAATTATTGTGAATAGAAATGTTCTGTGGTCTCTGAATTAGAATGATATTGTCAGCTGACAACAATTTTATTGTTAAAGGGCAGTGTAGTAAAACAAATATCACACATTTTTAGCAGTAAATCATGTGTGGTACATCCTTATGAGTACTTTATTAGCATATGTGCTAAGACGCTGATTTAAAATGTTTCAGAATCAATGGAATGTTTGAAAATTCTCCTTGTTTTAATTTTAATTCAGAGCGTGGGAGTGTTTCCCTTGGAGTGGGTGTAAAGTAGTCAAAGTCTAACCAGCAAGAGGCGTATTGGTGGGTTTTACAGCTCCCTAGATATTAAAACAGTCCAGCAACAATATCACACTGGCGCCTGTGATTGCTAAGACAATCCTATCATTTGAAACATGTACATGATTTGAATGTATATGTTCTAACTCTGGCTTTATGAGTAACATAGTAATTTCAGTTTTATGGTGAGAAAAGCATTGTGTGTTACTGTGCTCTAGTCTTTTGTTTGGTTAACTGCACATATGAATTGCATTTAACGGCTGTTTGATTTGTAACCTGTAATTCAAATGCAGATATTTTAAGACACACATTAGAAGCTACCATACTTACTTTCTTGAATATGATAGTATTTATACATTTATATATTTTTTTTCCTTCATGAATTAAAACTAGTTGTGAATCAGGGCTAGTGGTCTTAAAGGTCACCTTCTGTAGTGTAGCTATAAAGTGTTCTAATTTGTGTTGATATATACCAGTGATTATCAAAGAGTATCAAACTTAGTTTAGTTTTTACTCATTGTAAGTTGGTTCAACTTCATCATATGCCTCTTTACTTAGTGTTTTTTATTTTTCTGCTTTTGTACCCCTATTCATAGCAGTATCATTTGTTTGTCTTTCCGTGATGCTGGTCAAGGTATTTACCCCGTCCCCAAGAAAACATCCTTGTACAACTGTAGTGAGCAAGATGAACAGATTTCTCTAAATCCAATGCTGCTTTATTGATCAGTTAGGGCATGTTCTTGCAAACGCTTGCTAGAGGACACAGTGCTTACAACCTGGATTATATGATTTACTAAGGGTGGACAAATAGACTCATACACTGATATAGGTAATATGCATAAGGGCTCGTCTTAATATTGTAGAGAGATTTGAATCAGAATATCACTCAGTTTAGAATATTCGCTCTGGGATGACATCTTTCCCAAGGCGTCAGAACTCCTACTCCTTAACTCGACTCATCTATGATGGAGGAGGGGCAGCCCATTACACCCCCTCCTATCTCTTAAGGGAGCTGCCAAGAAGGCCTATTGATCCCATCCCTCATCTGTAGAAAGGGTCCAGGCTACATGTTCTATTTTTATTGAGGATAAAAAAGCAAACATTAAGATTTAGTAGTTGCACTTTCTGAGCAGTTTGCCACAATCCCCAGATGGGTTGAGGATTATCTAAAAAATACAGTACCCCATTTCCTTTGTGTACCTACCAACCCCTGTGCCTGGAGGAAGTAAGTTGGGGCTTCAGTATACTTCCCCCAAAGTACCTGGAACCCTAGTTGTATCCATTTTAGTCTCTAAGAGCAGACATCTGTCTGTCCTGATCCCTTAGGGTACGTCTATACTGCAAAACAAGCAATTAAACATGGCAGCAAGTCTCAGAGCCCAGGACAGCTGACCGGCTCATGAGACTTGTGCTGCAGGGCTAAAAATGGTAGTGTAGACGTTCCCGAGCCTGGGTTCTGAGGTCACCCCACTTTGTTGGGTTTCAGAGGCTGGGCTCCAGCCCAAGCAGAAACGTCTACACTGCTATTTTTAGTCCTGTGGCTTGAGCCCCGGAAGCCTGAGTCAGTTGATCTGGGCTCTGAGGCTTGCTGCTGCAGGATATTATTTCCAGTGTAGATGTACCCTTACTGTCTGATCCAAAGCCCATTAAAATCACTTAAGTGTCTTTCTAATAAAGCAACATCAGCTGTGCCCTAGCTTTGTGCCTTTATATGTTTAAAAAATATTAGGACATCCCGTTTATTGTGCTAAATTTTCCAGAAAGGCAGCTCCGCTTTTGAACTCTGAACAAACATGAGAAATTTCAGCCCAGAAGGCAATTTTCACCCCAGAAATATATAACAGGCCTGAAAATAAGGTCTTACAAGGTTTGCTCCTTTTTTCATTCACTTCAGTGGGAGTGAGATGGAGCCCTGGGAATAAAATTGCTGCCCCAGCCATACCGGTCATAGCAATTAAGTGATACTATAATCAAAATGTTGAAAGTGAGAAATCATTCATTTGATTTTTATAAAAAGAACCTGAAGTTTCGGTTCAGTACAGAATGTTGTGGCTGCCTCTAGTTTGTGAGCAACAATGACAGATATTTTCCCAGTAGCGTTTTGCCCGTTTTTATCGGCATAGTCGCATTTGAAATTGTCTTCGTTTACCAGGAATCTGATGCATTGCCTGCACTACTGTACCTGGCCCTTTTTTCCTCACTTTTTGTTTATTCAGGTTAATCAGTTTTCGTTTCTAATGTGGGAGAGCTATTTATTTCATTTATGTATATATTCATTTAACAATATTTTTTAAAGCTTTTTATTTTTTTTTAACAAGGCAAAAATGGAGCTCAGCCCATTTTTCCAAAAAGGAGGGGTAACCATCTTCAAACAATGAGTGTAACATAAACATTATACTTAACATTGGAGAAGAACCTGCTTCAGCCAGCTGATGAAGGTCTTTCTTTCCTCTGTGTCCGTGTGTGCATGTTTGCATTCTCATTAAGGATTCCCATGTGGAGTTGTTAATCTTTTACAAGTATAGTTTGGAGAAAAAGTTGCTTTAATTTTTTTCATTGGAAGTTGTTACGAATTTTGGTAGAGGTATATTCAAATAAAAACAGGAATACTTGTGTTTTAAAAAAAAAAAGTTTTCAGTTAAGTCAAAATCCAGAATTATCAATGTCTGTCTGGAAGATGCCCTTTCTTAGTAATCTAGTTCCACAGTTCATTTGAGGTACATAGGCCTCTGGTCTTGCAAAGATTTATGAATGTATCTAACTTGAGACTACTCACGGGAATAAAATTACATATATGCATGTGTTTTTGCAGGATCAAAGCCTTTTGTTTCCTCTCTTGTGTTTGGATCACAGATATTTTTTCTGTTTTTTTTTTTAAACTCTCTGTCATGTATTTTTTCAGTATATGAGAATTAAAATGAGATTTAGGCACAATAATTTGAAACATAAATGTGATTAAATATTAAGATTAGGTGACCAAGTCTGAATGAACTTGACCTTTTAACCAAAACTTGAATCAGGTTCAAAAAGTTTCATTGATATTCTTTTCATTTTCCTCACCGCCTCTGCACTTCCTGGTTTTGACCAGAACCAGCAGAGTCAGTATTAAAATCCTGTATTTAAAAATAGGACAACAGAAAAACCCAATTCCCCCACAAATAAAAAAACAAATAAAAATCAACAACAAACAACCCCAATGTCTGTTGCTGTGTTAATTGCAAAGATTAGGTTGGCCAAAAAAAAAGTATTTTCCAAGCTCAGCCCACATAATGTCCTCCCACATGAGATGCCATTCACAGCAGATTGTGTAGGGTTACCATATTTGAACATTCAAAGAGAGGACACTCCACCGGGGGGGTATTTTTGCTCATGCCGCCCCCGGCCCTGCCCCAACTCCACCCCTTCACCATCCCCATTCCAACCCCTTCTCCAAATCCCTGCCCCACCCTCGCCTCCTCCCCTGAGCATGCTGTGTTCCCCCTCCTCCCTCCGAGCTGCACGAAACAGCTGTTTCGTGGCGCAAGCGCTGGGAGCTGGGGGAAAAAGCAGGCACTCTCTCGAGTGATCAGCATTCACTTTCTTTGTTGAATGATCAAGATTCACTCTCTTTCTTGAATGATCAACTCTTCTTTGGGGAAACATAATAATGGCAAAATCCCGGACGTTTTTAGATATTTAAAAATTCCACCCGGATGGCGATTTAAGAACCAAAAAGCCAGAGATGTCTGGGAAAATATGGACGTATGGTAACCCTAAGATTGTGGGATGTTCGAAATATGATTGTGTATGTTCTTTGAGCTCCTTGGGCTTAACTACCCTTCAGTGGGGTCCAAACACACAGGTGGGCTCTTTTAGTCTCTCCTCCTTGCCTTCTTCATGGTAAGGCTGTATGCCCTGCGAGGCTTCTTGAGCTTGGCTCTGTCTTGCAGGGAGAGACTCAAATGTCCTGCTGGGCTTTGCTAGGCTTCTTGGGTTTGGTTCCTTCTTGATATGGAAGGGTACAGGTGGAAAGTAGTGGTATTTCCCAAATCCACCCAGTCTTGTTGCCAAAATGAGCTGTAACAGTAAATTGTTCAGATCTTCATAATGTGATCCTCCTTCTCCTTTCTTATGTGCTTTCAACAGTTAACGTGGTAACAATATTGATAGCTCAAGTATTATCATTGGGCATTCAAGTTACACCCAGCAAGGTTAATGGGGAATGTAGGAAGAAGGATGGTCTAGGAGAGGGCATTGGACTGGGGGATTAAAGAGACTTCAGTCCAGTTTCTGGCTCAGCTGCTGATTTCCGGTATGAACTTGGCTATCTCCCTGAGGCCTTGTCTATGCAAGGGGTTTGTGCATAGCAAGCCGGGGTATAAATCAGCAGTGTGCTGCTCACTAGTTTCACCCCAGCTTGCTGTGCACTAACTCCATCATATAGACATGCCGTTACTGTATCCTGTGCCTTAATTTCTCAACCGTAAAATGGGGATAATAATCTGTACATCCCTGGGGAGTTGTGAAGATAGAATCCATTTAAGATTTGTGAGGTGCTCAGATACTGTGGTGACCCAGCCCATATAAGTACCTAGATAGACAGACTAACAGACTAATACAGGTTTCAGAGTAACAGCCGTGTTAGTCTGTATTCGTAAAAAGAAAAGGAGTACTTGTGGCACCTTAGAGACTAACCAGTTTATTTGAGCATGAGCTTTCGTGAGCTACAGCTCACTTCATCGGATGCATAGCATGAAGTGATGCATCCGATGAAGTGAGCTGTAGCTCACGAAAGCTCATGCTCAAATAGACTAATACAGACTCACACGGCTGCTACTCTGCAACCTAGATAGCTTGGTCTCACCTTTCAGACCTACTGTTTCAGGTTCTGCAAACACATATAGAGCTTACTATATCAGTTACCCTCCGCTGAAATTTCTGAGGCTGTCTCAACAACTATAAGAGCGAGAGACTTATTTAAAAAAATAATAATTAAATCTTAGATTCTGGAAAACAAGTAGGCAGCAGGAATGAGGTGCCTGTATACTGTCACTGCAGACCATCTCAGTGTGAACCCTTGTTATTTATACCCTTGCAGGATATAGTCAGTATTGAAAGTCTCAGGAACTCTGTGCTCTCCGGAGTCAATTTGATTTCTGGATCAAAGCATGGATACATTTTGGTTAAAGATGTGAATTTTTCTATGCTAATCCTAGCCATACCTCCAGCTGTTCTTGTTTACCCAATATGAATCAGTATTTACATAATACAACAGAACTTTTTACCCATATGCATTTTGGATTGTAGGAAATCAAGATGTAGTATGTTCTAAGATGAGCAGTTTTATTTGCTTGTAAATGAAAGTTAGCTTGTCTACACGTTCTGTTTGATCTTAAAGTGTAAACAGAAAAAAGGGCCTGAAAACAGCGTTATCTCAACCTAGAACAAATAAGTGTGGTGATAGCGCTGGTGGCCAGGGTCCTGTGTAATCTTTCAGGCTGACGGATTTTTGCTTGTTCTTACTCACAAACTGCTGTTATAACTGACCTCAGTCAGTGTAGGTAAATAGAAAGAATGATAAAAACATACCACCTTGTGCTGCCAAGAGACATATTTGCCCTTGTACAGAGAATGCAAAAATGTCTTTTAAACATGATTTCAGAAAGTATGCTTAAGGTTAAGTCTCACTGTATCCAGACAGCTAATCATTTAAATATTTTACAGACAGCTACCCCACATTTAGTATAAATCTCTCTCTCTTTTTTTTCTTTTCTAATATAGTTACAGTAGTGTAGTCACAAATATTGAATCAGTCTGCTGAAGACAATATTTCTGGGAAATAATCTTGCCTGGGACCGTCTTGAAATAGTAAAAATTGATTGAAAGTCGTTACTCATTCACTGATGAAACTTGCCAGTAGATAAAAGCGGTGCCAGTTGAATGGAAGGATCTGTGCTCCACTGCTTAACTAGACTGTGAAGGCAGGGCTCTAACCAGTGACCTTTGTGACTGTAGTTACATTTCGTTACGACTGCACTAACGACTCAGCCCAAAGAGAGGTATAGGGTAGTTCGCTGTGGGCTTGAGTTTGCCATCTTAACTCGCAGAGTTGAAATCAGTGGCATTCCTTGCAGAGCAAGGTGCCATTCAGGGCGAGGGTGGCAGAACTGGGCCCTGTGCATCTAATAAAAATGTTTTGTGGTGTCAGTGGTTTTATTTTTCTTTCATCTTCACTTGTTACTGTTCAAAGTCTTTCTTTAACTTTCTGGGAAAAAATACAGACCAGCATTTGCTAATTTTATACTGGCCCTGACTTCATCATTGCTGTGTCAATGCCTTCTTCACACATAAAACAATGAAACCCTTTGGTCATGTAGTTCAAACAATGGTGAACATTACTGTCTGAAACATTACTGTCTGACAGTATTATGTATAGCATTTACCCCAATGTCTCTGAAACTGAGAACATCTGGAGAAGCCAATTGCTGAGGAAGTGAATTGCAGACATGACAGGTTAAATTCCTATTGAGATAATGCTGATCATGCTTTTCTGTTGTTTCACTTCACTATTCAGGTAGGAGACAATTCAGTAAAGTTTGTAGAACTTTTCTTACCAGTGCCAGCCTGATAAGTTATTAGTACAAGTAAAAGGCCTGAGACAGCACCAAGATCAGGTGTTTTGATAGCTTGTTTCTTGTAATTGTCATGAAAATATAACGTATGCAGTGTTGGTCCCAGATGTTAGAGAGACAAGGTGGGTGAGGTAATATCTTTTATTGGAGCAACTTCTGTTGGTGAGAGGAATACGTTTTTGTGCTTACACAGAGCTCTTGTTCAGGATAAGATATTACCTCGCCCACCTTGTCCCCACCCCTGTGAAAATACAATATCAAACTGTGGACTCTAAGTTTAGTGTACTGAGTGTTGTGTTACACTGAGTATAGGTTCTACTAATTTTTAAATAAAAAAGTTGATTTTAATATAGCTGTAAGTACTGTATGCACAGTTAGTACAGTATTAACTTTTAAAAGCCCTGGAGTATCTAGCCTGGACGTGAACTGTCAGTCATTTCCAAGAGCAGTGGTAAACAAGGTCAGCCTCTGTCCATGTGATCGTTTGTGTAATCAGCCTTACCTCTTAACTGTCCTTTTTTTATCAACTGTTTTGAAAATAATCAGTTTTCCAGATGCTGCAGTCGACTCCCTTTTTGTTTTATTTCACGTTAGGCTTGTGACATTGTATATATTTAGTCTAGTTAAGATTGGATTTAAATTTCAGGGGAACAGTGGCAAGGGGGTTAACAAGGAATGGTGGCAAGAAAGTTACCCTAGTTCCTCGTTTCTGGACAAAAAGGAAAACCAAGCAGTATGTTTGTGTATGTCAGTTATGATGCCCCAGAATCCAATAATTCTTTATGGATTTTCAGAGACTCTGTTCGTGTAGCATTACCCTCTGATCACTGAATTCTTGGAGGATTAGCTCTGTAGGGCCACTGGCAAATCATATAATGTGATCAAATCCCAGATACTACAATATTCATACTGCCCCATAGTGTTTCTGAACCCAGAAGCAAGGTTTCTCCTTCAGATTTCAGGAGGTTGTGCAGTCACAATATACAAAAGAGATAAATAGATTGGGGAGAAGTAAAAAAGTGGCGTACAAGGGAGGGAATTGAAGAGAGATGGAGAAGGGAATAAGAATGGAGAGAAATGAAGGAAGGTGAGACAAAAATAGTTGGAAAGATGAAAAATGTTACAAGAAGAAGAAAAAGTGAGGGCAGGGGAAATAGTGTAATTAGAAAGGATGAGTGAAGCTAGAAAGAAGAGGATTCATTGTATAATACATGGTTATTCAAAGCTTTCTTTCATTATGTATCAGTTAAGAAACCACTTCATAGACTGTTGTATGCCCTTTCCTTTGCAAACACTGGACTATTTTCTCCCAGGAGCTGTTACAGTTTACCAGCATATTTGAAAGCATTGTTTAATTGACTCGGCTGGGAAAATAGTCTGCAGACACTTGAGTTTAAACCAAGAGGAGATATAGCTGTGCCATAAAGTGACTGATTGCTAAATGAGTAGATGCTACTACAAATATTTAACTAGAGAAGAAATAATTATGTCAGAGCCAACTTTAGTACCTCAAGGTTTGATTTAGAATTCCTTGGACCAAGAAATGGGAAGGATTCCATGGTCATAGAAGTCTTCTGTATTCTCCCTAAACCTAAAGACCGAGGAGTGTGAGCAGTAGTAGTTGGATAATGTATTTCATCATGACATCAGTACTGTGATACTAGTAAGAAGAGGCGATGGCAGTTAAGCCCAGACAGTAATGTGATCCTTCCAAGAGGTTACAGCCAGCAGCAGCACCTGCATGACACTTTACAGCACCTTTTGGGTTGAGAAAATAATGGTTTGGCTCTTAGAAGGTTCTGACACTTCAGCTGCTACCAGATGTGGAACAGTGGCCTCAGATAAGTATTCCAAGAGAAATCCTGAAACATGCTGACCAGGGAATTCTGTTTTTGAATCAGCAGTGTTCCAAAGGATGTGTGCAAGCTAGATATTCCGTAAAACAAGCGCAAGAGTTCCAGGGTGCATGCCCTGCATCAAGAATCAGAGACAACAATGGAGTACTTTGTTGACACTGGAGAACTGGATAGCCATATTTCATCAAGTGTTCTGCAGCTAATTTTGTGTTTAAACAGGAGATCAAATGAGCATTTATCTATCTAGCTATATGTATGCAGTCACCCTTTCACCCAATGACTTGGCCATTTTTGTAAAGGGACTGCTCAGTGCACAAGAAACACACTCCTCAGTACTGCAGGCAGGGAACATGCTTTGTTCAGACACATAACAAAGTGTGGGGGAACACCCATGAACTAAACAAGTACTAAGGGAGGGGTGGAGCGTGGTGCCAACCCATAATAATCTGAGGAACCCTGTTTAACCCCTTGATGATCACTTCACTACACCCATAGTGGCTACATTCCTTTGCCTTAAATAAAAGGCTTATATGTTATTGACCAGGGAGAAGGGTCCTTGTGACCCCTACCCACTCCCAGTGGTTTCTGTGGGAGTCGGGGATGTGTAAGGCATGCCACTGGGTCCAAAGTGATTGAGAGTCCTAACTTCCCAGTCAACTAGACTGGGAAGAAATGGCATTAGGGCCAGAGGAAAGCCCTGGCATCCTCGCAAAGAGCCTTTAATTTGTAGCTTATACGTTTTTAAAAAATCTTGGGTTTAAAGCTACCTGAACTAGCATGTACCAAAACCAAGGCATGTACATTTCCTGTGGGGGGTGTGTGTGTGTGTGAAGGAAATACATAGAATTTAAAAATATAGGTGTGAATGTTGAATCTGATGCTGACCTTGCATTATGGAGTAAACCCCATGAGAGGTCTACTGTACTTTTTACTTTATTAACATAAAGCTGTAAACATTATAGAGAATGGTTGATCTTCAGTATCCAAACATTACATCATAATTAACAGCAAATGTAGAAATATATTATAAATACATGGAACAATAGTACATTAACCTAAAGAACAGCAATAAATTGCAACGCATAGCATAAACTTGCAAACCACTAATGGGGCACTGTGCAGTTTGTTTATACTATGAGCAATCAAGAACTCTGTGTAACGTACAGTAACAGTCCAGTGGACAGCAGGCTCGACATGATAATTTAAACTTCTTTCACAGATACACACAACTGATTTTGGAAGCAATTGGGAATGAGATTACACTTGGTCCTAACAGCATCCTGATGTTATCCTGGTCCTTTCCTTTCATCCACTGCTTATTGAAAAGAAGCTGACTAAGGGTTCATTTAAATTGCACACAAAGATTTGTGATCTTGCTATGTGAAAAGAAGATATTTAACTAATGCCCACAAATGAAACTACAAACGTACCATGATTTAAACTCTTCCAATCTTCCAATGTGCTGCTGCTTGCCTAATATAAGGGGAACACAGACAATGCAGCTCTTGAAGTTGTGGGAAATGTGTCATATGCAGAAAACACCAATCTGGTATCCAAAATATTTGCCTTGGTCCCTGGAGAGTAGGCTCTCTGAATATATATTCTTTGAATCTTTGATAATTAATTTCTGTCTCATTTGCGAGTAGCACTTCTTTGTTTATGGAGCTCCTTCATAGTAAAGCAACTGCAGCTCTTTGCTACCTGGCTTCTAAGTTTCCATCGTTTCCCACCATCTCTCATCCCAGCTGGTCACTGCTGTGTCATTGTTTGAGATGGAAGGTAGAGGTCATTTGCACTTTATTTTAAATGGAGCAGTTAGCCTGGTGCTACTGCAACCTCTTTTCCTTGAGAGCAGGCACATTTACACGAGACTTTATAATTACTTCCTCATTTGTTTCCTGCATGCTGTCATGAGCTAGGATTTTGGCACTGTTTGGGTTGTTTTTTCCCCTGAATATAAAATGAGGAATGCATGCTGAAAACTAATTTAGTATGAAATTGTACATTTCTCTCTTGCTCAGTACAGTGATGTAAAGAGATTATGGTGAAATAAATTAAAACAGATACCAACGGGGGAGGGACTGAAGAGACACATGCAAAGGGGAAAGTGTGTTTTTCAGGTGAGACTCAAATCAGTATCAGTTTGACAGAGAGATTCAGAAAGTATATTCTAGTTGGCAGAAGCTGCAGAGGAGAAGACTCTTCCACCAAGAGAATGAGACTAGAGCGAGGCAGGGGAGACACGTGTTGGATGTGTGGAGGCAGTGAACAGAAGAGGAGAGAGGAAGTTAATAGAGACTTTTAGAAACAATGAGGGGAGTTTTGATCTGAATCTTAAAAGGAATGGCAAGTGTGTTGAAGGTGTTAAGGGTGGGATGATCTGCTCAGATGTCTGGCATGTATAAGAGGGCAGGTATCCTTGTGCATATTGGAGACTGGAAAATTAGGTTTGGGGAGGCCATAGAAGGAGTGATTTGAAATATAGCCGCCTTCTGTAATTGAGAATGTTATTTTGTATACAGTTCTTGTGTGTGATTCTGACATCTGGAAGTTGCCCGTGATTATGGGGTTTCTCTTCTTTTGGCTCTTGTTCTTTTGTATTGGGCCTCTAATCCGTTTTCAGCAGTCTGTAAAGATGAAACTCTCTTTAGACAAACTAGGAGCTTTAAGTGCTCATGGAATGACTATATACCAGTAATACTAGATTCACTGAAAGTGCTAAACCTGCCAGATTTCTAGGACCCTGTTTAACTAGATCATTAGCAGATCATTTGGCTATGTCAACATAATTGAAAAGAGCAGGTGTGTAATGGTATTTTTTGGTTTATCTATGTAATGTTGATGAAACATTTTGTATAGTGACTGTCTGTCAGCCAAATATCTTGTCACACATCACAATACTTAAATCCTTTTTTTATCTCAAAGGTTTCAGGGCTCAACTGCAAACTTGCACTTCAAATACTTGCTGCTTTTGTCTGGAATATTTGGAGTGCATTTCTGGAATATTTGTCAAGATTTTATCAGTGTTTACTCCAATTTGAGTACCTAGTGTATTGTAAAACTGACTTCTCCGAAAGCTTGAAGAATTTTATTTAGCTTATGCTGTTTAATAGTAAAGTGAAAGCTAATCCTTCACCTATATGTTTGTGTGTCATGTTAAATTCATGTACGTATTCTTTTTATCCAGCTTTTACTTTTTAAAACATTTTTACGAACATTGTTTTAAGACTTTTCTATAGTAAATTAAACTAAATTCCTTGTTTTCATGAGTTGTCTGGCAATATGGTGTTGGACCACAATGTGTGTTCCCTTTTATGAAGCATTCCCATAAAGGAGCAAGAATTTGCTTTCTATCAAGGTGTTATGTAAAGCTTAGAAGAGAATTAAATTCTGTTGAGTTTTATTTCTTAGATCTATATAAAAGGTAACTACATCAGAGAGTGTTTTTAACAAATATATGTTTTTCTTGAGTCAGATCTAGAGATTATATTTAAGGAGAAGTTAAAAAAAACACCCATGCTTCTCAAATAGTTCACATAGTACACGTGAGAGTACTCCTATGCATAAAAGATATTTGAACTAATCTGGTTCAGGGGGTCTTCCTTTTTTGTTAATATCGTAGGTTTTAACAGCTGATCCATAAAAGCTCTTTTCCCATGGTAGAGCGAAGCAATTTTAACTACAATTGAAATAATTTTTCAGTGATCCTACAAACGGAGGTAGCGTTTTAGGTCAAAAATTTAAAAAATGGCCCCAGATTTTTGGGGGCCTCAGTGGTGAAACCTGGGGCCTGATCTTCATAGATACTAAGGTCAGAAGGGACCATTATGATCATCTAGTCTGACCTCCTGCACAACGCAGGCCACAGAATCTCACCCACCCACTCCTGCGAAAAACCTCTCACCTATGTCTGAGCTATTGAAGTCCTCAAATCGTGGTTTAAAGACTTCAAGGAGCAGAGAATCCTCCAGCAAGTGACCCGTGCCCCATGCTACAGAGGAAGGCGAAAAACCTCCAGGGCCTCTTCCAATCTGCCCTGGAGGAAAATTCCTTCCCGACCCCACATATGGCGATCAGCTAAATCCTGAGCATATGCTTAGCACCTGCTGCTTCCCATTGGCTTCAACTGAAGTTGTGGATGCTAGTACATCTGAAAATCGGGCCCAGTGTTTCTCAAATTTAGCATAAAAAATGATCTAAAAAAATCTAGTGACAGCTTTTCAAATTTTTGACCATAGTGTTTAGGTGACTAGTCCAAGCTCATGCATTTAGAGTCAGAGCCAAGAAGTCAACTCCTGACACTACTAGTCTTTTCTTCTAACTGCTAAACCACATCAAAATATATGGCGTGACTATACAATTTTGTTGGTGATTATTTACTTATTATTTGTCATGTTTCCTGAGAATTAAAATGAGCAAGCAAATAACAGGTGCCTTGCCTGCTGTCAAAAGTGCAGTTACGATAGCTTCCTGCATGTTTTCTTTTTGGGGACCAAATTCAGTTAAAAAATTACATCAGGCTCCCGTGGCTTTGTGTGGGATTTTGCACTGCAATTTGTTTTGTTGAGTTGGACCCTTAGAAGAAACGTTTCAAGACTCTTTTGAGAAATAGTCAAAATACTCCTGAGGTGTCTTCCAACCCTAATCTTCTTCTATGATTCAAGGTGTGGGATTGTGTTAAATGGTATTAAAGCAAAGATCGTTGATTGCTGTTCACTAGAAAATATAAAATCAAACTATTGACTTAAACAAGCCAAAGTTTAAGTTAAATGTTTTCTGTTCAGACTTGTCTCTTCAATTATAACATGATACCCAACTTGTTTCAGAAAGGTTTTAAAATGACACCTACATATCTATGTAACTTTGCATTTTTCCAGGTACAAGATATCTCTTTCAGCCATGACTGTCGTTGGGTGGTGGTCAGCACTCTTCGTGGCACTTCCCACGTCTTTCCCATCAATCCTTATGGTGGTCAGCCCTGTGTCCGCACTCACATGTCGCCCCGGGTGGTAAACCGAATGAGCCGTTTCCAGAAGAGTGCAGGGCTGGAGGAGATTGAGCAGGAGCTGACGTCTAAACAAGGAGGCCGCTGTAGCCCTGTCCCAGGCCTGTCGAGTAGCCCATCTGGTTCACCTCTTCATGGTAAATCTCATTTTTCTTCTATGTTGTCAGGCACACCTATGCTGTTGAGTTATTACATTGCTTTTGTAGTATCCCATGTTCAGTTGTCGGCAGTATCTGAAAATAGAAAATATTGATTTCACTGTGGATTCCAATAACACTGGATTCAGATAATCTGTATTTCCACCTACAGATGATGCTATTAAAAATGCCACTGTGCCTTGTATTAAACTGCTGCAAATACAGTACCTGAAATCTATATTAAAGTATAAATATACAGGGTACCTAGATATTATGGGGCAGAGATATCTCAAGGCAGAGAGTTTATTACTTAGAACCTACTTAAATAAACTATGGGAAAATCGACATTTTAATAGTCTCCATTGTAAATTAAAAGGTTTAGAGGCTTTAATGTTTCAGATTTTGTTTCACGGCTATCATGAAGTCACTAATCTGGTCTACATTTAAATGCAGTTATTTAAAAATCTCATTGCTCATCAGCCTGGATGGTTATGGAGCACATCTGGACATCCAGAAGATAAATATGTATTTTTTGTGGGGAAAACATGAAAGCCAGGTGCAATGTTGTGTGTCCCCCTTCACTCCCCCAGTTTTTTTTTCTTTTAACAGTGTGGTTGATAAATTTACAAAAAAGAAAAAGCCTTCAAGAATTGCCTTTCCACATCCACTCTGATGATGTGTTGCTCTTGGGAGCCGGGAACAATATAGAAACCATATAGAAAGAAGAGTCCGCCCCAGGGAAATCAAAACTTTCGGGGTGTAATTATAATAGTATCCACAGTCCTAGTTACCCTCAGTTTCTTCCTTTCTGCCCTAGGCAATGAGCTTTGGAACCATCTGTTCATTTTTGCCCTTCTCTTTGATGGTGTAATTTGTTGGCGTGCTGATTGTTGTTTGGATTTAGAATGATTACTGTTTATTCCTGCTGGTCTCTTGTAAATAGTGAGGGTCACAGGTAATTTTAATTTAACCAACCCAATATCAATCTAATTTTAAAAACTAGGGCCTGTTTGGGGCTCCTGTCGCTCCCCTCCCCTAATAGGAATAAGTCCCCTCTGCTGATGTGTAAGAGGAAGCCTAGGTCTCCCTTATTGTGTCAGCAAGAGCAAGAGGTTAGAAAGGCTAGGGCCCGTTTGAGGGTGTTAAAAGGGCCTTCAGCCAGTCTGAGGGTGTTAAAAGGACCGGATGGATCATGAACACTAGTGGAAGGGCACAGTACAGGCACTTGTGAAACCCTCACCTTTCCTGCCTTCATGGTTGCCCTCTGTGCCATTAGGATAGTCTTTGTGGGATTCTTGACACACACAGACCTTTTCAGTGCCTGTTGTTGTTAGGGGACTGAGCACTCCTTCAGTCTAAAAGTTGAGTTTTTTCCCTTTTGGGGCTTCTCCAATGTGGTGGGATTTATTGATTAAAAACCGTGCCCCTATGAATAGCATTTCCTTTATTGCTATTACAGGAGCACCTATCATGATCCCGATGTGCTGGGATAGTCAAGAGGTGGCCAGAAATATCTGTGCCTCCTTATTCCTCCTAGATATATTTATACATACACAGTTATAGCCTATTCCTCTCATTACCACACAGCAGTTCAGTGTGACATGCTTGAAGCAGACACCAGATTGCTGTAAATAATTATTGTAACACATCTAGTCATTTTTAACAATTGACATCGTATAGAGAACAGGAAGGAACTCTCAACTACTGTACCTTTCATCCATCCAAGTCTGTTTTTTGTCAAGAGAAATTACAGTAAGTTGTGTCTTTACCGGTTTGAAGTTTTAAATAGATTTAGCATTTGATATTCAAAAAGAAACTAAAAGGTTTCATTTGGCTTTGATTAGTATGCCCAGAGACTTCTGTAATGGGCAGATTTTCTGAACTGGAGAAAAAGCTAACACATTCACACCACAGCGTGGTGGTATTTCCAAAGAAACAGAGGCCAGGTATTTCAAAAGTGACTTGTGAGTTTCAGTGCTTCAATTTGTGAGTGTTTGTTTTGAGACATCTTTAATAGGGCCTGATTTTCAGGGTCTATATGTTTGAAAATCAGGCCCTTTTCAGGCATCTTCATTTGGTGCTCAGAATTGAGGCACTCAGAAAACACTACTTGCTTCTGAAGATCTTGGCCAAGATGTTTAAATAAATATATCCATCAGTCTCTTAACAGTTCTTAGAAGCCTCGAATTATGGATTCACTGAAATTATACACAGACCCTCATATACGTCATTTGAAAATGTTCTGTGAAAATTATAAACAGTTGCATTGAATAATTACTTTAAAAAATAAAAGGAGTCCCGTAACTTAAATGAGTGCTGAGTTGGTGAGATGTTTTCCAGAAATGTGGAAGAGAAGCCTTTATCATAACAACAGTCTGGGTGTCACTGCAGTCAAAGTTATGGCAAAGCGCAGTTGGCAAAAGATTAGCAACTTGTATTGCCACATGGAGAGCCTGAAGCTTAGGTAGGGATGGGGAATGTTGGGAAACAGGGATTGGAAGAAGGAGGGTGAATGAGGAATTGGGGCTAGTATATCATTAGCTCCTTTTTGTAGTTTAGGAAAGAGGTATGACAATCTGGAGAGACACCTCTCTTGACTAAATGTGTATTTTACTTTGGGGTCGGTCAAAGTAAGGAACCAGGGATACTGTTTGATGCTGAAAGGTTGGTGGTTTGCTGTACTGAATTGGAATAGTGTGTATCACTGGCGAGATGTGGGTAGGCATGTGGAAAGAACACGGCAGCCCTTTACAAGAAAGCAAAAGCCTTTAAAAATGCTTATGTTCCTCTCGCTTCTCCACCTGCCACCCTCCATGCCACCAGCTGCTTATGTCCACCTAATGCAATTAGCAGGGGAGTATATAGTAACTGTGTAGTGTTAGGATGCAGTGGTGTGGTGTGTGTTTGTTTTTAAAGTGAGGTGGCTCAGTGACTGCTTAAATTTCTGGGCCTTAACTTGTTCTGCTTCAAAATTAGATACAAATGTACATAAGTTTTTTTTTTAAATCAAGTCCTAGAATTAAGATAAAATCAGTTGAGTTCTAAATTATAGGAATTGGGAAACCATTGTGTTATTTTAGATGTTTTTGTTGTGTCTGTTTACAGTTTGAAAAGTACTTAGGTGTGGAACCGAAAGGATACAGATGGTTGATCTGTATTATGTGCCTTTTAAAGACTTTTATCATCTACTTGAAAAACATAATTAACTGAAGTTCACAATGACTTTCATTGCAAGGATTTGGTGCACATGTGTGGCAGCTGGATTAACAGAAAACTGTGATGACTATTTTAATCCACAAACTAAGAAGGATTTAGGATCGTAACAGCTTCTTGGTATAATATACTGTTAAACAGACAATATTATACACTATTTTCATTTGAAGGAGTTAGTGTTGTCTTGTGGAGCGTGTGAGGTCTAGTGGTTAGAGTAGAAGAGTGGCCTTTGGGTTCTATACCTAGCTCTACCGCTAACTTGCTGTGTGACCCTGGGGAAGTTACTTAGCCGTATGTACATTTTCCCCATCTGTAAAATGAGAATAATAATCTCTGTTTTAAGGGTGTAGGTAGGGTTTAATTAATGTTTGTAAATTGCTTTCAGATCCTCTGCTGAAAGATGCTATTTAAGTTCAAAATATCATATTGAATTTAATTCTGTGTTTCTGCAAAAGATGCAGTATGGGAACTAAGTATGTAATTCAGTTAGTTAAAAACCACAGTAAATTATAAATTAGAACTCTCTTCTTATTTTATATTAGTTATATACTGGGTGAAGAACTTGTATATGTTGAGCAGTTAGCATAGCTGCTTGTGTACAGATGTCACAGTAAGTGTTGTTTTACTTATTGATGATGAAATGAAAGATGGACAAACAGATTTTTAGTACAGAATGCTATCCTTGTCAGTTGGCTTTTCTTGATTGTGCAATCTTGATATCATGCTTTTAATGAAGGATCACATGCAATTTAGAAATATTTGAGTAAGCTTTAAGATGTAGAAACTTGCCTAGCACTTCAGTAAATTTATAGACCATTGCTGTTAATCCTTCTATTAATACTTCTTTCATATTAAAATGGTATTGATATAATCCTACCCCGGAAGAATGGATTTTAGTGACCAAAAAGCTTGCATATTACCTTTTGATTGGACTAACAAAAGAATTATGTTCCATTCACATTAACTTGAGCTTGCTTTTTATGGCTATAAATATTTTCTGAGCACAATCCTGGTAATTTTCTTCCAGCTTGCTTTTTAGTTCTAGTGTCAAAATAAAATAAAAAAACTTGCCTTATGTATTGTCGAGAAACAATCTATTTATGGTTTATTCAGGACGATTTACAAATTGTTTACCCACACAATGTAAACCTTTATCAGGGTGGGATTCATCTCTAAATGAATCATGTTTTGGCTTTACTCTTGTTTGCCTGTGCTCCTTTTTAGCAGAATGAAGTAAAGGAAACTGTTTACTAAGAGTTGATAAAGAGATATTTCCTTTGCACCTTTTATAGCCAACACAGATTTTGTTTGGGTTATTTTATCTGTTAATCCACCCATGGTGTATTTTTGTCATTCAGTTGGGTTGCCAGAGAGTGTGGTCAGTGATACCAGAGTTAAGTTAATGTCCTTTTATGGGCTTTTACTATTATAGGACTATTGTGACATCAGTGGACTGAAAGAGCAGAATTGGGTCTTGCATGGCTGTTTCCCATGTGTGACGTGGGAATGGTAACACTCACCTGTCTCACGGGCACACTGTGTGGGTTACCTCATTAAATAGTTCAGGGCAAATTCTGCCCTTGATTACACATGTGCAGCTCCTGTTAGCTCAAGTGGCAGCTGTGTGTACATGCCCAAGGGTGGCATTTAGCCCTAAAGTGTTAATGCTTCACTTTGAAAATAGAAAGCCCTATGCAGCTGCTCAATGTTTTTATCATCCAGTGTAAAAATTACAATATAGTAACTAAAAGTTAAAGGTCTTGTTTAACCTACTCATGGCTTTTTGCTTTTGTTGATCAGCGATTTTCCTGAGTGAGACCACATCACAAATGTAAACATAAATTAACCACACATTTGAACCTTATACTGTGCAGTTCCACCTACTTAGAAAAATCAATAATAATAATATGATTCTTGAACTTGTTTTCTCTGTATCATTTAATTGTGTATTGAAGTTTTTCATTTGGATTTTGTAGTTTTTGCCAAAAAAATCAATCGTACACAGATTGGTTCTGTTTTAAATTTTACGCCTCAGCTGAAATACAGTACATAAATTTAGAACTGAGGAAAACAAGTCTTATACATACACAGATTTGACTGTTTAGAAACATTCTACATTGTACAGAATAATCCATTTTCCATTGTGAAGTCTTTTTTATTTTTATTTTTTTTAAGACAGTAGGTCTTCTCACACATCCTTGTCTCTTCTTTCATTTGTAGTGGTTGCTATATCATTAAATGCAAAATCCAACAGTCTGATAAACGTAGGCATCTCAGATGCTTTAAATATTTCCATGTCACTTTTCACTATTTCCCAGAGTGAAACTCCATTTTATTAGAAGAATTCTTATGGGAAAGCAGAGTTGAAAGGAGTGACATCATCAAGCCTTCCTGAAAAACAGATTGGTTTCCTTTAAGTAACACTCACTTGAGAAACCACCTATTTAAAGAGAGGCAGACAAAAAATAGTTTGAAAGAAAATTAGCTGTAGAATAACTTAAAGCACTGGAGGGCAATTCCCTTCAAAGTTTTAACTTAATCGCCAGCACTATAAACATGAATCAAAAGCAGCCTATTTGAAATGTCTCTTGTAGGCTTTTCTTTTGCCTTCTTGTAAATTATAGCCTTTATCTGGTACAAATAGTTTTTGTAAATTCATAGATACACTAAAGAATGCCATAGTGTGGGCCTGACTCTTTATCTATTTGAAATGCCTATTCATTTGATGAATGCAAACAAGTCACTTTAGATCTGTATTGTAAAAAATATTTTCCTCTTTAAATATGATTTCAGATAATTTATATTCTAAATTTGTCTACAAATCCTTATTTGTTTCTTCTTCACGCAACCATTCTTTACATTGGGTGGCAGAAAGAAAGGCCTTCTCCTTTGAACTGAAATGGTTAATTGGACACCCTCTAGAGGGCGATGTTTTCTTAACTTTATCAGTGCAATGAATCCAGCTTCTCTCAGTGTATTCTGTTGATTTAGGTTGATGGTTGATGTTGTATGAATGCCATAGGAATATTCTGATTTATCATCCAGTTTACCTTGCCTTTCTATGAGTTGGAAACTTCGTTACATCCATTTGTTGATGTCTATTTGAAAAGTTTTAACAGAAATTATTTTACACGTGCCTCAGGAAGAATTTGCGTCAGATTATAGTTCATTGTTTTATGTTGGCAAACACTCCAGGCAAACTACTTTTTAAAATAATGTGCTTTTGGTTATCTTATGTTTTTAGTACTATGCATGCCAAATGTCTGAAAAGTGGACCTTCTTTCTTTTCCTATTAATGCAAAGGGGATTTATATTGCAGTTGATGTGTGTTATCCAAGTAAATCCTTTGTGTACAAGTTGGAGAATGGACTACTTAAAATGTATCATGATTCAGTTCTTTACAAGTCTTCCTATTCTGAGTGTGTCTGAAGAGGTAGCAAGATTCCTCCACCCACACCCCCCACCACCTTATTCTGGCAGTCTTGGATCACCTTGTAGTAATTGCTACACTGACAGCTGGTGTAGGCCATTCCGTTCTGGAAAACTCCAGGTGTTACGCTGGATCTCTTGGCCAGGAACTTTGTACGGAAAGTACAAAATACCCATCAGTTACAGTATGACAGTGGATTACAAATTTAGAGTAGATGAGAGAATATACTAGGAGATGTGGGAATGGTTGTTAACTGTAAGCACAAATTTGGGTACTGGCCATCAGTTTTACTGGTTGTACATAAGCTGTATTATGATAACGGATGAAGAATCAGTGAAGTGGATAAGGTTGGTAGTATCTGCTGGGTCGTTGCTGCAATGGACGCAAAAGATCCATTACACCAGCTAGAGGAAGTGGAGGATTGACAGGAGACCAAAATTTAGCACAGTAGAAGGTCAAGTAGGGATGTAGGCTGAGAAATTATATCGGGGGGAGCATAAGCATGAGGTGTTTTAGAGAGGGGGCTTTTGTAGTGGGTATGGACGTGGATGGGGGAACAAGTGTCAGTTTCAGAAGACAGGACAGATGTCTCATTTGCATGTACATGTGAAAAAGGCATGTGGTAGCATTCTGAACAGACTGGAGTTTGGATGAGAACTATTTCAGGAGGGAATTATCGTTACTGAGGCAGGGAGTGACAAATGCATGACTGAGTGATTTAGCAGAGAAAGTGTCAAGGTAATGGCTTATGCAAACTATGTTTTGGACATTTTTGTAGGTGGACTTGCAGAGGAATAATGGCACAGCAGAGCAAGATGTCCGTGACAGAGCTGAGAGGTGGGAGAAAGGCTAGCGTTGAGAATGGCACTACAGTTATGAGGGCCCCATGGAAGTTTTCTTGCAAAGGTGGATGGTCTCAGTCTTGGTTACATCAAAATGGAGAACATTTCTGTAGGGTCAGATGTTGATTTGTCAGAGGCAGATGAAGCGGGAGTTGAATAGAAGAGCATATAGAAGAGAATAATGCAGTTCTACTCTGAAAAGTGACCCAGTAAAATGGCATTGTGAGGTTCTTTGTTTATTATTTCTGTTTTTCTCCCTCAATTATTTCCTATCAAATGTGCACAATTCACAAATAAAAAGATGTTTTTCCCTCTGCAAATGTGAACTGAGCTGTGAAAGTCAAGTTTGATTGTTTTCTTCTTGGACATCACCAGTAATAAGCTTATTCTGCTGATTAAGCCCTCAGTGACACCCATTATCATCTGATTGTCTCTGATGGAGTTGCACGCTTCTTACTGATTGAAAGTTGGTGAACTATTATATTGGTGATGTACAAGAAGGAATAGAAGCCACAGCTTTATAGGCTCTGCAGGAGCAAAAAGTAACGAAAATCTGTTGTTGTTAGTATGGACAGTTGAGGTGACTACACAAAGGGAAGAGAGCTGTTGTGTAATGACTGATTACTTTTTTGTGTATCTGCTTTTCAGAGCAGAACTGCATTTTAAAAGAGAGAGTTGAGTGTCATCAGAATAAAAGCAATCGCCAAGTTTAAACTGTGAAATAATGTGCTTGGGTGAAAAGAAGTAGCCAGTGAAGGGCAGAGTACAGAGCCATAAGGGGCTTTATACAGCGTCAAAGCACAGTTTACCACTGAAGTAAAGAAACAGGGATAAGAGTGAAACCAGGTGAGAAGAAGGGCAGGACAGCATGTTCTTGAGGATAGTGTGGTCAGTAATCTCAAGGAAAAGAAGTACGTTGAGAGAGCTATGATCAGTACAGTTAAGGAGTTCATTAACCACCTTCAGAAGGGTGCTTTCATTGCTGTGAAAGATGTAAAAGCCAAACTGGCATGAGGCAATGATGCAGCGGGTGCCCAGGAGATGAGAAGGCTGTTCCGATAATTTTGTGAGAATGGGGTAAGTCTGATGTGAATGGATATGAAGTACAGGTACAGTTGTTGAAGGTGGTGTGATAGCTGAGGTTTTGATGAGGTAGGGTGAGAGATTCTTGTTATATAGCTGTTTGTTGATGATGGCAGCTAGAGGGGGTGAGTCGTGGTGAGAAGGGAATAGATGGTATGAGGTTCAGGAGATACCTTTCTCTGTTGTAATCCAGAGGAGGGCACTGGTGCAAACACTTCCTGCCTTCCCCAGTGGTGTATTCCTCTGAGAAACAGCAGCTACCACTGTTGCAGGGGCATGAAATACATAGCCCTTGTGCCTGCAGGGTTGCAGCAAACCCTGTGTGTTTATAATCAGTGATTGATTATGCAGTAAATGGGTGCTGATCTTGTTGTCGTGAATATTTTATTCTAAAGTATTTAAATCAACTCTGCCTTTTTGGGTAGTCTAAAAATGCAAACATTTTAGGGAAAGAGCTGAAGTTTTAAGACTGGAAATAAAATATACTTGTGTCTTTTAAAAGGTTTATCTTCACTCTTCTTAAATGTGCTGATTTGGCTTATTCTATTTGCTTAGTCTTTGTGGGCTGTTAAAATCAGTTGCTTTTTTCCCATCTGAAGGAAGTGCATCTTTGACACTTCTCATGACCTGAGTCATGATGCTGTCACAGAGCCAGAAAACATCCTTAGCAGTCATGGGTAAAACAGCAGAGCTGATGTGGGGGGTGGGGGTGGGGGGGGGAGACAGAGATATTCCTATGTTTTTTTTTTCCCCCCAGTTTTAATATTCTATGGGTTTTAGACAAATCACTTTTGTTATAATTTTTCATGGATGATATTCTCAGGTTCTCATACGCAGTGGTTATCAGAGCACATTGTTTTATAACTTAGAAGAAATAAAGTGTATGCAACCTGGGTCAGATATCTGCCTAGAACTATTTTAAACATCATAATGTTTGTGCTAATTGCTGCAGACATACTAACATGGACATTAGTACAAGGAAAAAGTGGCAAAAAAGCTGCCACAACTTTATTAACATACATAAATTGCCTTGGCAGAATTTGATTTTTTTTAAATAATTTTGACAGATAATATCAATGCTTATTTTTAAGCATATTTTAATTTTGATAAATGTCAATTTTCACATTTGCAGGAAAATTATGGGGAAAGTGTCAGACAATCATTATTTAATGACAGACTTTGAGATTCAAAAAGCTAAATCTTAACAACCATTAAACTCAAATTGTCATCATCAAAAGTCAAAGTATACAAAGTAAATATCCTGAAGTCAAACTCTAAGCAGCATTTTTCTTACATTGCCTACCTGTAGATTTTGATTGTTGTTGATGGAGATACTTTTTGTCAGTTTGTGGGTGCATGGTGAAATCGATGGTTACCGACATTTACTAGTAAAAATCTAATCCTTCCATGTCTGTAGATAAGTAATCCTTAATATTAGGTGCTGGCAAGCTAAAAATTGGGGTGGGCGTGCGTTTATCTCTTCTTCCTATACTCCACCTAATAAGGTTGTTCTCTACTGCACGTAGACAGGTCATCCAAGAGGCTACGAGGCCAATCACTTGCACATTCTAATGCAAAAGTGACCCATATCTCATGCTGAGGGACTTTTGTTCTCCCACAGCCAAAATTCCAGTAGATCCTAGTGATAAGTTTATTCTATTCCATGGGGCAGGGAAGCCCCTTGCCTTCGACGACGGCACCAGGACTGAAGGCCCTCATTGTCTAAATTTCGCCCACGTCATCCAAACTTGTTGCAAGGATCCGTCAGTACAAAGAGGCCTTTAAATTTACATACAGAAGGGAAAAATGGAAGAGGAGCAGCAACAGCATATGCCTGTCTCCCCAAGCCTTGCACCACTGATCCCGAGATACAGTGCTATAGAACATCTACAAATGGACAAGAAAACTCAGTAAACTCAGTGATTATGAACAGTCAAGCCTGGAATCCATGACTCTGAGCAGAATTGTAGGTATGAACCCTGGTATAGACAGGATGGCAAGCAGCTAAGACCCTCCCCCAGTGCAGGCTTTTATTAGAGATGATTCAGCCAATGGGAGGCCATTTTAGCTGATTTCCCCGGCAATCACCAATTGGGCGAACCAGCTGAAGTGTCAGTGCTACAGTCTTCTCCTACCTCTGCAGGGAGCTATGAAGTCCACAGCTGGCTATCAGAGGGAGGGGGCTTTGTTTTTGTTTTTTCACTTCAGTGCAAGTTTTTCCCTGAGGATTGTAGGTTTGGCCCAACAATATTTTCAGTTAAATGGACCCTGCAAGATTATTATGTAGTCATTGTTCCTGTTCCTTGATCTACTTTTAGATCCGTTTACAAAGTCAATGCAAGCTTTTATTTATATGCTCCCTCTTTCCAAACCAAAAGCTTCAGTGCTTTTTTTCATCCATGCAGCTTTTACAAGCAACCTTGTTCTGTGTTCCGGGTGTGAGGGGGGAAATTGTCACAGGAACAGATCTTAGTTTCAAGTTTCCAATGAGATATTTTATAAGAAGTTAGCTAAGATCATGGATGTTTCCCTGACAGGAGGTATCACAGCTGTTAGCATGGGACTCCACGTATATGCACAAGAGCACCAGGGCTACTTCACACACAATTGCCTGTGTCCCCACCCTGTGTCTATGCATGTGCCTCCAAAGATTTCATTTCCATCCCCCCTGCCTCCCTCCCCCCCAAGCACGTGCAGAAGTAGGAGTATTGGCCAGCTGTATATCACCAGCAGTTTGAGCACAGCTTGTACGGCTCCCATGTGATGGGTTCTAATCCCAAGCAGAGCTAGAGTTTTAAATGCTTCACCCTTAGGATATATCTGCACTGCAGTTAAAAACCCCTGGCTGGCTCACAGGCTCACTGTTTAATTGCGGTGTAGACGGTCAGGCTGGAGCCTGGGCTCTAGGATCGTGCAAGGTGGGAGAGTCCCAGAGCTTGGGCTGACTGCACCCCAGCATGTCTCTGCCACACTGAAACAGCCCCTACCCCGAGCCCAAGTCAGCTGGCATGAGCCAGTTACAGGTGTCTAATTGCAGTGTAGACATATCCTTAGAGGAAGATGAAGTGAATGGTGTAAATTCCTCTGTCTCTACCCCCCAAGGACTAGAAAGGATTTGAGGGTGTCAGTGACAGTAATTTGTGGTTGAGGCAGTCAGTGGTTTCTTGAAAGTGGAGATAGTGTAGGGAGGGAAGTAGTGGAGGTCTCAGAGGGAGAGTGTGTGGATGCGGTGGGGAAGTATACCAATGGGTGTGATGTAAAATCCTAGAAAGACTGGTGAGATCCAGGGCCTGAGGTGAGCTTTCCCTCCAGCAAGCAGGTAACTGAGGGTAGAGGAGTGTTTCTTTCCCCTGTGACTGGAGACACTTGGACCGGTGCATGTGCCTCTCAGGGGAATGTTACGAGCACACAGGCTTGTCTGTTGGCATCAGATGCTCCATCTTTTCATACATTGACAAGGAAAGGGTTGCTTTCCCAGTACACTCATGTGAATAGATGCAGCCATTTTATAAAAGGTGAACAAAAAAGCAGTTTTAAACATTATGAAGACAAAAGGCCAAATTCTGCTCTCATCAGTGTAAACATTACTGACCTCAGTGATTTACTCTGGATTTACATCAAGGTAAATTTGGGAAAATTTGACCTTGAGTGCCTAATCTGTATATAGCCACTGTAGCTAATAAAAGTGTTACTAGAAATATTCAGACTTAGGCTGTTAAATGAATCTTGTTCCTAGCAGTTTGCTACTTGAAGCAGTTGCTGTGCAATGTTAAGATGTAGCGGTTATTTTAATTAAGAGCTATAAAGTTTCCTGTTGTTGCACACCCAGTTCCCAGGAAAAAAGTAACATTTTAGGGGAGATCTAAATATGTTACATCTTTAAAGAAAAATCTTGTTTGGCAGTAATTAGTGTTGGGGTTTTTTTAATTAATTAAAAATATTATTGAATGATCTGTTACGCCCTCCCAGACTACTTCTGCGAGCCAGCATTGCTTCCACAGAGTTCTCTATTTGGGTCACAAGGCAGTGTTTCTCACCAGGGCGCTGCTGTTTCCTCTTCCGACTCTGGTAGATTACAGATTATACTGGAACATGTCTGGGGAAAGGTCAGGAACGAGGGTGAAAGTCCTGGAACTGTAGCTGGGAAGCTTTTCATTCTCATCTATGAGACTTCTGGTACTGAATAAAAACCAAAACAAAATAAACCGCCACATGCATGATTTTTTTAACAGCATCCTCTTTTATATTTAGAAAGGATTGTATTTGTCTTGTGTTAAATAATTAGTGAGTATTTGGTTGAGGAATCTCTTACAATAGGCAGCAAATAAAGGCTAAGCATGCTTCATTTTCTCATTGCGCAGCCTGCCAGTGATTGTGTAGATTCAAGTTATTGTGTGTTTTACTTACAGTCAGTAAGTTGCAGGATATTAGCTATTTGATGTTAACTTTGTTAACATATTTGGTGTTGTTTGAATTTTAGTCTTTTAAGTACAGTAAGATATTAAAAGCAGACCAAGTGCTTTGGAATTTAAATGACATAATTGTGTTACTTATTAGTTTTATTGGAATAATACAAGGCAGAATAAGAACACAAGGAAATACAGGATAATTTAAAAAAAAATCTTACATTGTTTTACTATATAGCTAAGAGAAGCTCAGTTCTGCTCATTTTTTTCTGGAAACAACACAGAACAAGTTGACTGCTTATTATTCCCAATCTACTAATATAAAACCTTATGTAGGGCCAAAACTTGCTTGCCTTACTTATGTGTAAAGTGAAATTTCACAGTGCACACCATCATTCCACAACAGCTGACATTAGCCAGTGCAAGAATACCATATCCAGCTGAAACTGCAGAGGAAATTTAGTAGGTAGAATTATATAATCTGAGTTTGAATTTACCTGGACACTGGTGTTTATGCCCCTTCCTGTATTAAAAAGTGCACCTGTGATTTTAGAGCTTGATCGTGAGGTACTGGGTACCCCCTTCTCTAGTTGATGGTGATCAACACTTTGTAGGTTTGTCCCTTAAGTAACCAGGACTTAATTTTTTTTTTTGTCTGTTCTAAAAGGTGACATCTTCAGTACCAAAGATCCCTCAGTATCCCACCCAACTGCCGACCAAGCCCAAATCTATATTGAGTTCCATTGTCAAGTGATCAAGCAACGGATCAACTCAGTATGCTGCTTCTTTTTAAAATGTATTACAAACTAACAATTCTAGCATGTTTTGTTCAAAATACAGTTTTCTGTCATGTCTGGAAAAATTCAGTTATCAAAAAAATAGAAATGTGTAACTCGCTCTGTCATTTAAATCTTGCAGATTAACTCCCTACAGTACATTATTCTGGTTTGTACTTTTAAAAGTAAAATAAAATAATTGTAAGTTAAAAGTTTGTCTATAGCAGTCATCAACCTAATGTCCAGTTTTCAGAAGTACCTTGGTGCCTGGTGGTTTGCCACTTTCATATATTCGCAGTCACTGCATTCAGCTGCTAAGAATACCAACCCTTCATATTCTGCCTTTTTTTTTTTTTTTTAAAAAAAGGGGGCGGGCAAAGGTAAAACTGAAACGACGTTAGCCTTGCAATGGCATTACCTGGGAGTTGTGGCTGATGTCTTTTCCACAAATGTCCAACTTTGTCAAAAACCAGTAAATCTTGTGAAGTTTATTTTCCTTATAGCATCTGTGTTTTATAATGGTGCTTTTAATTTGTTTTTACTTCGTCTTTTGGGATTTCTTTTGTCCGGCGCTTTCAGGCCTCCCTTTTTTCAGTGGAAGTGAGTATGTTAATGATGACTGGTTTGGGAATATACCCCTGCAAAGTTGACATGACAGCCTGTTCGCTCTGTGTAATAACAAAGCCCATTGTTATTTTCTCTCTTCACTTTTATCCTCAACTTAATCCATTTCTCCTGTGAGTATTTGTGGTATAAAATGCCTGGGAAAAAACATGGCTCAGAACACTGAATGGGTCATAGGAGGTTTTCTTGTCACAGACTTTATGCCAGTTGGTACCCAGGATAGAACTAATGAATTATTTTTTCTCATCCCTCAGTAGGCAGACTTTAATCAATGAAATATTGTCCTTCTTAATAAATGTCTGCTGTTAGACTACCTTTTACAAAGGCAAGAACTTCCCATGATTTTCTCCTAATTTCATGGTTTGTTCTCTGTCTCTATGTCTCTGTGTAAACATTCATAGATAAGATTCAGCAGCAGCTTCAACTGAAACAAGAGCACCACTTTCAATAACAGTAATCCAAAAAGCAGAATTTGGATTCGGGGCAGAACACACTCAAGAAGTTTGGGATTTGGATTTAGCTCAGATCAGGAGTTTGGATGCTTCTCTTCCTCTTGAATCTGTAAAATTTGGCTGGGAATTTTTGCGAGAGCTTCCTTTCAGGTGGTGTTCTGGCCCTTGACTGGAACCTGGGAGTGCCGAAATACAGGGAAGTGGCACGATGTACATAAAAAAACACCTTAAATTAAAGTGCCCACAACAGATGGTAAAAACAGCCCCTCCTTGCACAGCCCTGAAGCCTGACAGAAGAAAAACCTCTCCAGTGACATCCCATAGAAAGATAAATACTTAACCAAAAAGATGTGCCTTTCTCTGTACTCTGAAGGTCAGTAAACTCAGACACTGGCAGATCACCAAGGAAGAGAGATCCACAGCTAGGGACGCTCTAGTGAAAATGTTCTGCCTCCAGTCCTTATGAGGGCACGTCTGTCATGAAGGTGCCAGGAGTTTTTTTTTTTTTAAGTTCCCTCCAAATGGATTGCTATAGAAGTCCTGGAAAAGTCAATCAGGCAGTACCCTTCCTTTGTTTATGTGCAATTGTCAGTATGAAAACAAGCTTCTGGAGTTAGCATGTCATTTCCAGCTAAATTTTCAATGTTTAGGGAAGCTGTTGGAACTGTAGTCCTACTTTTTGTTACTTATCAATAGGTATATTTGAAGTGTTGATTTATCCTGTACACATACTGCAAAATAATTTGACTGTGCTATGCTGAGGGAGTCTTCACTATACAAAATTTGTTTGATATTTCTGGAGGACTTAAATTTTGTCGCTGTGTCCTTTGACAGTTAATCAACAACTGCTTGAGCTGTGGAAATAATGTTGATGCTTGGCTGCATTCTTTGTGCTCTTTCGGCCTGATCCTACTGTCTTGTCCGCAAAACTCCCATTTACTGCAATGGGAGTTGCATGCTTCTAGGGGCGGGAGCACGGGGGATAATTTTTTATTGCGTTTTTGGACAGATACAATAGCGTGCACAAAGTTTAAAAAAACTCTGACCTGTTAAATGTCATCTGTAGAACGCCACTTCATTCCAGTAGTGGATGTACAATATAGGTCTTGCTGAATGCATGATAAAGAAATCCTAGTCACAGAGTGCATTTACTGTATCCCCACGGCTATGCAATTAAGAAGTCAAGGTTGTATCTTTATGAGGGACTGAGGCAACATTGTCCAGACAATAGCGATACCACTTTATAGAACATTTCCATACTAAAACTATCTAAATATAATTCAGATGAAAGCTATTATTATTACTCTTTCTATATAAAGTAGCATTTTTTCTAACCTGTTTCATCTGCACTAAGTAGAGCTTATTTAAAAGTCAAATTATCAAGCAAAATGCTCACTCCTAAATAACTAAAAAATTTCTCTTAACCCTTTTGTACCATTCTGATTTTTAATTTCTGATTTGCACCATGGCTGGTGAGTTTATTTTCAAAATTATGTAACTAAATTTTGCTTAGGAGAAAGTGTAGATTGATAGGTATTTGGTGGCAGATTAGATGTTTAAAATAGTTGCATCTGTTGTGTTTGGATCTTTTACTTTAGACTTCATTTCTGCTGTGAAACGATGAGTGTTTTGATGATTGGGTTGGTTAATTTTTAATCTAAATTTGTATTCTTTCAGTCAGTAAAACTTTATTTTTAAAACTAAAATATCTGAACTCAGAAGATACTTCTGCCCTAGAAATTATGAACAAGTTAAACGCCCTGCTTCTTACCCATTCCTAGTAAGTTGTAACACACCTCTTTCATCCCTAAAGGATAGTGATTTTTGCAGTCTGTAGGCAATGCTTGTGAATAATTAGTTAAACTTTGATTCTGTTCATTAGTTAAACTTTGATTCTGTTCATATATTTATTTTTAATGCAATTTTCAACTGAAAGCAAGGCATACTTTCCTTTCTGTGTAGAGTGTCTGCACTAGGTTATAATGAGAGCACCTTAACTCTAGCACAGTTTTAAATGATAACATTGGTGATGTTTTAAAGTGAAAGTGTTTTCATTAAATATCAAAAATGGCAAAGTGCTTTGTTAGAAACATCAGAAATGAATGCATATAGGATTGCTTTTCCAAGATGGTTTAAAGAGCCAGAAGTCACAATCTTGAAAACAAACCTCATATCGTCAAGTATCATGTCTTTGTTAATTCTGACTGGAAGTAAGGTCTTAGTTTCTGCAAAGTGACTGCAATATGATTTCAGCAGAAATTAAAGTAGGATTTACAGCAACAATTCTTTGTACAGTCCTTCTAAGAAAAAGTAAATAAGTAAAAGCTGCTTTAATGCTTTCCCAGAACACAAGCAAACAAGTTGAAAGGAACATTATACTTTGTTCTAATTTATCATCTCTTAAGCATTTTTATTTCCCTTTATATATTTTTGTTCTTTCCTTTTTTCTTCTTGTCTTCCTTTGGTTGTCATTAAAGACACCAGAAAAATGCTTAATGTAAAAAAGTAAAGTAATATATAATGTATCAAAGAACTCAGAAAAATGTCGCTACTCCTTAGATCCTTCACTCTATAAAATACAAACGTCACAGTGACTAACTGGTGTGCGTGTGTGTGAATTGGTATCTTTAAGATTCCTGAAAGAGGATCTAATCCTCCAAACTGCTGAGTGTCCTCAACTGCCCCACAGGATCCCTCAACTTTAATGGGAGTTGAGGGAGCTCGGCATTTTCCAGCATAGATCTAATGTATGATTACTCACTCTTCCTGCACTCAAAAATCCTATTGAATTCAGTGGCAGCTTTGCATTTGGAAGGCTAATTAATTGCTGCATGGTACTGAGATTTGAGTGCATTGAGTAATTACGGATTCCTTGTATGTACTGTATACAAATTACTGTTGCAACAGGCGGATGGGGTTCAGAACTTGATCAGTGCAACATTACAATTAATCATCATATTCCTAACAGAAAAAAAGAAAGCAAGGTATAGATATTTGGAATCACTTTTTTAGGTATCACCGTTTTCTGTGTTGAATGTTGCTGCTTATGTTGAATACAGAGTGAGGAACACATTTTTTAAAAGGGACTTGATGACATATAATAGTAACTAATTACACACAAATGCAGAAAACTATTTTATACTCTTTCCACATGAACCAAGAATGAATCTTCAAGGAAACTAATCAAAGATTTTTTTGAAAAAAGAATCGAAGCCTCAGGCTTAATTTAAACATGAGGGGTTTTTTTTTTTTTTTTTCCTTTCTTTCTTTTTATTTCTCTCTCCTCCCCCACTTTAGTTCAGGAAAATCTCTATAGTTCTAAATGAAGTCCGTACTCAGAGACTATTCAATAGACTGGTTATTCATTAAAGCCCTGCCATTTCTCTTAAAACGTATTGAATAATGCGCAGACTGGATACCTAACACAAAATGCACTTTGTAATTTCATCATTTTTTTGTTTGTGTGCTTTCCTAAAACACAGAGTTCTACATACTTGGTAGAAAAACAAACACAAAACCCCAAGCTAACGGTTACATGGTATTAAAAGGAGGGTAAAGGAAGCATTGAGTATCTTTAGGAAGATGAGACATTCATTAAGATTTTTCTGCCTTCCTTTTCCTATCTTCAATCCATCTGAAGTACCATTATAGCTTTTCAGCCTGCTTCCTGTGAGAAACTCTTTTCTTTGCTGTTATTCTTCCTTGAAAAAAGGTGGCTGCACTTCAGTCAGGATTGTATGGATTTGGCCTGGGATTTGTATAATATCTATGTAGAATGCATCAGTTGTTTAGGAACTTAATTCCCAATATGGCTTCCTTTTGATTAAGGACAAAGCCAGCATTTCACAGCATTATAGGAACACAGAAAAACAAGTTAATGATCTAAACCTTTTAATTCACAGTTGCTTGTCTATTTAAAGTACTTTTGATTCTATTATAAACAGACTGGCACCTTTTTGTTTCATTTCTTTCTTTCTTTCTTTGGTTTCTTTACATTTCTTTCCCTGTTGGCCATGAAATTTGTAGCTAGTTTCCTTTTATAACTGAAGAATGAAAGATTGTGATTGCAGAATGATACAGAAAGTAGGAAAGCATATCTAAACTAAGCATATGTCCAAAACAGATCTTCTGTCTTAGTAATTTGAAACAAGTTTAGTTTAGTGGGGGTTTCTTTCCCTTTACTAAATACTGTATTTTGGCTATTTTATTTCTCTTGTTTTGAAAGACAGTGAAGTTTGTTTCTTTCTACAATAAACTCTTGATTTTTCTGTTATTTTAGTTTAACTTTCCTTCATTTTATTCTTTATATGTAAGTAGCCTGTATTTTTCTATCCTTTCTTCAGTGCAGCAGGTTGCTATTATATGATGCCTTACCTTCACTCATGGACGCAGCAAAAATGTTCTTTTTCATAACTTCTCAATGTAAAGCACAGTATGAGGTACGGGAGGACAAAAGTTCCTTTCTAGAGTATTTATCTTTTCCATAGACAATTTGGATTCAGAATCTGCTTCTCCAGTTGGACTTTGAAGTTTCTTGATATGTGAAACTTGCTCAATAGAACAGCAGCACCAATTCTGACTTTATTACTATAGGCTACAATTTCTTCATCTCCTTAGATATGAAAAATATTTTTATTGCTGTTTTATCTGCTTCTGTATATTTTTCTATAGTTTTAAGATGAATTCTGTAGAGATTTTTTTCTTTTTCTTCATCAATAGAAGTCTATTATTATTGTATATTTAAAACTGTTAATTTTATATGGTTATCAGAAATGATAAATGGGGAAAAATTTCCAGTAATAATTTTTTGAATTTTTTCCATCTCTTCAAGGTAAACTAAATAACCAGGATACTTACAATAATTTCACTAATAATAATCCTGGGAACCCACGACTCTTGCCTCTTCCAAGTTTGACTGTGGTGGTACCTCTTGCACAAATCAAACAGCCAATGACCTTAGGGACCATCACCAAACGCACAGGGTAAGTGTATCTGCATGATATTTCTTATTAACATTGTTTGTGGTTCTTCGACAAAATACTCATAGAACTAATTCATGCGGTTAGTGATGCTTTTCTGATTTATGCTTTGTGTTTCCAGTGTACATATAATTCAGTGGCACAAAACTTAGGTCGAAAGTAAGAATAACAATGACAAGTATTAAAAATACATAAAACAGATCTGTCTAAGAATTCAGAAGCATAAATGTTTGTTTGTTTCTTTGTTTGGACAGATGGATCATTTTCTTGCAACCACTCCATGGACATATTCTACATTGACATGAGTAGACATTCTGTATAAGGAACAAGTATAAAATATGTCTTGGTTAGGGTGACCAGATGTCCCGATTTTATAGGGACAGTCCCGATTTTTGTGTCTTTTTCTAATACAGGCTCCTATTACCCTCCCCTCCCCCATCCCGATTTTTCACATTTGCTGTCTGGTCACCCTAGTCTTGGTCTATATTGAATCATATGCTGTGAGCTCTTGAATAGTTTCCACCTTAAAAAAAACTTGTTTTAATTTTTTTTTTTAATTTCTAAATTCTTCAACAATAATGGTAGTTGTCTGTCACATATGGAAAGGCAGCAAACCAGGGTGATTATAGATACATATATAGAAAAATCCTATACACATAGATCTGTGTGTCTAATGTTTTCCTGACAGCATAATTCTGTCTATGCGTACCCTATTGATTCAGGCTTTAAGTAATTTTTTTTATAAAACACATCTCATCGGAACCCTGAGAATCCTCCTCATTTTCACCAGCTTTTACACATCCCATGCACTTAGCACTAAAGTAAGGAGAACTAGACAGATTTCCTTCTGATTGCATTAGTCAGGCACAGGGGTCACTCATGGGTGCTTACAAAGGAACTGTCTTTTTTTCCCCTGTGTTCATACAGCACCTAGCACAGTGGAAAACTGGTCCACCACCAGGGCTCCTTGGCACTGTGGTAATTCAAACGATAATGATATGAAGACCCCCTGTTCAGTGGACTACCTCCACAGCACTCCTCACTCCAATCTCTTAACTTAGTACAGGCTAAGACTCGGGTTTGAAGCACACACATGTCTGCTGCCACATGTTGAAATTCTCCTCTCCATAGCTCTTAAAGGGCCTGTGGACTTTTTCAAAGATGTGAATGTTTGCTCCCGTCTCCTTGATCAAAATTTCCTTTTCCACTTACTGTTCTGCAGGATGCTATTCACTTGTTGATTTTCTCCATCCATCCAAGAGTCAGCTACATTTTAGTAGTTCCGTATGTACAGTGTATTATAAAGCACTTTAGGATCCTCTGGTATGAAAAGCACTACTAAATAAGTGTGCGTTGTTGTTGTTATTATTATTATTATTTATTATTAAATAGGACATTTAATAAGTCCTGTTTAACCAGCCATATAATGCACACTTAGCAAAGAGGCACAAAATAAGTTCAGGTTTCATAGATTTTAAAATTTTGGGGTATTTGCTCCTAAAATGGACAATATCAGCTGACCGTTGATATTTTGTGTACTTAAAATAGCCATTTGTCTCTGGAAAAGTCTGAAAACTTCCAGTTTCTGCTGTTCATGAATAAACTCTCTCAATGATAGATTTTTTTTCCCCCTCCTTCCTGGAGAAGCTCAAGTCCCTGAAGGTTCGACAGTTAGAGTTTTATTTTAAAAGTTTGACTCAAACATTCCCTTATTGACTCAGACTTTTATATGTATGAGAAACATGCTTATGTGGATACGCTAGCACAACTCTCTTCCTATTCACGGCCTATTCATGGAGTTTGGGAGCTGGCAAGTAAGTACCAGCTTACCCCCCTTACTTAGTTCCCTGCTCAAAGCCACATTACCTAGATTTCACATGGGGACAGGTGAATTTCACCTTAGTGCCCTTCAATGGGAGTTTTACTTGAGTAAGCACAGAGTAAGGATTTCAGGATTGTGACCTTTATTCTGGTTAATTACTCATTCTCTGGTATGATGTCTGGGATATTTTATAAAATGTATTTATTATTATACTTTACATTAGCTCTACAGGTATGCCTGGCAAGGTCCTAAAGGTCATATAATCTAACCATCCAGTTGTGTTCCCATTGATGTGAATGGGAGTTTTGTCAGGCCTTAGTGCCGAGCAAAAGCTGAACACCTGTGATACTCCTTGACTTCGGTGGGAATTGTAAGTGCTCAGCGCCTCTGATGATTTGCCCCTGAACTGTGCAGAGAATTGTAGACAGAACGTGTGGAACAACAGAGAAGCAGGAACAAGGAAAAACTGGAGTTTATTTCTTCCATGCATACATTGCAGGTGTTTTTTGTGCAATATTATCACAGATGAGGGAGGAAAATGGAGCATGGAGATGAATGCTGGAAAGAAAGTGAGCAAGGAAGAGGAGAGGGAGGGAGGGAGACTAATGACCAGGAGGAGGGAAGGCATAGCGTGTGCATCAAAAGAGGAACAAGTCACGGGTGGGAGAAGGAGACAGAGAGGAGTTGAGCAAAAGGACTGGGAGGAGCATAACAGTGGGAGGAGGAGGATCTGAGAATGTAGGTTTCGGCACAGATGCATAGACTCTTAAAGATGAGTATAGGGAGCTTGCACCACAGTGACTGGCCCCTTAGGAACTGAGAGCAAGAGAGATGATTGAAGGGGACAAGAAGCCAGTGGAGACGTGAGGAGGGGAATAACATGATTGTAGTGACAGAAGGGGAAGACAGTAAAAGTCAGCTTTGTGGTGGTGTTAGGCCCCACTTATTTGCTTTGCAGCAGTAATTTTTGCTGCATTTTCTGAGGCCATGTACAAGAAAAAAAATGTGATGGTGATGCCATTGAAATTTTGTACAAGTAATGCAGAAATAACTAAAATTTTGCATTTTATTTCTATGGATTATTTCGTACCTATCTTAAGTGTGTAGTTCATGCTCAGATTTTTCCACATGTAAATTTCCTATTCACAAACGTTGCCCTATCCTATTATTTTGTGTAATTTTTTTTTTAATGAATTGAGCATAAAATATTCAATGAGGCTTATGTAGGGGGAAAATGGTCATGGAAAAGACCCCAGCTATGTAAGTACAATTTTCATGAATGGGCTGATAATATTCAGCAAATCCTGTGTAAATGTGTAATACTAATCTTATGGCTGCCTTCTTTTGTTCTGTGTCCAAAATATTTGATGAAAGTACACAAAATTAACATGAAAAGCTGTATTTACAAAGCAGAGATTTAAGAGGAATGCCTAGGATCCAAGAAGCCTGGCATGCCTAAAATGGCCAAATTGAGACAGCAGCCTTAACTTAAACCTCCAGGGGGCAAAGCGTGTGTTTGACATATTTAACATCTGCCCTCATATTTCTAGAAACACATAGCAATGTAAGTCTGTACGGTGTAATATTTACACAGGACAGGGACCATCTGCCTAGCTCTAAGAAGTGTAGGAGGCATGTATTACTACAAATGGCAAAAGACAGATGTATTTACACCTACGTGGTCAGCACCTTTAAGCAGTGCTTCAAGGAAACAAGGCACTCTTTGGAAGCAGCTGCTTAACCTTGTGATTGTGCAGTGATCAGAGAAGGAGGAAGTGCTTGAAATCAGTTGGATTTTACAACTACTATACAGGAGTCATCAAAATTGATTCTTTCTGTTGCTTTTAAAAATCAGATTTTAAATCTATTATGGTACAATTCCAGAAAGAAAAAGCAAGATTAAAACAATAACAGATAATTCCTAGTTTTAGATTTGTCTGCTTTATTAGTTATTAGCATCTGAAAAGCCCCTCTTTCATTAGAACACTTAAGCATCATTTATAACTGGATTCATCAAGCAAATAGTTGTTGTTTTTGTTCTAGTTTTTCGCAGGACAACAAAATATTTTTTCATACAAAAAGATTAATCAATGCCTTTAATATTATTGATCTCAAATCTTTTCTGTTCTTTTCTTGGCAACCAGGGAGGAGTAAACTTTCAGAATGAGTCCATAGTTAGCCCCATGAGAATGAAATACAAGAATCAGGAGTTGCGTCATTACCAGGGTGACCAGATGTCCTGATTTTATAGGGACAGTCCCAATTTTTGGGTCTTTTCCTTATATAGGCTCCTATTACCCCCCACCCCCTGTCCCAATTTTTCACATTTGCTGTCTGGTCACCCTAGTCATTACAGTGTTTATCACTGGAGCTTTTTTTGTCAAGTAAGCATGCAAAACTCAGAACATTTTCTGACCACTCGTTAAGCTCCTTTATTTTGAATGCAGGTTACACCCCTATTGTTAAATACCTGAGGGTGAGTTTACCAAGAAAAATGGCATCCCTTGTTTCCCATGACTGTTCTTTCTTTGGTCTCCTTCCTTTGCTTCTTCCCTCGACTTTTTCATTCCCCCACCACTTTCTCTTAAACTGTCTGTTCTCCCATCTCCATTTGGCACTTCACTCTTACCCCATTTTTTTATAAGGCTCTTGACTCACTTTCCTGCAGTTTGTCATATCAACACTTTAACACGACAAAAGATTCCCCAAAGGGACTCTCTCCACTTTCAAGGAAGAAGGATGATCTTGTAGTTAAAGCATGGGCATGGGGGCTGGGAGATGTAGGCTCCACCACAGATTTCCACTGTGTCTTTTGGTAAGTCACTGAACCTCTGTGTGTCAGTTTCCCCATTAATACTGACTTCTCTTGGAAAAGCGTGGTGTGGCCTAATTCATTAATTTTTTTGCAAAGAGCTTATAAATCCTAAAAGGGAGTTTTCTATATAGGGACAAATGATTTATTTCCTGAGAGAAGCAATAGAAAACTAGACAATCTGTCTGTCTGTCTTGGGACCATTAAAAAAAAGACAGCACTTGAATGAATTAATTGGAGGAAAGCTTTGTGTTTGCAATTGGCCTATTATAAGTACATCCTGTTTCAGTGGAGTGAATTGTATTTAGTTCCAGTTCATATGAATGTGGTAAAATAGATGAACTGTAATAGAGAGGAAGAAATAAATGATAAAGTAATTGCTACAAAGGAAAACTCTTGTAAATGTTTGCTCCTTTGACAGCAGCATTTATTTTAAATTTCTCAAGGGATGGTCATTTATGTTGGTATCATACTTCAGTCACAAATATAACATAGCTATACTGAAACCCCCATATGTCAATTTCTCTAGTAGTCTCTTGCCAAAACAAAGCCTCTCAGTGCTCCTTACAAGAACAGGAACAAATCTGATTTTTCCTCTCAAAGGTTTGAGTTCATATATGTGAAACTTTATCCATTTCCCCTCCTCCCACTTTTTTTTTATTATATAAAATAAGGAGAGGGAAACGTAGATAAAGTCTCTGATGTTGAAATGGGCTAAGATTTTATCATTTTAATGTTTCCCATCTCCTGTACTGTTTGTTCAGAAAATCATTGATATCTGTTTGATGTATTTTGACTCAGAAGAGCTTAATTTATCCCAGGTCCGATTTAGTGATGCAAACAAAAATAAGAAGAGCAATATCATGATCCAATTACGTAGGCAACAACAACTGAAAAAAATCAAGTATGCATTAAAACTAAATCCAAGTAAAAGCTTACAAAGACAGTGATCAGTGTGCCTGTACATTTATTGAAAACTTTCTATTTTGGTCACATTTTTCAAACATAGTTATGTATCATCTGAAGAATTAGTATACTAAACTTTGGTAATAAAGAAGCAGCTCTAACTCTTCGTAATTTGTATGAAGTACTGTGATTTATCCCTCATTTTGCCCAAATGTCACAATTTCTTTATGAAATATCAGGGAAACCTGATAGTAATGGGGGGGTTAGGGTAAGTAGATATTGTTGAATTTATTAAGATCTTGAATAATTACATATTTTTAAAAAACATGCTAAAGCAGCAAAATCAAATAAGTTTTGGATTTCTTAAAACTCATGATCAGATTGAAAACTAGGTGAAAAAATAAAAAATACTGTTTGAATCATAATCACCATCATTTAATATGTTTTCCATTGGGAGACAATTCCCAATATACTGTCTTATGTGCACTTGGCATTCGAGCCACTGCAACATAGAACTTCAGTGGCTTTTTTTTTTTTTTTCTGCCTTGACATTGCTGTGTTATTGTCACCCAGCATAGCCATCTGGTGCTGTCAATTCAAGGATGGGTTATCTTGTAATTTGTACATTGTCTTTTTTTTATTAACAAACCAACCATGCTGCGTGAAGCAAATTGTAGAACATGTTCCGTTGCTTGTGTAAAAGATCACAGAAATGAGTTGTAAATTAAGGAAAGCAGGGAGCCGCAGAACAAAAAGGGGTTACTGCTGTGCTATCTGACATGTGTACAGACTTTGTATTGAGAATGTAAGCAATTTTTAAAAATGTTACTGCAGTTTTTCTGTGCTACAAGAAATCTAATCTGAAAATGTGCAGTTTGAGTTAAATCTGTGTTGGTCTCTTAGTTTATTCTTGAAAAAGGCAGTGGTAATTTTCATGATTTAAAAAAGATCTCATGGTAACTTGTTCAGTTTAATAATAATTTATAGAATTTTCAAACAAATACTTAATTCTTTCAGCGTCCTTGTGATCTTAGATAAGTATTATTTTCCCTGTTTTTACCAATGGAGAAACTGAGGCAGAGAGGCAAACTGATTTGCTTTAGGTAGGACTCAGCCAGGATTACAACTCAGAAATTCCCAGCTCCTAGTCTCATGATTAGACCACTAACTAATGGCTCTACAGATTTAGGCCAGGCAGATCCTTGGCTCTTGAGTATGTTGGTAATGGGTTGTGAAGAATAATGGAGAGTTCTGTTTTTTGTCAAAGGTTTCTTAAGTGCAGCACCACTTCGTTAATCTGTTGATGAATCCTTGGAGTGGCTTTTGGGACAATAACTTGCTGTCTATGTTAGAAGTCAGTTCATCCAATTAAAGTCGGTTCTAGCCAGCTCTAGGCACCAGGAAAGCAAACACATGCGTGGGGCGGCACAATTTCAGGGGCGGCATTCCGGCAATCCTTATTTTCCCTTGGGCAGTTGCGCTCTTGGAGCTTGGGGTGGCAAATTTTTTGCTTGGGGTGGCAAAAACCCCAAACCCTGGTTCTAGCACTATTCTAGAATGGCTAGGCATTTCCTGGGGGGCTGATGGTTCCACCCTAGTGGACCTTGATGCAGAACTGGCACCCGAGTAGGCAAGTGGATGAAAACAATTTAATTAAAGGAGACGTTACTATATGTGATAAAGCTGCAGAGCTTGTAATACCTTTAATTTGGTCGTTGACCTACAAAACTAAAACTTGTATTAATATGAAAACATTATAATTTATGGGTTACTTCATTGCCCTGGCAATTTTCTTGTCCTTGTTTGGATAAGTACATCTTCAGATCCCTAAGCATGCAGGTGTAACATTTTTGTTTTCTTTAACTTTACATAACTACTTTCTTTAAAAGACATCTGTGTTCAGTGGTATTGCTCTTATGTCAAATTGGTATAAATTGAAGGTGAAAACGTATAGCTACATGCCTAAAACTCCCCCTTGTGATAGCCTTTTGTTTTATTTGGGTGGCTGAAAATATTTCACTTCAGTTTCATTTAGCAATTATTTGTCCTTAACTCAAGATATAGAAAAAGTAAGGACACATCTGCATTTAAAAAAATTGACTACAGCAATTATATGGGTAGTGCTAAATGACCCAAAGAAGGATTATAGAAGCCCTGAGCACATAACTGGCTTTAAATTGATCATCCCCTTTTTTTCAGACTGTATACAAATGTCAGTATGATTATGGCTTATGCCAGGGTGATTTAAAACAAACAAACTGATTAAAAAATTGATGTGGTGGGGGGGTTGGTTTTAAAAACTATACTATACATTATAGAAAATAGTTTTGAAAACTGATTTTGTGCTGTAGAAAGAATTTTAATAAGTGGCCAAACATATTAAGTTGTGCATCGGTATTAGATTTTATGTCGGATGTTGCATTTAAATTTAGTGATTCTTTTCTTTGCTGCATTCCAGACTAGCTTGTAAGGAAAAAAGACTAGCATGTCATGCCACTGTTATCCATTTTAATGTCCAAGATTGTGTTTTTAAAATGGGGAAGAGGGAGGAGGGAGAACTTCCCTAAAAGATGGTGGTTCTGCCTGAAGTTTGTTTATTGTAGGACTGATCTCTTCCTGGCAATTATTTTTTTCGACTCTCGTTGTCAGATTTTAAACATTTAATGACAAACACCCACACATCTGCTGCTGTTGATGCTAATTTACTTTGTTCGTCTTTATTATTAATAAATTATTAATTATTAATAATGACTTGAATATTGTTTTAAGGCCTGCAACTCTGTGTTTCCTCTGTAGTGCCTCTTACAAGGCGTTGCCAGAGCATTTCAAAAAGGAAAACTATACTGTCTAACTTTTCAAAATCTGCCCATATTAAAAGTGATAGCAGCATGTGGATGCTGTATTTACAGCAGTTACTGCATGAAGAGCCTGATCCTGTAAACACTTGATTCCATGGGTAGTCACATTGATGTCAGTGGGGCTACTGACATGAGTAAGTGTTTGGATGATGTGGTCCTCATCAGCATGTTTGTTACATTAGAGTTCAGCATACCTTCAGGGGCCTTGCAAACAGTTATGGAAATTATTTTATTTACCTTTTATCTTAAATTTTAATAGCATGATATACACTGTAGTTGTTGATAATGAGTTTTCATCTAATTTTTGTGCATTTTTCCCCTTTACATGAAGACCTTACCTGTTTGGAGCAGGATGTTTTTCCATAAAAGCTCCTTGGTGAGTTCTGAGTTCAATCCCAGCATGCCTATAATTCATTTGGTGTACTCACTGAAAATAATTTTACATTCAAATTGTTTTTTTACTGCATGGGCTGATCCATAGGTGGAAGCACTGTATACTTAATCAGCTACTTTTAAACGATGGATAAATATTCGCCATCAAGTGTTCAAGAAACAAATATGTGCACTGTTTCTCTCATGATATTTAATATTTTAATTAATATTTGAAGTAGCCAAGATGTTAGAAAAGATTAAAAACAATTTGGTTAGGCAAAGGTGAATACAATATCTGTTCTAAAAACATAATGCCTCTCTCTCTCTCTCTCTCTCTCTCTCTCGCGCACACACACACACACACACACACACACACACACACACACACACACACACACACACACACACACACACACACACACACACACACACACACACACACACACGTCGTGTCTAAACACTTTCCTTGCTTATGGACAGAAGACACCAGCTACTACAGGTTTCTCTGCAGTAAGTCAATTTAGGTAGTAATAAAATATTATACCAAGTGAAATGAAATAACAATGTAATAATGACTAACCATGTCCCACTCAGGAAACCACTTTAAATGATGAAACATTTTAAAGAACACTAAATAAACAGACATTCAGAAGTTCTTCTCACTATGTCAAAAGACATGTTGTTTCTTAATAGTCGGCACATTTTTGTAATAAAAACAATACATTGTTTTAAACATTTAACATTGCAGATTATTGCCACAACCAGCTCCAAAAATACTGTACAGGCATGGAAGCATTAAAAATAATCATAAGAAGTTATTCTGTGCAAGAGACTGGTGCAGCCTGACTCGCAGTATTGTGTACACTCCTAGTTACCTTATTATAAAAAGAGTATGATCAGGTGGGTACAGATTTAGATAACTAGAATGAAAGGGGGCTGTGAGGATTTTAGGCAGAAGATTTCAAGAGCTATTGGGGAGTACGTACTGTAAGTGTATAGTGATTTATATATGCAGCTCTCATTACCACGAATGGGAATTGTTCATATACAGCCCTGTTACATCCAGATCAGAATATTATCCCTCAATCTATATTCTGTGAAAAAATGGGGCTTAAGAGCCTCATGGTCTACAGCATTCTTAAGAGAATAGAAAGGATAGATACTGAAAGGGATATTTGAACAAGCTCAAATACAAGAACAGTGGGGCACCAGTTTCTATTAAATAAAGGCTAAGAACAAAAGAAAATAACATGGAATTTCCTTATAGTGGGGATAGTTACTATGTGAGGGTTATACTAGTGTCTATACTGTAGCATCAAAATAGTTTTAAAAATATAAATGAATTATGAAAGCATTTGTGCTGCAGATATTACAAGAAATAATAACTCAAAGTAACAAAGAGTTCCAGATAGGCCCTTTTGGGGTAAGATAACCTGTGTTTTTGCATACATACTGAAATTGTCTTCCTAAAATTCATTTGTAAATGTAGTTTTCCATGTAGTTGAGCATTCCATCTGATACTTTTTCCCTAATAACTATACAGGCATCAGACAAAAAGTTTTGAATGTGGATTATCTAATAAATGGATGCATCAGTAGCCTCGATTCATAAAGCAGGCTCCCCTAGCTTTAACAAAGACAGTCATGGACACTTGTCAACCAGAAATGATTTTAGAGTGAAACAAGATTAAAAGACCTAGATTAAAGAGAGGAATACATGAAATATAATAGACTTTAAAATCATTGCTTGTCTTTTACAAGACTCTTTTGTGGTCTGTTTGATGCCAGTGTTGGCGCACAAGAAAATAGTCTTTACTTGCCTACACAGACATTGGGACAAAAATATACACTTGGGGGCAGGGAATGAAAAAGATGTAGGGCATGTTGTTTCCATTAAAATCTTAATGAGACTTCAAATTATGTCGGCAAAATGAGCAAAGATTTGACAGTTTATTGTCTGTTGAATTTAAGGGCCTGTAAATGTTTTGTGGGTAGTTTTTCTTTGCTCCATGGAATGGAAACTGGGATCATGTCTTTATTTACTTGATGTTAGGCAAAACACTATAAACTAATAAGTACAACATTTATAATTTAAAATCATCATGGTTATTCTTGAGAGAGAGAGACAATTTTTGAGTATTCTTGCAAATGTAACTGTAAATTTCATGCAGTATTTTCCTGCTGGTACTTTGAAAGACATTATTTACCAGTTTGTTTACTAATTTATTGTTGTTATATCTTTTTCCTCCAAAATTAAAATACATTAACATTTTAGAGGTTTCAGTTGTTCACCAGTTTGTAGGTTACAGATAATAATTGTCAGTTGCTGTCTTTGTTAATGCAACAAACATGAAAACTTTATTCTTTGGTAACATAATTCTAAAGAGGTAGAATGAGACTAATTAACCCAAATACAGTGTAAATTGTAGATCAGTTCTATTATATCATATGTATGTAAATTATCTCTTTTACCTAATTAGTAGATTTTAATCTCCTAGATTGAAGCTAAAAATATACAATAATGCAATATAAATGTCTTAACTTCTTTTGCTTTTTAGATGAATTTTAAAAGAATTTCATTTATGAAACCACAATTTTAAGACTCATATTTAAAAGGGTAAAATTTATTTTTCAGACAGATGTAGCTTTTTGAGAAACCCTGTATGCCTGTTTTTGGTACTGTATAATTGTCTGCTTAGATAAAAAATATTTTATTACTTATAATCCACCTTAAATCTCACTCAGCGAAACAAAATAGAAAATCAGAATGTTTAAATCACTGCTATGATCCTTTTATAAACACTTTTACTGTGATGCAACAAAAAAGACATTTGTAGAAGTTAAGCGTAAGGATTTGTTACAACAATCAGCAATTATCTTTAATTTCTAAAATAATCATTTTTCATGTTATACTGTTGGTATGAAGAAAGCCTACATTTTATTTCTCAAAGTCTCTTCTTTGCAAGATCTGGGAAATGGGGCCTTTCTCTTGTTTATCAACTGCTTGCTCTTTTAAGTCCTTTTCTAGTAGCAATTGCTCTTCTTATTTTTCCCAGGATATGAACAAACTTTACCTGCGTTTCAGTAAGATATAGGTTGTCAGTCAGGAACACCCAGATTCAGGAAAGCGTTACTATTTGAAGTCAGCACCTTGTCTGGCTATTCCAAAAGAAGGACCGGAGACATTTGACATGGGTTTAATCAGGCCGCAACTTTATTGTTAGATGTCTGGGACTACCCAGCAGATAAAAATGTACAGTGCAAGTACACCCATGTTTATTCCATAATTACCTGGGGGGCTTTTACCAGCTCCCCCTCTTTTTTCCTCCAGGTCTCTCCATCTTAAAGGTGCAGGGCGGTCACTAATGTGTGTTTAACTTTAAATTGAAGTCAATGGGACTTAAGTACTGTCCTGAATAGAGCGAGATTTAAGTGTGTGCTTAACTGCTCCCCTGAATCAGGACCTAAATGTAAGGGGAAATTAAATATTTATTGTGCAGCTTTGATACTACTCAAAAAGTAGGGTGCTTGATTCTTTTTAACATTTTAACTGGTGAACTCGTGAACATTTTTAATTTTAATCTTCTACTAAGTCTAATAAGAAATTATTTAAGGCGCTGTGTCCTAGTGGTTAACACATTGGACTGGGGACAGGAATTCCTGTGTTCTGTACCCAGCTAGGTCACTGTTTCAGAAAAAAATTGCTGGCATTCCTTTGCTTCTCTGTAGGACGAATATGGCTTTTAATAGATTTGCTGCGGTTTTCAATTGGAGTAAGAGTAGGCCCAGTGCTTGTAGAGCACTCAAAGATGTGGTATATATAGGGCCCTGTCTTGCACTACTAATTCAGACAAAACTTGCATTAGAGTTGAAGCAGGGTGAAGCCCAGAGTGCTAAATGTTTTATTATTGTTGTGCTAAATTGTGCTCCTGAGATCCACATGCAGAGGGGATCCTATTCACATACATCTCCCTCCCATGCATAAAGGCAGTGTCTTCCCCCAGACCCTGAGGCCAGACCTAAGAAGGGATTTGTGTGGTAAGAGGTGCAGGTGGAGGACATGCATTATCTCACTCACGCCCACCTCCATACCCCTACTCTTGCTTGCTGCAGAGCTCAAGGTGAAAATAAAAAGTATCCAGAGTCAGTACTCCATTTCCATAGGGTGTTATGCCATGCTGCTGCTGGCTGCCAGAGCGGCTCCATTTGAGCCAGAGCATGGTGAAGTGGTGTGGGGGGCCCAGGACCAGTGTAGATGAAGGTAGATGGCCCTGGTCTCTTGTAGATCCCTGGGATCTGTAGGGTTTGTAAGTTGGGCCTACCGCCTGTTCATTTGGAGGGGCAGGTGAGAATACTCCCCAGCACCACTAATGAAATAATTAGGAAGAAGTCTCCATCAGAGGGAACCTCTAAGAGATGTCCTCCACTTATTTGTCCTTTCCTGCAGATTGTCCCACAGGAGGGGGTTATGGGTCCCATTGTTATTTGTTGTGTCTTTTCGCCTTGCTGGTCCATGTACAGTAGTTCAAAATGACCCAGACCTAGAAAAATAGGATCTTTGATCTTTTTAGTATCTGTTAAATATAGTGCTATCATATGTCAAGGTGATACACTGAAAATAAGGACAATGTATACTTTATACCCATTAGTTTCCCATCTTGTTTTATAAACGGATTGATTCTTTTTTTAGCTTTATCTTGTTGCATCATATCCCTTGTAATAAAAATTCTGGTTTAATGTGTTGAAAGTTATTACACTTCAAATATTCATTTAAATTTATTTTTTTTTAAGTGAGGCCAATTGGCTTATAATTTCAGTACTGAAAGAAATTTATGAGGTGTCGACAGGTTAAGGGGGAGTAAAGAGCAGGAGTTCACAGTAGAAACAAGTTAGTCACCACCTATCGTCACCATTCTTGTTTTGTTATCATTTATGAAGCTTGAAAAGTTGATCACGTACACATAATAATTAGGATTTATAGTTTCCAAGAAGATGTTAAAAAATTCACAATTACATGAATATATATTTCTTTAACAGTTTTACCACATATATCAGTTTGGAAAACCACAGGACTCTAGAAGTCCTTTAAGGGAAAGTAGTAAAGATAACTCTCTGGTAAATTAAGACTGGGGTAACATTAAAGATTCCAGTGTTATAAAACTTTCCAGTATGGATTTGTTGACATCATTATAATTTTTTCAGAGATATGTCTAAACCAAATATGATACAGGTTTTTTTTTTAACTACTAAGTTTAACCACATGAGAATCATGTTTTACAAGGTCTCCACTTTCTGTCTACAAAACATCATTCTTGAACAGAAAATGTTTTGCCACTGAAAAGCAACACTTAAATGCATGCCTTGAAAGATGTATGTTGTAAAGATATGGTGTAAATATAATGTAGTTTGTATCATTTCCTTTAAATGTGCTTATATTTGTTTTTGGACAAGCATAATTCTTTGGCAGTTGGGGTGGAAAAAGCCCCTATAGAGGTTTTCATTTTTTATGATTAGAAGACCAGTTACTGTAAATTCATAAAACTCTGTTGAAGCCAATTAAGTTATTCCAAGAGCTACACCAATGTAACTGAGAGCAGAATTTGGCCCAGAGTATATTTTCCTCTTTTCCTGTCTTTTCATGTATATTTTCCCCCCAAAAATATTTTTCTTGTTCTCAGATTTTACTATGAAAATATTCACAATTATCTGCAAAACTGATGACAGGAAGAAATTAATACATCTCAATCGTACTCGCACTCAATTTTTTCTTCATATGCAACCAGTCATATGCAAGTTACTGTCATACCAGACTCTCCTGTTTCTATATGAAATACAATCACTTATTGATTGAGGTGTATTTCAATAAATAGCAATATTCATATATGCATACATTTAAGCTTCCACTTCCATTTCTGCAGGGGACACTAATCGTGTTAATAATCTATTGATACCTTTTCATTGGAAGTTAAGGAACTAAAAAGTAGTGATTGATACATTGTTTGTTATAGAAATGGTAGAAAATCTTGCTTTTATAAGCTATTTTTTTTTAAAAGTATAATAAAATCTAGCAAACACTTTAATATTTCAATGCCAGTTCTAATATTTTAATGTAGATTGTAATAGTTCCTTTGGAAACAAGGCAGTTTAACGATCTATAGCTGGGAACTTTTTAGAACACAGACTTTTGACCCAGTAGTCTGTAATTAGAGTTGTAATAGTCTGATATATCAAGTGCTAAATGGTAGATCAATATTAGGGTTATTGATACAATACATTGTAATTGCTCTTTTGGGGCATTCTGGTCTCTCACATATGCAAGATAGCTAGGGGCCTGATCAGAAGCCCACAGAAGTCCCTTGGAGTCTTTCCAATGACTTTTGTGGCTTTGGCACAGGCCCTAAGTCAGTGCAATGAAGAGTCTTTTGAGAAGTTTTTCAAAACAAAACTTTCTCCTATGTGACCACAGACTCATTGCATGTGTGACCTGCAGCAAGCAGCTTAACCTCTCTGTGCCTCAGTTGACCCACCTGTAAAACCGGCATAATACAATCTCCCAGGGGTGCTGGGAGGCTATATTACTGTTGTCTATAAAGTCCTTTGAAATCTTTGCCTGAAAATGCAGTATAATTGCAAACTATTAATCTTTTCTCTCAATCTTAAAAATTACAAAGCCGATTTCCCGCAATATGTTCTACAAAAATATTCACTCCTTGGATGAGTTCTTGTTGAAGGCACTTCTTCCCTCCCCACATCCGCCCCTCCCTCCCCTGCTGAATTTTAAATGCTTGGAAATAATGGCATGACACGCTCCAGGGACACTACTTCATTTCCCATCACACTGCAGCTTCATTCCAGCTTCACTGTGCACCCAGGAAGGGCTGGAAGGGCTTTTCTATTGATGTCAGTGAGCATTTTGCTATTGACTTAAAGGGGAGCAGGATCAAGTTTTAAACAAGACTACTGGAGATATAGGAGGATGAGAATGCCTGTGGGAGGGCAGAGCCTATTCATGAAGGGGCAGAGAAGGCTGTTTGAAGCCCAGCTCAAGAAATCCTTCCTGTTATATTTGCTTTTGCTTATTGTAACTTGATTTCTTAATTATGTTGATTAAAAATTTGCTTCTGTTGAAATAAATCCTTGCTGGTTACTGCTGGTTCATTTCTGCTGAGCCACATCACCAACTTATAAGTGGTTAATAATAATAAAAAAATTCTGACTAATATGAATGACGCAAGTACCTTTATAATTATACACCAGATTAGGGTTGTTTTATTATCCATTGTTTTTCTGTTTGGTTTTCTGCCACTTGAGCCCATGATAATGCAATAAAAATAGGGTCTTGCTTATACCTATGGGCTTGAAGATCACATCATGCAAAAATTAAGTGGAATGAGAACAGGGAAAATGATAAATTCAAAGCTCACGGGAAGGATGGTGTTTTGTGGCTCAACAAAGCCAGCAAAGGGGGGAAGGTGGCAGTCCAAAGGAGTCTGAGAGAAACAGAAGAAGAGAGAGGGATGGAACAGACAGATGAGGGAGAAGGGAGGCTGAGACTGTGGTAAAGGGAAAATTGCATCTCAGGCAGCCCTTTTTATTTTGTGGTTAAAGTAACTGAGGAAATGAACATTGCTCCGAAAATGATTCTGAATGCATGTAAAACCGAACATAATCCTCCAATGTTGGGGTCTTAATTAATCTCCAGATTCCTGGTTTAGATTGGCCTTTGATCAATTTCACCCAGGCAAAATGATAAAAGCACATGTTTTTTAAAGGACACAAGAAGGAAACAGGTTGAACGGTATCCTCGCTGAACCTAATTACATACCATTGGATCTGCTACATGCACTCTATAGTGTCCTAGAGGACAGCATTTCTTAATTTCATTCTATGCCATAGTGTTTTTTACATAGCATTATTATTGTACATGTTGTCTCCATTGCCTTGTATCCGCTGCATGTTCCTTCCTCTCGCCTCCCTGCCCCCATCCCATTACTCCCACAGCAGAATTGAAACCAAACATAGATAAATCTGCACTGCAGAACATGTTAGGATTGTTTGTAAGTGTCTCCTCTTTAAAAATGCAAGAAAATGGCAACCAACTAAAGTGATTGACCCAGAATCTAGACTTTCTTTCCCCAGAGACTCAATAATAAGATGTGTAAAAATGTTTGCATTCAATCTGGAAGTTGTTCCTGATGATTGCAGATCTGCAATTCTGAGTCTTTTAAACAACTTAAACAATTCTGCATTATTAGACAGTCCTGTTCTTAAAGCTCAGCAGTTAAGGAACACTTGGGGCATGATTTTCAGAAACTGTGAGCACTCACAATTCCAGTTGAAACTAGTGGCAGCTGGAAGCGCTCAGTAATTCTGAAAATCAGGGCCTTGGGACTTGGAATGAAAGTTGAGTGAGAGACCTCTTGGATCACTAGTAAATGTAACTTTGAGAATTACCTTGTGTTAATTTTACTTTGTTTTTATTTTAAGCAAAACCAAACCAGCTCCACAGATTTCACCTAGTAAATCTGTGGGAGGAGAGTTTTGTGTTGCCGCAGTCTTCGGCTCGTCAAGATCCTGGTTTGCAAACAATCCGGGTCTAAAAAGAGAAAAAGGTTTGTTTGTTAGAAAATAAATAGGTTTTCTCTTTTGTATTTATCTTGGTTTTGGTTTGTTATCTCATTTTAAAATAGCTCCTGACCAAATACTGGGTATCTGTTCTTTTTACTTATTAATTATCTTTGCAACTGTGTATGGTGTCTGTCAAACTTCTGGAAGTCATTGGAAACTGAGGGCATCAGGAGTATGCCATTACGATACAGGACCAAGAAAATAAAAATTGCAAAATAAGTCAATGACTTTATATAATAAAGTAATGACCACAAAGTCACTTGTGATCCTATGCTGTTCAGAGATGCCTCTAGTGTGCTACTCAGGAGTGGCCCTGCAGCCATTTTGGAAGCTGTTCCATAATTCTAGGGTGAAGTACCTGTCTGAAGTAGCCACCTAAACATAGATTTGGTAATATGTGACTACCCAAACACGGCCCATTCCTAAGAGGCAGTCAGGGAATCTGCCCCATTTCGTTGCCATATATGGTAATTGGGCCTTTGTGAATGTCAGGGAAGAAATACGCATGCTCTGTGCTTTACTTCCCCATACCTCTCCAGAATCTCCCCTCATGATGTTAATTTGACCAGGTCAACCACGAGCATTTATGAAAAGGGCAAATACATTTTTAAAATTTAGGAAAGCCACTGCTATTGTAGATATTTTCTGTTTCTGCTATTCTGTTGTAATAATAGCTGTTTTCTATGTTTTCTTGCCCCATAGATCAATCAAAACAGTTTGTGGTGGAATCACTGTATATTATAAGTTGTTATGGTACCCTGGTAGAACACGTATTGGAACCACGTCCACTCAGCACTGCTCCGAAGATCAGTGATGACACTCCTTTGGAAATGGTGACCTGTCCGAGAGCCAGCTGGACATTGGTTAGGTAGCTCATCCCTTTGCATTGTTCTTCTCTTTGTCCTTATTCAACACGTGCTGAGCCCATTTTAGGAAGGGGGTGAATGACTTCAGCCTGTATTGACTTCAGTGGGAATTGAGGGTGCTCAACTTCATCCAGCACACCAAGCAGGATTGAACACTTGATAAGGACCAAATCCAGATCTTTCAGAAGTCAGTAGCAAAACCTTTTATGACTCCAATCAGATCGGAATTTGGTCCTATATTTTTAATAAACAAAGCATGAAATTCTACCACTCCATCTAGACACACAGTCAATCTACACAAGTTTAGAGTTAACTGTTGAATGGTGTAGAAGTCAATGCTAATTTCCTTTTAAAATAATCAAATATAATTTAGCTTCTTTTTATTACTAAGGCTAGAAACAGTTAATTATTCTAGCAGTGAAAATATAGTATTGAAGTTCTGTACTGAGATGTATGACTGGAGTGTGCAACATACAGCAAGAAGCTAGGCAAGACTTCCTGTAAGTAGTTGAACGTAGAATCTTATCAATCATAGTTGAAGAAATTAGTCCTGACTTGTGGAATAAAACAAACAGAAATTGATGAGAAAATATTGTCAGTGCTTTTGACATTTTAAAATATTTTCCCATTGATTTTTGTAGGCTCCGATATTCTTTAGTACTACTCATTCCTGGACTGGATTAATCAATATTTGATTTACCAAGCTATTTAGGAGTGGCCAGCCCTAATTAAAATTACAACACGGTCTTCTAGACTATTATTGTTGAAATGAGCAGGTTGTAATGGAATTGCAAATTCTAATTGGATCAATAGTCAATAACTTTACACAGTTCTGTTTTCACAGTTTTGTAGCTGCTTGATTTCCTTATAGAACAGTAGAAACTGTAGTATAAGGAAACACAGATGTTCCCCCAGGTTCTGTTGTGTGTTAATATTAAACAGTGCTAGCATGACATAGAGTTGTTCTAACATTCATTCACCAACATGTTCTAAACTGTCTTGATCCCTTTTTGTGTTCAGTATATAGTACTGTCCACAACAACGTGTCTGCACCTCACAGTCTGTGTGAGTTGGTCACACTTTTCAACTGACTGCTGTGTATTTCAGTGCTTGAACAAGCTAATTTAAATAATTATAAACATTGTACAAGCTTGTGATGACACAGACACTGATTTACATTCTCTGTGTTAGCTTAAATATTAATATTCTTGTGTCCGCAGAACTCCTCAGTGGAATGAACTGCAACCACCATTTAATGCAAACCATCCATTGCTTCTAGCTGCAGATGCAGTGCAGTATTATCAATATCTGCTCGCTGGCTGTAAGTAGCTTAGCATTTTTTGTACATGCAAGTTTAATGTGAAATGGTGACTTTCTAAAACAGTTTCTTAACTTACATTCTTGAGACAAGATAGCATTGTTATCAACAAGCCTTTTTTTTTTTTTTTAAATCCAGTGTGCAAATACTAGTAACTGGGGAATGTTTATTCTGTAAGGCCATGGATGTGGAACGAATGATGATTTAGACACTTCTCAACATGAAAAATTCAATCAAATACAATTTTAGAAGTGTAGCATCATGCTGGAATTTATGTAGTTAAAGTTGTGTCAGATGTCTCAACATTTCCATTACAAGCTCCTATTCTAATGAAAATAGCCATTTATAGCTCAACCAGAAAAATTTGCTACAGGTTAAAAATATGCCATAAAATAGGGCTGTCAATTATTAGCAGTTAACTTAAGCGATTAATGTAAAACAAATGAACTAGATTTTTTAAAAAGTTGCGAGTAATCACAGTTTTAATCACACTGTTAAACAAGTATAGAATGCCAATTTAAATTTATTATATTTTTGGATGCTTTTCTACGTTTTCAAATATACTGATTTCAATTACAACACAGAATGCTAAGTGTACAGGGCTCACTTTATATTATTATTTTTGATTACAAATATTTGCACTGTAAAAAAAATAAAAGAAATAGTACTTTTCAGTTCACCGCATACAAGTATTGTAGTGCAGTCTCTTGTTCTACATTTGTAAGTTGCACTTTCATAATATATTTTTTTCCACATAACTGCGCTCAAAAACAAAATAATGCAAAACTTTCGAGCATACAAGTCCACTCAGTCCTACTTCTGGTTCAGCCAATCACTAATACAAACATGTTTGTTTACATTTACGGGAGATCATGCTGCCCACTTCTTATTTACATCACCTGAAAGTGAGAATAGGCGTTCACATGGCACCGTTGTAGCCGGTCTTGCAAGGTACATCTAAACATGATAGGGCATCTCCTAAATGCTTTCTTGAGTTGCCCCATTGTGTCTAAATGCAGGAGAATATGTAGTGTATCTCATCTTTCATTGTGAATTGTTTTCTCTGAGTGTTCTGTTTTACCATGTGACAACCTTTATTTACTGGTTTGTTTCTTTGGGTGGGTCCAGAGGAGGAATTGGGGAGTGGACCTCTGGAGTTCTGGTAGCTTAGAACTGAAGGAAGCAGTTCTGTGGAAGGAATTTGCCAGGAAGGTACAGTTTACTTCAGTATGGGATCTCTAGCAGAGTTTTCACACAACCAAATGTACTCAGAGTGATAGAGTATTAGGTAGGGTTTCATGTAGACTCGAATCCAGACAATAAGAGAGAGCTTCGTACATCCCAGAGATGAGTGCAAGCCAGAGAGAATACGCATGTGGTCTCCTAAGATCTTCAGGCTCCTACAGTCTCTTTCTTTCTCTTGCTTGTATTTACTTTCCCTCATGAGTCGGGTGCTTGCTGACAACTCAGCTTGTCGACATTCTTCCCACTCCCCTGGAATTCCTGATTGCTGGGCTATTTGTAGCCCAAATCTCAAGCGGCTGCTTCCCTCTAGAATCTTGGCAGCATTTCCAGAGATGTCTGGCTACCTGCTACAAACTGTGTGAGATCCATGACCTCATCACAGGGAGCAAACATATATTGCATTGTACATTCAGTAACATTACATGCATTTTCTTTTCCTTAGTATAATACAAAATGGGAAGATTATTATGGGAAAACAGAGAGTCTCTATTTTCTCAATTGGGTAGCTGAGATTGAAATGATAAAATAATCATCTTGAAGTTATATGAAGAAGAAACTCTGCATAGGTAAAGATGCTCCTGGGGAAACTAGACCCTCTGCTTAAATGACAGTGCAAACAGTGCCAGCATATTTAAGCAATTAAAAATGTAAAAAGTGGATATCTGGGTCAAAAGATTATAAGTCTGAAACATGACTGGTAAAAGCAACATCAGCGCCAAGTTAGGGATATTACATCTACCTGTCCTCCTGTTGCATGCTTTGTGGAACTCATAATATTGGAGAGGATTACTTTGGTTGAGAGAATATTCAGAAGGCCTAGTTAAATTTTTTGTTTTAATTCTGCATACCTTTTGTTCTGTAGTTTATACTGTATTTTCTAGATGCAGTATCCTTTCCTATTTAAGATGAACGTGTTTTAGCTCTGATAGTTCAAAATGTTGTTCACTCATAAGGGATGTGTTTTCTGAGGTCCAGTCTTAAAAACCCAGTCGAGAATTATGATTGTGAAATTTTCATTTGTTTCATTTGAATGTGTGAATTGAGTGACATAGACCGTGAATACAATTGGGAGATTATAATTCGGGTCAGAAAACAGTGATGTAAGTGGAAATAGTAAGGAAATTGTCCATCCTGGGAAGGAGAGTGGGAGAGGAGATGTAGAGCTACTTCATAATCCACAAACCCAAAAATATGGTGCAGACTGGTAAACAAAATTCTACCTTTGTTCCACAGAAAAACCCTCCTGAGAGTCTTTTTTTTTTTTTACACCTCAGTGGCTGATAAACACAGACATTAACTTTTAACCTCCCTTTCTTACAGGTATAGTGCCTTTCTATTTAATATCAAATGTGCTGTTTTGTTGGGGGTCAGCAAAAGTCCTGTACACTGTTTAAGTCCTAGTTAAGCCTTCAAAATAGGGCTTACATGGGATTTACACAGTGTACAGGTTTTGTGCTTGCTCCCGATAGGAGTGAATTCCATCTTAATTAAGGAAGAATTACGAATGTTTTTATTACATCAGTTTGTAATTCTGCTACATGACCGTCACTAGGGAAGTATAGAGATTGTATTGTTAAATTCTGTATCTAATTTATGTGTGAAAACTGAAAAAGTACAGACGATAATCAAATATTTTTACAACACAGGCAGTAAAGTGGATGCATTAATCCAATCCAGTGTTTTGATAGCAGACCCACTGCAGTGTATAGTCTATTTGCAGCAGACATCTTTGGAATTATCTGGTGAAGGTTGCTATGGAAAGGATGACCAAGTTGTAAATTAGTACTGCTTTTGCAAGAGCAGAGAACAATATAAAACCTTTCACCACCCAGAGAAATTACACTGAAAATGATTTCATAGTAGAGAGAAAATGCTAATGAACACAGAATATGAATTTGAGGTTTGTAAGAACAGAGAGGCTTGATTTAGTCTATTTTATGGACTGAAGGGAAAATGGTTAATTTAAACAAGTTTTATTTGGAATAAAAAGCTCTGGACAGAATAGATTCATTGCCCCAATTCCCATAAACAATTTGGCAATAGCAAATTTCAGACTAGTACTTACAAACTGCTACTTAGGTGGTTAGATTTGATCACCTTTCTTTGGTCAGCATTCCCTTTGGAAGACATTGTTCATATATATCATTGTGGGAACTTCATTAGACAAATTACTGGTATATGTTGTGCTTCATGAAAGCAAAGGAAAACACCGAGAAATAGGGCAAAACCATACAAAAATGAATGCATTAATCTTCTCTCCTCCATAATAGCTTCTGTAATACACAAACAGGCATCTTGCTGGCATTTGGCAATGTGTTATTTTCAAATAAAAGTACATGCATTCTGATTTGTCTGAGTTTGAGGGATTCTTGTGACGGTGCATGTTGGTTATGCACTATTTAGGATATTAAAGATTAGAGAGGTCAACATTTTAAAATATAAGTGTCTGAAGTTAGGCTCCGAGGTAAATATTCATGGGTGCCAAGTACCCATAGCTTCAACTGAGGTCAACAAGAGCTCTCGCTATTCATCACCACTGACAATCAGGCCACTTATTTGGGTAACTAAATCTGGAGTTGTGTTCCTAGCTCTGGGTAATGTGTTTGTACTTTTTGTCCATAGCCTCCAATAGTTCACAGTGCAGAGTAACTGGTTAGTTTCATAACACAGGGTGAGATAATTGCTTATGCACAGTATGCTCATGCTGCTGAGGGTTTGTTACAGTTTTGATACCCTGAAATCTACTTCTTATGCATCCTCTTCTGGTGTTGTCATTGCACATCTTTTTGGCAATAGGACCAAGAAAGAAGCTTCATCTGCCGAAGTGAGGAAAAATAAATGTGAGTGCCCCAAAGAAGTAATGTAGGTGGTCATTAAAATACTCCACTTGCTTTGATGGAATTAATATTTGGAAGAAAGTGTCTCATCTCTTCCCCATTCTTATGAGCAGGACATGGGATGCTGTCTCGTATTTTGCCTCTTTCCGGGAATACATATTCTCTTGTACTGTTAATAATGAATATGCCCGTATCAGGGAAAAAGCAACAGATCAAGAAGATACATGAGTCTTTTGTGGAATAAAAAGCATTCAATGTGTAAGTTCATTTTTATCAATAGATTTTGTTCTATAATGCTTTCAAGGTTAATGCCTTGTGCAATTATTTAAAAATTGGAGAACAATGGGAATGGCTGGTTCCTGAGCCAATAGAAATCTGGTCAGTAGAAACTTTAACTTGCTCACTCCAGTTATGTTTGTGAGTTTACGCAGTTTGTCTGTTCGGGCCAGACCTACCTTTTTTCAACATTTTCTGTTCATTTGTTCTTTCATCCTCACTGAGTACAAGTATTTTCACTGCACACTTACAGACATACAGAAATTTTTACATTGCATACAGTTATTCCAGTATGTGTCCAGAAACACAGAAGGCTGATTTCTGAATTTAGGTAACTTTATACAGAACAGTTTTATTTATGTACTTTTTCAATTTCTGATTAGACTAGTAGTCATGTGTCATATAAATGGGGTGAAAATAAAATCCTTTCGTGTTATACATGTATGGGAGCCAGATTCATCCCTGACCTTGAAATCAGGGATGAATGTGGCCACATTTTCTACTTTAATAAATGCTTAAAAAGCTACACAACTCAAATTGCTTCTTGAGAGAGCCTTTTAAAGAAAGAAAAATATAATAGAATTCCACATTGAGTATATTTTACTATTTTGAGATACCTTCCTAATAACTTAGTCATTGTACACATAAGCAAAATGTGTGCTATAAAATAATAGCTAATCTAAAAATGCTAGCTAAATGTGTATTAAAAATTCATTTGCAGAGTTTGAGTTACCTTGATTTTTTTTTTAAATCAAATTTTAATTAAGGTAAGAGGGAACAGTGTAAGTTGACAGATCTACTACAGGCGTATAGGGGAAAAAATTAAATCTTAATACTGCAGATTCAAATCAAGAAAATTGACAATAAAGAATAGCATTAACAGAGAAAGTACTGTTCTGAATTTTGTGTGATATATTTGCTTTCCAGTTTTATTATGCTCTGATTTTGAGGCTATGCTCTAAAGTCCCTGAGCAAGTAGGTTCTATTAAACAAAACAGGATTCACAAGAAAAAAAATACCTGTGTGCTTTTTCCCTAGGAAATATATGCTAAAATGGAATTATCTGGCTCTGCTTACCTGCAGTAATGTAATGGGTTGACATTAGCTGTAGCCTGTGGTTTGATGTGCTATCACTTCCGTCAGTAAGTTTAATTGCCAGCAAATGGCTAAATGGGAGTTTAGGGTGAATGCTACAGCTGTCTGCCATGTTAGTGGTAAAAGGAATTCTGGCGCCGTTTCAGGGTCACTATTTGTATCTGTCCATCAGAGTTACAATACAGCAGTTTCTCTCGGTTTCAGTCTTTCTGTATAGCATTTCTGCCAATTGTTTGGCTCCATTAAGTGTGCAGGGGAAATAAAAGCCTGAATGACCAAGTCACAGAGGGCTATGGATAGACCCTTTCTTTGTCCACACTCAGAACATTGCATTAGGTCTCATTATCCATTTATAATAAGTGACCTTTGCCCCCAGGTCATTGAAAAATACTGTGTGTGCTTTTCTAACACAGGGTACCTCTATCAGCAGACGGATAGAACAATGAAACGTCTGGTAGTCTGGTTGAAGGGTATACTTTGCAGGTTTTTGTAAATATGCAGTTTGATGCTAAAGCAGAGTAGCAAAATCTTATTCTTTAATCTTTGGAAAGTTCAAAGTAGGCCAATAAGATCTTGGTTACTGTATGACAAGAGAATGGTTTTAAAATAGTGGATTTAGTTATTTATGTTCAGCTTTTAGCTATATTTTTGAAAAGATTTTAGTTATATTCACAGTTATATAAAGTTATATGCCCGGTTAAAAGGAACCATTGTTTGAAGAAATATTTTGTTGAACAAGTGTCCACGACCTTTATCCCAAGGGTAGTTGTAAGTGAGTTTGCACAGCTGTTTGATTGCTTTGAGGTCATCTGTGACATCTGCTGCAAAAACCTTGATCCTGACTATGTGATACACTTCTACCTGAGCTCTCTAATAGTCAGTGTTCCTTTTATCACAGCATTGGAGACAAATGGGGAAACTGGGTGAGGAGGGAGGTGGACCTCTCTACAAGTTCATGGCTCCTAAGTGACCTGCATTTTAAATTCATAACCTGCTGACCTACAGGAAACATCAGTATCCTGCTAATAACTGCTTCAGGCTTCTTACACATTTGGTCAAAGTGGGAATGTCAGAGGACCAAGAATCTCTTTAGTCTACTGATGGAACAGAATTCATTTCAGATGTAATTTTCTTAGGGTTCACCCTGCACAGGGCTTAGAGCTATCATGATTTTAAGGACTTCGATATCAGTCATTTGAAGCTATGTTTTATAGGCTTGCTGGTCGTAACACATGGTCTTTTCACCTCACTTGCTGGTACCGCTGTTGCTGCTACCAAGAATGTGCTGCTGCCCACTTTATTCTGCTGTGACCTCTCCCATTCCTCCCCTTTCGAAACCAATCCCACTAAAGCAAGGAAATTCAGTTATACGTTTTGTTCTTCCGATGTGTCCTATGTGTGACGTGTGTAACGTCATCTGGTGTGATTAGATTATTGATAATAATAATCATTTATTTCCTGTCGCACCCAGCGGCACCAGTCTGGTTCAGGTCCCTGCTGTGCTATCCGAACTATAGGCAATATACAAATACATAGGAAGACACAGTCCATGACCCCAAGGAGCTTACCCTGTAAAGAACCTGACTTTCTGCAGAGAGTAGCTAAGAGTCATCCTTTTCTATTCTCTAACTGCAGCTTGCTTCCTCTAACTAGTACTCAGGAATTGAGACGTGGCTAATAAGTGTGAGCTGTTGAGGCAAGCTGTTGAAGTGTGCTTTATTTCTGTGACAAATAATTAGTTGCAACCATGAAACTATTGCAGGTTTCTTTCTAATGACTAATTTTAGTCCAGGTACTGGTGGGTAAAGCTTTACACAAGCAATTTTTCTCTTTTGTGGCATTTACTCAGCTAACCACCACTTCCTTATATTGCATACTTGCATGCATATAGGTACTCGTACATTGCATTCAATTAAATGTCTGTGGAAATACGTAAGCCTGACTACAGTCAGAAGCCTACACCTCCTGTTCCTTAGTCCCTCACCTTTCCAGTCACTGTATATGCTACTTATAGCATTACTGTGTGGCATGAATGTGATAGTGTTTCAGGACATTTTGGTAATCATGCGGTAACTTCATTCTGGGTTCCTTGGCCTAGATCACCTCTGATAGCAGAACCTAACAAAAGTAGCACAGATTGCCAGTGCTAATGTTCATGTTGCTTAGGGACATACCTTTTGAAGCTACCTACAGGTAAATGGCTAGTTTCTAATTTTGCCATCACAGTGAATTGCCAGGAGAAAAACGAGATGCTGCACCATTTATTTATTTCCATTAATGTTAAAGCATCCATTCATTGTCCTAGGGGTTTTTACTATGGTTAATGCATACGAAAAACATAAAACTAGCATACATGTTGAACTGCTTGTGCATCTTCAAGTAGCAGTCACCTGCTGCAATAATGATCATTAGAACCCCAGCACTACACCTATAATCAAAACAATTATGTGTTTAGGATGTGAATTTTCTTCAGCTCTAAATCCTGCTTAAATCAATGTCAGGTAATTTTTGTTCTTGACCTGAAGACTTTAGAGCAACTTTGTGTGAATTTAATAGCATTACAGATGATATTGTGCACGGTGATTTCTAGGTTGTTGACTGGGCCAAAGTGACCAGATACTTGTTATATTGATATATATCGTATAAGAGAATGTATAAATGAGTTTTCCAGGGCCTATAGTAAAACCAGTGTTTTTCAGCCTTTGGTCCGCAGACTCCTGGGGGGGGGGGGGGGGGGAGGGTCCTGCAGACTGCATCTAAGGGGTCCACAAAAGGTTGTTGTTTTCATAGATCAGTGGTTTTCAACCTGTGACCCACGGATCCCTGGGAGTCCACAGACTATGCCAAAGATTTCCAAAGGGGTCCACACCTCCATTTGAAATTTTTTTGGGGTCTGCAAATGAAAGGTTGAAAACCATTGATAGAAACCTATGGGGCTTAAGAACACAGAAGACCTAGAAAGAGAATCCCATGATAGACAGGGATGACAGAACCTTCTTGTTCATTCCATATGCAATGTTTGATGGCACAGGAAGGATTCAGATTGAGATAGAATAGGTACCCTGGAGAAGTATTCAAAACGTGGAATGATTTTAATCCTGATTTTGTATAGTTTATTGTGCCTTTTGTTTGATGAGAAAATTCCATTAAAATGAAGCTGGAAGCTGTATTTATACTGAAGTAGAATGCAACTCCCCATTTCCTTCAGAACACACAGTGATAAAATTCATTTCTAGTTTTAGTGACCCTCCACTGATAGTAAGAGGGGCAGGAAAAAGTGACTGCAATGTAAGAGGGAGTTCCACTGTATTATCCATCTGTGTTCTAGCAATTACATTGAGGGGACTTTTATTTTCTGTTTGACAGACCCATATAAAAGTAGATGTTATTTGAAATGCTCTTACTGCTAGGCAGGTACACTGATTTGTACTGATAACTGATAGCATGATATGCTTTTGTAGCTTCAGAGAAAGTCTTAGTCTTTTCTTACAAGAGGATGCATGGTATAGGGTTGGAAGTCTAAAACTTCAGGGGTGAAATCCTGGCTTGGTTATTTCAATGGGAAAACTCCCATTGACTTCAGTGGGGGTGACATTTAATCCCAGAATTCTACTCCCAGTTCTGCCACATGATTCACTGTGTGACTCGGGGCAAACTGCTTCCCCTGTTTGAGTTCTGTAAAATAGGGTGATGTTTACTGTACCCACCTCACAAGGGATGTGAAGTGTTTGTATAGTGTTTTGAACATGTACAGTGCTGCATAAATGCTAAGTATAATTTATCTTTTGACTGTGCTGTGTAAATCAAACACCATAATGATTCTTGTTGGGGTTCTTTTAATGTGGGCAATTTATTAATTTCCCCAATGACTCGCCGTTTCCTCCTTAAAAATGTATTTTAATACAATATTGTATCCACTCCATTGATAAGTCCCCAGTAAATCTTACAAAAGCTGAAAGTGAATCGCTTTTTTCAATCTAGTTGCCCGTTATTGTGGAAGGATGGTCCAAAAATACCTCCAGATGTTTGACACATCTGAGCCTAACACATTTAAGAACAAGATTTACTCTAAATCAGAACAAAAATAGACTACAATGAATGTATTCAAATTGAAGCAAACTCGGACCCTACATAAAGTTTCCTCTCGTATATAGTTTTGTATAATTTCTCTCTTATGACCATGGCAAGGGGCACCTTCAGGTTCCAGGCAACAGTTCAGGCTCATCAAGAACAATTTTATGGAGAGGCCCTGCAGTTGTCAGAAGCACGCCTCTGACAAGAATTAATATATTAACTGCTCTGCAGCACTTTTTGACAAATTGCTTACTAAATACATCAAAATTGATTGGATGTTCTGTGTTTAAATTGACAAATGGCTACATTAGGGGAAGGAGGGAAATCCATTAATTACAGCTGCCCTCAACCATAGGAAATGTAATCATATAAATATAGATTTTGTTAAAGCAAAAATCTCTACTTGATTGTAGTGTTGCTGGTAAGTGTACTTGCACCTCATTGCTATTAAACCTCTAATAGGAGGCTTCAGAGGCAGTTCTTACTAATTGACTTCTGAATAATCAAAAGACCATTTCTATTGTGTTAAAAGAAATGATGCAGTGTTTACTTATCTCACGACAACCACGTCTGAAAATGTATTTGTTCCATAGTGGGTAGAAGCCTGAGTGGAACCATTGAAGCTGGTACCGTTTCATTCATTGTTCATCACGGGATGCTGTTTGCTTTATATGACCCAAACTCTAGAATTCAAAGGCATGAGCCAGGTCACTCCACTCAAATTCTTTGACCTCCTACTATACAATACTCGATTGATTTTTATTATTTCTGTAAAGTAATTTGTGTTTAAGGTATGCGTGAAGCTACTGAGAATTAGGTTTGTAAACTCTGTAAGACACACCTTATAAACATTCACACCCAGATTTACAGCTGGCATTGACTTGGGCCAGTATAGTATATCTTTGCTCACCTGTAGACCAACTGTTGTGCATTTCACTTTTAGTGCCTTTCATCCAGGGATCTCAAATCTGATTTGCTAAGTGTTCACTAAGTATTGTCTCTGAAAGAATTGTGTTAACTCTATTTAACTGTTTGGTTAAGCTAAGTGATAACGCAATCTAGTAGGTAGTCTGGAGTCTCTGCGGTATCACATTTACAATTCGTCCTCTCTCAAATGCAAGTTAAACACCAGCGGCAAAATTTAAATCGCCTCTGAACAAGAGTTGCCAAGTCAAAAGTCAGTATGTGGAAGTGGGGCTATTCTAACAACCCAGACATGTGTGACTGTTCTGAAACACAGACCATGGAATGTCTGTTAATGTGTCGGCTCCTGGAGGAATCGTGCACCATGGAAGATCTCGCCAGGCATACAGAAGGGGCCATATCGTGTGCCCGACACTGGAAAAAACTATGATTGTGGTGGAAGGACATAAGAAGCAGCAGCTAGGGTATCATAGTTAACCTTTTGGTAGTTTCCCCAGTATACTGTTTGAAGGTAGGGAATCCCATTACATCAGTGTGTTGGCATTTTACAAAAGCAATCAACAGCTTGGATGATGTGTACTTACCCAGCTAGATATATACTTAACCTTTACAGTCAAAGTGGAAAATTAAATATTCATATTTTCTGGATTCTCCCTTTGATGTTATGTTTGTGTTTGCTGAGAAGCATTGCCTTTAGCTAGTGTTGTATTCTTTTCTTGAAATTATACTTCATTTCTGCAGCATAATTAAGGAATGCAACATACTTTTCAAGATGACTCGCTGTAGCTACAAGCCAGTTTAAAGTAAAGCTTCTTTCCAAAGGCTAGTCCTTTAGCTTGGAAAGATTCTGAATTATTCAGAAGCAGTCTAAAAATCCTAGTAATTCTGGAATTAGTTTTATAATTCCTCTGAAATCTGGAGAGGGTGTTTTTTGTAACCCAGCACAGTGAGTCTTCTGATCCTGATTGGCGTATCCTGTTGCTACCATAATACAAATAACAGTAATAATAATAATAGTGGAAATAAATATATTCTTGTATTTCTTTTTTAAAAATAAGTATTTTAACAAAATTAAAGTGATTTCAAAAGACATCTAATTTTTGGAAATTTGTTTATGCTTATTTTTAAAACAGTAATGGATTTTTAAGATTTTTGGTTTTGTTTTTTATGACTACAGTTTTTTTAAATTTCCAGATGAAGCAGAACCTAGACACACTGCTCCTCAGAAAATTGGTAGTTGGGTTGGCTTTGGTTTGTTTCAGACCTTCTGTAGTCGTTGATAACATGCTGAGCATTTTCGTGATTATAACCCAGCCTCCTTCTACGCAGTCAGAGATTAAAGAGCCTCTGCCCACAGGTATAATACTTTGTTGTTGTTTCCTGGCTTCTATCTTCTGTTTATCTCCGCTTCAACATTTATTTTTCTCTCAGTGGTATGTAAGCATTAGTCATGGTCACGTTTCTCTCGTCCTCTTCATTTCACTTTATCCTCCTCATGCCTTTCATAGGTGTCTCAGAGCCAGCACCTACCACAAAGAGTATTGATTGTAGCACAAGAGAGCAGTAGAACACTCTACATGCTCTTCCACAGCTAACAAACCTAATCTGCCTTAGTTAACATTGTCACTGTAACAAGAGGCTTCAGGGAAGGGGAAGACAGGTTGCTTAGACCTGGGCTACACTAGGGGGAGGTTTCGAACTAAGATACGCAACTTCCGCTACGCTGTTCACGTAGCTGAAGTTGAAGTGTCTTAGTTCGAGTTACCTGGCCGTCCTCATGGCAGCGAGTCGACCACGGCAGCTCCCCCATCGACTCCGATTACTCCTCCTGCCGAGTTGGAGTACAGGCGTTGATTTGGGGATCGATTTATCGCGTCTAGACGAGACACGATAAATCGATCCCCGATAGATCAATCACTACCCCCTAGTGTAGCCCAGGCCTTAGTTTTCCTTTATCTGCTTAGAACAGCACTTTGCATCTTGAAGTTCATCATATTCTCTCTTTACTCTGAACATATTTGGTTCACAAACCATTTGGAATTATTTAATTGTATAGTTTATTGTATTGTAAAGCAAAATTCTCCTTTGTGATCCACACTGTAGGTATGTCTTGGTTATTCCATTTTTATCCTGTGTGCAATGTGCTAATGTGTGCAGAATATGCCCTAGGCATTTGTAGTGTTGATGAGAGTGGAGACGTGCCCAGATAATTGTTTCGTAATGTAAAAAACAAAATTAATTGAGACATTTGCCTTTTCATTTTCTCTTTGAAATGACGGGAGATGGTAAAAGAGATTTGCTCTACCATTTTCTCAAATTATAATTTTGCTTGTTGTTTCATTCTCTGATAAACCCTGGATTCATTACAAACTGTTTGATAACTTTTTTTTTACTGTGTAAACCATGTGTTTAAGTAGTATAATAACATTTTCAATACACATTTTATTTCTTCCTCATTTACCTGATTTACGTTTTTACTTTAATTGTTTTGTATCGACAAGACACAGCCAACTATGGGTTGTTGAACAAGTACGTTATATAGACTTTTGATGAGTGTCCATGATATTAATCACAAAAAGTGTGGAATAAAGCTTGGTGCACGGTCATTTTCAGAGAGTTAGGATTTTCGTGTTTGCTTCATTAACCATGAGGGCATAAAGACTAGTGCTTTCTTCTCCTGACATAACTGTTTGCATTGTAGTCTAAATCACCTCTCCTTCCATAAAAAAGGTTTTTAAGTGGAAATGTTAGTTTGTATTTTGTGTGAGGGAAACCAAATTTCCCTAACTCTCTAACCTTGTGATGGCATGGAGGTCACCTTGGCATGCCTCCTTTCGGTCGGGCATGGCACCGCAGTTGGGCCATGCCTCAGTTTCCCCTCTCAGGAAGTCAATTTCTCCGCTTCCTGCCCTCTTAACTCAATAATATGCTGCTTGGGGCTGATTTGTTATAAAACCTCATACAAAAGAGTCCATAACAAAAGTCCCAAAGAAACAAAGGTTCTCCTGGCTGTCAGGGTTCCTCTGCAGCCTGCCCTCTGAGTTCTGTTTCCAGTCCCCTCAGGGTGACCTCTCTGTCTCTCTGTATAGCAAGAGTCCCACCCCTCCTCCTGGGGCTGCTTAGTTCAGGCAGATGTTACACCTCTCTTTAGGCCAGGAATCCCAGCTTTCCTTCTGGAACAGGATACACTATAATGAAACAGCCACTCTGTCTCTCCAGCTGGCAGAAGACCCCGCCCTCCACCTAGAGATGGGTAATTGAAAAAATTACTATCTCTCTCCTTAAACAATGAGTCTCCAGCTATCCTCCCTCAGGGGAGTTGTCATTTAGCCCACTGTAGGGCCTTAGCCCGATTTTTCTTCAGTTGACGCTTTTCCCTCTAATTAGTCGTCTGAGGCTCAGGGTTCAGCAGACCATCTTCTCCTGCTGGCATCTGCCCTGGTATGAGAAGGGAGTCAGCTTTTATGCTAGTCCCCTCCTCCCAGCTCATTCCCAATTGGCTAGGAGGAAAGGGAAACTTAGCCCCACTCTCTCTGCAAGGCTCCAGGCCATGAGCCCTTAAAGAAACAGTAATGGGATTTCTTCCTGAACATTTCTTATTCCTGGAACCATTTCCTCTCTCCCAATATCTCCCAGATCTCTCTGTGTGTGTATGATAGGCTCTTTCAAAGTCTTAAAGGGCCATGTTGTGTGGTGGGATGGGCCAACCACTAGACATTACTGCCCTTAAGGAGCAGACAACCCCATCACAAATCTGCTTTTCACTTTTACTGATAAGTGAAAACTTAAGTGGTACAAGGAAGGAAATTTTATTCTTTTGCTGAGGATAGGTCTGAGCTGGATAAGTAAAACAGGGCAAGTGTCACTTCACAGAAGTTGTCTTACATGGAAGTGCAGCTCTTCAATAGCAGAATGTGTAATGTGTTTAGCCTTGATGAACATTTATGTAATAATCCAGTAAAAATGGACAAAAATGGACTAAATTCAAGTTAAATTCTCAAAGTGCATAAGAGGTATTGGAGCAGTATATACATGCTTGGATGTATACGAGGCCACATCAATGTGGTAAGTATTTCCCCATCCCAATCTTCTTTTCAAATGCTAAATGCTGGAAACAGCACTGTGTATAAGAATTAAAATCTTTCAGATGTGTACAAACAACAATAATGAACAAGAGCACATGCTGAAACATTTCTTTGCTGTTCTTACGTGGTCATCTGGAACTTCTTAGAGAGGGGTCCATCAACACTGAGGGGTCAGTTTTCAAAGCGGTGTACAGGGATTTAGCCGCACGACTCCTATTGACGTTAATGGGAGTCAAACGGGTAAATCCCTCCGCACCGCTTTGAAAATTTACTATTAAGCCTCTTGACTTCTCACTACATACTTTGATTGTAACACTAATCCATGGTTAACATAATTTTCCCGACAATAATGTCAAACATACTTTTGAAGTCAGTGAATTATAGAAATAGTTACCTCTTCCATAATTCTTTAAAGATGGCCATCAGATGGATTTCACAGTAGGTCTTTGCAACTGAAATTATTTTTTAATACAGGAAAGAAGGTATTTATTGCTCATTGGTAGAGAATTGATAGTCTGCTGCACACCCTAAGTATCTAAAGTTTTAGTTACACACCAATGCAACACATTGTAAGTGGTACAGCACATTCTAACTGTGCCCAGGAAGTGTTTCCCACCCCCACCCCTTTTTGCAATAATGTAGAAAAGGAAGCTGGAGTCAAGCACAGTGAAAATTACCTATCTTGTAACAGAATTGAGAGAAATATTGAAGCCTGATTACAGATTGTTACTTTTAGTGTTTAAATTCCATTGGTCTGGTAGACTGCAGCCTTGGCTACCTGTTTTTTTAAAGAGTCATTAAAAATATATAAATAGTCACCAAAGCTCCTGAGAACTTCATCTCCTACTTAGATATTCCCTTTAGATTATAAACTGTGTGGTACGGGGATCAAGTCTTTTATGTCTGTAAAGCACCTAGTAAACTTTTTTTATATAAATAATGAATAATTAATACTTCTATAAGCTAATGAATGTGGCACAATAAATTTGTGTTGGGTTACAGAATTTCTCTACATAATTATATTATCAGAGGATCATTCATAACATGGAAAATGTTTTGTTTGTTTGCAATTGGGGATGAGCTTTTCATCAAGAGAAAAAGAAAGGAGATATTTGTGATCACTTGAAATTCCTTTTTAAACAAGTCTACAGGAACAAGGCTTTTATTCTGTTACAGGGAAATTTAGTTGTCCTTATTTTTATATATATAATCAACTAACAGACAGAGTATACTGCCATTTAAGATTTCAAAGATGGTATTTTCCAAAAGGGGAAATCTAATCTTTGTTTCAGTCTATGACTGTATCAGCCAGTGAGCCAACAATCATAACTGTGTGATGGAAGAAAGAATTTAGGAACATGCATTCACCATAATTATGCTACAAAGATTGATCAAGAGCTATTAGAATTCAACTACTTGACAAACTTGCATTGATAAACTCTGGGGAGCATGAAGCCTTGTACATAAACCTACCTAGTGCAGGTGAGAGAATTTCAGTAAGGTCTGAAAAAATCTTACCTGTTGAATTGAATGAAAAGTTGCATCAAGGAGACCTGTACAAGAACCGGTATATTGGCTCTTCATTTTTATTCATTGTGCATAACATAACTAATGCCATGAGTATCAACAATAATATAGTGATGTAGATCACCTGAAATGTGTAGCTTAATTTTAAAAGAAGTTGTACTTATGAAGAATCAGTGGAGGTGTATGTGATTTGTTCATTTCTCTTCCTGCCTCCATCCATTCTAAATATAACTGAAACTTCAAAGAAAACGCTTTGAAATCAGATTAAAGGGCCATTGTGCACACATCTCCCACATATTGTTATCAGTAGAGTTTGCCCATGGACCAAGGGTAGACGTATGCCTCTGGAGATTAATTATGAGTAAATTTTCCATGTCTTAGCTGAACTTTGGAGTCTATTGTAATTCATTTAAAATTGTAAATTGTGTGTGTGCAAGTGAAATAATGGGAAGGTTTTTATGCGGCTTTTTTCCCTCCAAACCTCTTTGTTTGAAGTTTAATTTGGATGCACTTTAGCTGGACATTTTTCTTGCACTAGCAGTTGCACGTACAAATGATAGAATTTATAATGGCCACTTCCCCATTATGCCTTAAAATAACATTACCTCAGTGTTTGCAATAACCTTAACCCTGTATCTCTTACAGAGAATATCTAAGAGGCACAGTAAATATGTAGGGTTGGGGTTTTTTAAGTTACCTAAGAGCAACAGTTGTTTGTGTTAAGTATCTGTGCAATACCTGACTGTCTTGAATGAACGATACATCTTGTGGTTCACAGTACTCGGGGAGAGCAGCCTACATGGGGCCTCTAGTTCTCCTTCTGCTCAGGTGGATTGGGAATGGGTGAGCTGAGCAGAAGGAGAGTAGGAAGTAATCTACACCCGGTATCGGATGGGTACAGGTTACTTATTCCTGGAGCAAAGGGAAAACCAGGGGCCATATTGTGACTCTGAGTCATAGTATGGTCCCTGGTCTGCTCCTGAGTCCAAATCTATCCCTATGGCAGTGGGAAAGGTTTTAAAGAGTAACCACTGTGCATGTGCAAACCCATTCATTCTTGATTTGCACTCATAAGTGTGTTTTAGAGAGGCAAGGTCTGTCATTTATATGCACGAGTGATTGTGCCCAGATGAAAGCTATGGTGCAAAATTTGGCCCCAGATGGTTAATGACTGCGTACTTTCCGTTTTCCACTACACACGTTACAATAGCTTGTTATACTAGAGTACACAAACTAAACTTCAGTCTGGCATGAAATCTGAAATTATTTGAACTCCAGATTACTGTAGGTTTGTTAAAGAAATCAAAGTAACTGCAGCAAAAAGTTAAGATTATATGGTTCAAAAATAATATGCTTTATTGATTTTAATAGAAAACAAAGCAGCTGCAGTTGTTGGGGCGATATCTCTGTGCAGTCATGAAATGCCCTTTTCACAATTATAAACAGTCTGTGGATGTTCTCTTACGAAAGAATAATGTGAGTAAAGTGAAACTGGGTACAAGATGAAAAGGAGGACTTGCGGCACCTTAGAGACTAACCAGTTTATTTGAGCATGAGCTTTCGTGAGCTACAGGTACAAGATGTGAGTTACAGTTAAAAAACTTTAATAACTGGACATCTCTTGTATCCAGGATCAGGGTGCAAGAAAGAGCCTGGACTGATGTAATACAGAACGTGAGCAAAATTTGGTCTTTTTGTATCTGATACTGGTGCAGGTATGTTCCTAAAGAACGCAGAAAGCTGTATTATTATTATTATTATAGCACAATATGAGCTGTGCTGTTATTAGTGCTGAATCATGCATCTCATTAATCCAGCTTTTCATGAGATTACAACTTCAATATAAAAATTCCCTCTGGGCTCAAATTGTTGTAAACTTTCCTCGGGACTTTAATTAACCTTATCTTGGAACTGTGTATTTCTGTAAATAATGGGAAAGTTCATTTTTTGTGATGTACAGATGCACAAGTCCCAAATAATATACGTGCTCAGTTTTCCATAAGAGTATTTTCAGTGGACTAATATGATGACATGGCAATGTTGCTGCTGCTGGCTAAATCAACGTTTTTGCTGTTAGTCACTGAATAGCAACTTCACCGATCTTGACAGCTCTAGTAGTTGCCCCTGGGAAGGAGGAGGAGGAAAAACAGTCCATAAAGTTCCCATTGGTTTGAAAGCAGAAACATCTGCTGGAGTTATGAACAGTGTGTGAGCAGAGTTCCGTAACAGGAAAGCCTGCAGTTGATCAGCTGTGCCCTCAAAACAGGCATTACTGCAGTCAGTAGAATTTATTGCAGGGAAAGTTTAGGAGATATGGAGAAGATTAGGGGCAACAGCAAAACGTGTAAAAATATGTTTTTCTTTCATTGGTTGAATAAATAAGGCATTACCATAGCCAGCATTGTTTCATGTTTATATATTGGTGGTGAGTCGTGTAGGTTTTGCAATCTTCAACAGATGTCTAACTTCTTAATATTAAGGTTTTGGTTTGAGATAGTTTAAATCATCCTTAAGTTGTTGAGTAAGATCGACCACTGTGGTAATGATATACGTGAATACAATTTTACTATTGTATCCTGAAAATGCATGCTGCGTAAATGATGTCCTTAATTACCTACTGAACATTATATTGACTTCAGTGAATGTGGCAGATGCTTAGCACCCCATGGAAGAATCTCAGCACCTTGCAAAATGAGGCCCATAAAGAGTACAACACTGAATGTAATCTTTAAAAAATTAGGCCCTGGATTCATTTTGCTATGTGCCAGCTTTAAGAATGAAGTCATATGGCATTATGAGGGTGTCAGAAGCAGCTCCATAGTTGAGTTGTGTTAAGATATGCACTTAAAACTGGATTAAAAGCTCTTTATTTCACATGACATAAAGGTTTATGAATACCCTGTGCTGTTTGTTATAGAGGCGCCATTCTCTGTTTATGGTTACAGTTGTGTCTGCTTTGCTATTATAAACTCCTATTATTAGGGGTTTACAACATGGTTATAAAAATCTGCAATGAGCGGAAGCCTGGTACATAAAGGTCAGCCCTTAAGCAATATTTTTAAATCATTTTTAAATGGTAATTTTTAGGTTATGCAGATATAAAAATATTAGTTTTAGCTTTAATTAAGGTTGTTCAGTGGGTCTTGACATAAGTGCAAAGCTCTTGTCTTACCAAAGTAAAAATATTTTTCAGTCACATTTACTTCTGTCTTTTCTTAATTTGAATCATAGAATATCAGGGTTGGAAGGGACCTCAGGAGGTCATCTAGTCCAACCCCCTGCTCAAAGCAGGACCAATCCCCAACTAAATCATCCCAGCCAGGGCTTTGTCAAGCCTGACCTTAAAAACTTCTAAGGAAGGCGATTCCACCACCTCCCTAGGTAACGCATTCCAGTGTTTCACCACCCTCCTAGTGAAAAAGTTTTTCCTAATATCCAACCTAAACCTCCCCCACTGCAACTTGAGACCATTACTCCTTGTTCTGTCATCTGCTATCACTGAGAACAGTCTAGGTCCGTCCTTTTTGGAACCCCCTTTCAGGTAGTTGAAAGCAGCTATCAAATCCCCCCTCATTCTTCTCTTCCACAGACGAAACAATCCCAGTTCCCTCAGCCTCTCCTCATAAGTCATGTGTTCCAGTCCCCTAATCATTTCTGTTGCCCTCCGCTGGACTCTTTCCAATTTTTCCACATCCTTCTTGTAGTGTGGGGCCCAAAACTGGACACAGTACTCCAGATGAGGCCTCACCAATGTCGAATAGAGGGGAACGATCACGTCCCTCGATCTGCTGGCAATGCCCCTACATATACGTCCCAAAATGCCATTGGCCTTCTTGGCAACAAGGGCACACTGTTGACTCATATCCAGCTTCTCGTCCACTGTAACCCCTAGGTCCTTTTCTGCAGAACTGCTGCCAAGCCATTCGGTCCCTAGTCTGCGGCAGTGCATGGGATTCTTCCGTCCTAAGTGCAGGACTCTGCACTTGTCCTTGTTGAACCTCATCAGATTTCTTTTGGCCCAATCCTCTAATTTGTCTAGGGCCCTCTGTATCCTATCCAGCATATCTACCTCTCCTCCCAGTTTAGTGTCATCTGCAAACTTGCTGAGGGTGCAATCCACACCATTCTCCAGATCATTTATGAAGATATTGAACAAAACTGGCCCGAGGACCGACCCTTGGGGCACTCCACTTGATACCGGCTGCCAACTAGACACGGAGCCATTGATCACTACCCGTTGAGCCCGACAATCTAGCCAACTTTCTATCCACCTTATAGTCCATTCATCCAGCCCATACTTCTTTAACTTGCTGGCAAGAATACTGTGGGAGACCGTGTCAAAAGCTTTGCTAAAGTCAAGGAACAACACGTCCACTGCTTTCCCCTCATCCACAGAGCCAGTTGTCTCGTCATAGAAGGCAATTAGATTAGTCAGGCATGACTTGCCCTTGGTGAATCCATGCTGACTGTTCCTGATCACTTTCCTCTCCTCTAAGTGCTTCAGAATTGATTCCTTGAGGACCTGCTCCATGATTTTTCCAGGGACGGAGTCCTGTAGTTCCCAGGATCTGCCTTCTTCCCTTTTTTAAAGATGGGCACTACTTTAGCCTTTTTCCAGTCGTCCGGGACTTCCCCCGATCGCCATGAGTTTTCAAAGATAATGGCCAATGGCTCTGCAATCACATCTGCCAACTCCTTTAGCACTCTCTGATGCAGTGCATCTGGCCCCACGGACTTGTGCTCCTCCAGCTTTTCTAAATAGTCCCGAACAACTTCTTTCTCCACAGAGGGCTGTTCACCTCCTCCCCGTGCTGTGCTGCCCAGTGCAGCAGTCTGGGAGCTGACCTCGTTCGTGAAGACAAAGGCAAAAAAAGCATTGAGGACATTAGCTTTTTCCACATCCTCTGTTACTAGGTTGCCTCCCTCATTCAGTAAGGGGCCCACACTTTCCTTGACTTTCTTCTTGTTGCTAACATAGCTGAAGAAACCCTTCTTGTTACTCTTAACATCTCTTACTAGCAGCAACTCCAGGTGCTATTTGGCCTTCCTGATTTCACTCCTGCATGCCCGAGCAATATTTTTATACTCTTTCCTGGTCATTTGTCCAATCTTCCACTTCTTGTAAGCTTCTTTTTTGTGTTTAAGATCAGCAAGGATTTCACTGTTAAGCCAAGCTGGTCTCCTGCCATATTTACTATTCTTTCTACACATTGGGATGGTTTGTCCCTGTAACCTCAATAAGGATTCTTTAAAATACAGCCAGCTCTCCTGGACTCCTTTCCCCCTCATGTTATTCTCCCAGGGGATCCTGCCCATCAGTTCCCTGAGGGAGTCAAAGTCTGCTTTTCTGAAGTCCAGGGTCCGTATTCTGCTGCTCTCCTTTCTTCCCTGTGTCAGGATCCTGAACTCGACCATCTCATGGTCACTGCCTCCCAGGTTCCCATCCACTTTTGCTTCCCCTACTAATTCTTCCCAGTTTGTGAGCAGCAGGTCAAGAAGAGCTCTGCCCCTAGTTGGTTCCTCTAGCACTTGCACCAGGAAATTGCCCCCTACACTTTCTAAAAACTTCCTGGATTGTCTGTGCACCGCTGTATTGCTCTCCCAGCAGATATCAGGGTGATTGAAGTCTCCCAGGAGAACCAGGGCCTGCGATCTAGTAACTTCTGTTAGTTGCCGGAAGAAAGCCTCGTCCACCTTATCCCCCCTGGTCCGGTGGTCTATAGCAGACTCCCACCACAACATCACCTTTGTTGCTCACACTTCTAAACTTAATCCAGAGACTCTCAGGTTTTTCTGCAGTTTCATACTTGAGCTCTGAGCAGTCATACTGCTCCCTTACATACAATGCAACTCCCCCACCTTTTCTGCCCTGCCTGTCCTTCCTGAACAGTTTATATCCATCCATGACAGTACTCCAGTCATGTGAGTTATCCCACCAAGTCTCTGTTATTCCAATCACATCATAATTCCTTGACTGTGCCAGGACTTCCAGTTCTCCCTGCTCGTTTCCCAGGCTTCTTGCATTTGTGTATAGGCACTTGAGATAACCTGCTGATCGCCCCTCTTTCTCAGTATGAGACAGGAGCCCTCCCCTCTCGCGCACTCCTGCTCGTGCTTCCTCCCGGTATCCCACTTCCCCACTTACCTTTAGTTTATATGGTGCCTTCTGCTCCCCCCAGTGGGTATGGTTCCCCTGGTGTGAACTCCAGAGACCTAACTTTCAGGCCATTGTTCACAAACAGGTACAGGAGAGAGAAGTTTCACCTGTCATGTTATTCTAGGCCCCTGCATTTTGCTCCTTTAAAATCTCTAGTACTTCCTCCAGTATAAAGTTGCAGTTGCAGGATAATGCTGCCGTCACTAGGAGGTACAGTGACAGGGTGGTAATGACCCAAGGACCAGCAATCATGAGATTATATTAATCCTTGTAGTGGCGATCCCGGTGAAGGATGAGGCATCACTGCAATTTCTCTTTGTACCAGGCAAACTGCAATTTTTGTTCCCTGAAATTATATGTAAAAAAGATGTAAATATTGATGGCTTTGAAATTTCTCTAATTCAGCAAGAGTTAAGTAGCCTGAGTGTGCAAACTGAAGAAGTGGAGGGGTTACATTTTTTTTGTAGCAGCCTGTGCATGCTATTAAATTAGGAAATGGAAATGAAACTATTAATAAGCTAGCAAAAGGACCTGTTTTTCCCCCCTGTAGAAGAACAGTTCTCTTGTTCGTGTCTTTTGGATGACAGAGAGGCATAAAACTGAAGTATTAATGCCTCTTTAGTAATGTAAGATCCCATGACACTTCTCAGAAGAGATATGGTGTTGATTCCAATGATATGGTCAAATTCCAGCTAAGGTACTCTGCCTACCTAATTTCCTGCAATAGTTTCAGCTGATATAAACAGGTTTCAGAGTAACAGCCGTGTTAGTCTGTATTCGCAAAAAGAAAAGGAGTACTTGTGGCACCTTAGAGACTAACCAATTTATTTGAGCATGAGCTTTCGTGAGCTACAGCTCACTTCATCGGATGCAACAGAATGTTACACAGTCTTACCCTGTAAATCAGTTGTCACAGAAGTTGTATTTTACTGGTGGATGAAACAATCTCTGTGTGTAGCTTGTATATCGGTTTAAAGGTCAAACTGCTCTCCATTACATTCATGCAGCCTCATTGGGTGCAATCTTGTCAGTTGTAGATGACTACATAGGCTGCTCTTTGCAAAAGCAGGACAGTGATAACAAAATGATCCAGCAATGGTATTCCTGGAAGAGAATCAGCAAGGAGGATCCCACTTAAGGAAGTGGCATAAAATGAGCAAAAGAAGCAAAGACAGGTCTTTTTAAGTCCATAACAATCTTTATGGGCCGAGGCCTGTAAAAACTTGTGCATGTGAAGAACTATTGATTAATGGACTAGCTTTTTTTAGCTAGTTCAGGAGAACCCCAAAGCAATTACAAATGTAGGGCAAGTTCTGTTCAATTGCATCTTTTGTTCCAAAATATGTGTTTTATATTCAGCTTTTCATAATAAAAATAATCCCATTTCTAACTAACTGCACAGTGGTTGCATGATGTGTACCTCTATGTCTAATTTGCCTATTGTCTTTCCTAAAAAGTTGCTCTAGTTTCTCCCCTTTGGCTCTAAACAGCCTAGATCTCTCATGTTACCTGCCCAACTGTACATATATCACTCTGATAAAACATTAGCTATTTAGGTACATACGACAAATAACCAGTGTGTCATGTTTTTCATGAATAGATTGTTGTTACTATTGTAAAATTTAGTAATTTTATGAAATGGCTGCTGAGATGTAAATCATCTACTCCCCCCTGATTAAAAAGAAGCCAGTCAGTTGCCAAATCAGCTTCAAATAACTGCATTAGAGCCATGATGAGATGATCGTATTTGTTCCTGAAGCCAGGGAAGAAACTCAGTATTCAAGGTCGGTATGCATGCCAGTGCCTCAGGATAGGTTTTGTCACTGTAGCTTAACATAGCTCAACTTCTCTTAAAGTGGACAATTTGAAAAGTTTGTGCAGCAAGCCTATATCATTGACAGTGGCATTTGTCAGTGTGAAATCCCTCAAGACACATGGGAAGGGCTGTCATCTTTATTGAAGCTATTTTGTATGCTTGTTTAGAGCTTCAGGCTGAAAGAAGAAGAGCAAGTTGGGTTATCATAGTGTCTGCCTAGGAATAAATAATATGAATACTTCTAAGTTTTCAGAAGAGGAACTTCTTTAGCATTTACTCCATCTATACTCAGACTGATCTTGCTCTGTGTTTCAGTATAAACAGTCAGAGCTTCGTGAAAGAATGGATGTTGTCATACTAACATATATATGAGAAGGTACAGTTTAAAAAAAGCTGATTGAGAAATCTAAGTTCTTTTATCTTCTTTCTTTTCACAGTGGTTCCACCTGGGAGTCCTGGACCTATTACACGACATGAGTCGTATGATAGCTTAGCGTCTGACCATAGTGGTCAAGAGGATGAAGAATGGCTTTCCCAGGTATGGGTTTTGGGATCTGGGAGGAGGTGGGGGGGGCAGTTCTATATCCAGTTCTGAAGAGAAATGCATCCTATCCAGTACAAGTGAATTCCAAAGCTTTATTTAAAAAAAAAATGCTAAAGACCACAATACAGCAATATAACATGTAAACCTAATTTCAATCTTGACCTAAGTGGAATCAGTTTGATGGTCTCAGTGAATTCCTAGTGGATAGGTGTCCATGTTTTAACAAGCATAAACAAAGCCTACATCCTGTTGGTCCTAATTACATCCTTGGCAATCTCTGCATGGATCAGGAAGGACTGAATTGGTCATGGAGAATTATCTGCCTTCCCCAACCCTGCAGACGTTGTCCCTTTTGGTCAGGGTTAAACAAGGTTAGTATGGCAAAGTGAGACTACTCTGTTGTGACTTATGCTATACTCATTCTGCCCTAACATAAGGCGGAGGGTTAGTTGACTAAAGCATTTCTTTTTCTCTCTGACCGCCAGTCACCACCTTTCTCCAGCCCTAAATCTGTTCAACTGTTGCTGAATACAAACAAATGCACATAAAATGTAAACTTTCAAAAGTAATTGCCTCTTGACTTAGCTACTGACTTCTGAGTTAATGTTTCCCTCTGTAACAATAGATTACATGTTGCAAGAGTGAATGTTTCTGTTGTCTGAGGTGTTATCAACTGTTAAAGAGGAAAGTCAGATCTCTGGACTCAGGATTTGGCCAATAAGTGGAGACAGAATCAATTTTCAAATAATTTGGTGTAAACTATACATGTATTTGTAATTTTGGAAGGCATTCTGTACGGTTGGGACCATAAACATTTGAAACAAATTTAAGGAAACAGAAAGCAAATTTCTTTTTAAAACCTTTCTAGGTCATCTTTAAGTCATAACACTGAAAAGTAAAGATTGAAGAATATGATGTAATATCTTTATAATTCAGTTATTTTTAATGCATTGTCTAATGGTTGATAAGCTCTGTTGTTATAGAATATCCTAATTTAAGACTGGAAGGTTAGTTAACTGTAGTACTTTATGATGATCTCAATATGAATGAACTATTTTGCATACTAAGCCAAACCTTTACGTTTTTACTCAGGGAATATTCTCATTACATTCCGTGGGCGTTTTCCCTTAGTAAGAACAGGGTAAGGATTTCATGATTTGACTCAATGCAAAACTTCAGCTTACAAACACAGGATATAAATAATAAAGTGAAATTCCATTTCTGTAATTTTTTTAAGATTGACCTCTGAAATTTATTTTTGTAAGGGTTAAAAATGGTGAAAAATAATGTACCAAAACAATTATCCAGCACTTTCACAATTCATCCTGACAGGCAGCCTGAATTTTCTTCGGTTTGGATACATTACTATGTAGGTGTCATACTTCCAGTGCTTCTGTCCAGCTTTCACATTTTAATTTGGCACTATTTCAGATATATTGCATTGCCTCATGGATATGTTGAGGATCTGCTACATCCAGTGACTTTTAAACCATGTCTAGTATATTCTTCAAATAAGATTGCAGTCCTGCAACAGGTCTACACAGGTGTATACATCTGTGTCTCAGGAGCCCCAGTGACTGTAGGGATCCATTCACAGGGATCCAATTACAAAACCGTGGCCTAAGATTTCAGTTTTGGTTTCACATTGATATGTCAGACCCGGTGAAGTTGTCTCTATCTTGTCACAGCATAAAGACAAACGGTGAAATCCTAGCCCCGTTGATGTCAATGTGAGTTTTGCCATTGATTTCAATGGGGCCAGGATGTCATCTAGAGTTTTTAATAGTTTTCCAAATAATGTAACTACAGTGCAAATGTTATATCATAATCCATGTTCCAACATCATTTAGTTACTTTACAACTTAGCTCACATTACTTGTTGGGTTACTCTTCATTGTAGCAGGTGGCTCACAGAGCAAGAATAAAGTGGACATATAGCATATAGGATTGTGTGTTGCTAATAAAAAGATGATTCAAAGTAGTAATAGGAGCACAGCTCTACTCAAGTCTTGTCATAAATACTCTGTAATAGAGCAGCAAGTATATTTTATATGAAAAAAATTCCCAAATGAGGTTTCTTATTACACAAAAAGAGAAATCGGGAAGTGTACCAGGAATGCTTAGTTTTTGCTAAGTGAAAAGAGTGATGATATCTCTTTTGAACATGAAGATCGTAGCTTTCTCTAAGCAAGCCACTTTAGATTAAGCCCAAAGAGCATGTATGTTTTTCAAAATTAAAGTGTTGTTATCAACAGTAACAGCATGCAGTGAAAAAACACTGCCCTTCACTTCAACTTTTCAATTAGAACAGTGGGTAATGTGTGCTGTCAGTGTGAAGTAGATACAATATGTTTGTCCTGCACACAACAGGAGAGTGAATAGGAACATCTGGCCATAGCCTCGCTAAAATTTCAAAGGCATCTGTTTACCTCTCGGCTCTGTGACACTGATGGTTTCAAGCTTAAAATATACAGAATGCCTTATCTGTGGCCTAATTTACATTTCTGCATAAAAGCTACTTAGATTGACTGTAGAGGTTTATAATTTGAGTTACCCCAAGATAAATGGAAATATGGAGGTAGTACTACACAGACTATGCTTTTGTCCTCCCAGGCTTGCAAATAATTGCCTTGGAATAATATTTTTTAAGCCTTTAAAATGATCTTGTGTAAGAATCAGAAGTCACCTAAAGCACAGAAATTTGATAATAGTTAGAGAAAATTGTAAGATGCTAAGCAGGAAGGCACATCTATATGTAACAAAACTACCGAAAGATGTCTTCAGTGTGCTACATTCTATTTGTTTGCGGAGTAATTTATTGTTTTAATAGAAAATGGTAGGAATTTAGTAGGCTATTTGATTTTGTGCTTTTGAAAATACCTGTTCACCAAAATTTAAAAATCAGAAACTCTAACAGGAAAAGAAAACATTAAAGTGTCTTTGCATATGCTGTTGTTCTTAACTATGTCTTAATGGTCTTGTACTCATGGCTGGGTTGGCCTGTTCATTCTAAGGGTCTACTTTCACAATTACATAACTTTTCAGAACAAAAATGACTAATTGAAATTCTCATGCTATTTTGCCTTCTTAGAGATCACTTTGTTAAAGTGTTTGAAAAACTTGATGATCATCTGGTTTTGAGGTGTCAGTATGAAAAAAGCCATTTTTCACATGCCCCAAAATATTTTGCATGCTCTTTCTTGTTTTGCTTACTGAAAATGACCTATTCTGTAAGATTCAGACAGGCCATGGATTTAGTTTCCCATTAAGAGCAAGTATCTTTTAATTCAAGGAAGAAATTTGTTTAAAGTTATTTGCAAACATCAGAAATTTGCACTTTCTATACTCTCCTCTCCATTTTAAAGTATGTATGGAAGTATGGGCCTCAGGTTATGTATATATGCACTAGTACATGGAACATAAACCCTTTTGCTTTTGCTTAAATGGTCAGACTGAATGCATATATGTTAAACATTTAGCTGTCTTGCTAAAGTAAGTGTATTGTAGATACGTGGTTGTATTGTATATATGTGGTAATGTGTGTATGGCTGGAGCTGTATGATCTATTACAAATGATGTTGTTTTTCGGCAAGATGGTCTGTGCCAGCAGAAGCTTCAGAAATGCCAACAGTAATTATCAACTTTGTTTTGAAATACAATTCACACTTTATACATGTGAAGAAGTGCTTTTTACATTGTGAACTTTCAGAACGATGCACTGAACAAAATTGTAACAGCTTGCTCTTAAAGAGAGGTCTCCCTGACCTGGTCAGGATTAAAGTTGTTGACAAAGATGTATGGGGGAAGGTTTTCAGTTGCTTCACTTGGTCTAGGTGGACAAAGACTGAATTATGTTCTTCTGTTGTTGTCACCAAAAATTGTAAACTGTTAATTTTGTAGCTATGGAATTTATTTTGCAATGGTAAGAACAAGGTAAAAACTTGGTCATATGAAATGACAGTCATGGTGAATGTCATGGGCTCCAGAACAATGAAAGAAGATTCAGAGATTTTGTCTCCTAGAAATTTTTATAAAATTGAAATGATCAAGAGAAGTTGTTTTCTGATCTTGAGCAACACATAGGCCTTAATTTTCAAAGTCAGATGGCTTAATAACATTTCTGACTCCCGCATATAGCTGCTCAGATTAGCACATAGGTTTAAAACAGGAATTCGGGTGCCTAAGTGCCCATATGAACATGCAGATACAAGGTTTGGACATGATGTGTAGGAGCCCAGATTTGAAAATTTGATTCACTGTAGATTTTTTTATTTTGAAGGGTTAAAATGCTGTTAATTTCTAAAATAGTTTAACCCAGAATCCAGTTTAGGTTCTACACTCATTTAATTCCTGATCATTGGCTGAATCCTTCAAGGTGCAGAGTGTCTCCTTGTCCATTTCTGAGTGCCTTCATCTGCCATTGACACCACGGGACTGAGGGTTCTCAAAGCTTTGTAGGAGGCCCTTTATAGAATCAGATCTTATATAAGCAAAGCCATTCTGTATTTTGCTCTGTTGAAATGTCTTCTAAGGAAATGGAGCAAAATGCCTCTCTCCAGTTTGGTTGCCCTGGGATTCTAGAGGGCTCATGAGATTGAGGGAATTTCTCAATATGGTGTACAATATTCTTCTAGGTTGAAATCGTGACTCACACTGGACCTCACAGACGCCTATGGATGGGCCCCCAGTTCCAGTTCAAAACGATTCATCCCTCAGGTCAAACAACGGTCATTTCATCCAGTTCTTCTGTGCTGCAGTCACATGGTCCAAGTGACACCCCACAGCCTCTTCTGGACTTTGATACAGATGACCTTGATCTCAACAGTCTCAGGTAACAATAAAGTTAATTTTACAAGAATGTTTCGTAGTTATTTACACACAGATTAGCCAATTGCTCAAATAAATTCTTCCACGTAAATACATAACTATTAATATCAAGCTTGTTTGGATCAGATGCTTAGACTATCACATGCCTTGTTAATGATAAAAGTTCATCTAGGACAAAGTGATGATCAGAATTTCTATCCAAATGTCTTTAGTGGTCGCCTAGATTCCCTTCTGATGCCGCTTCTTGCCTGAATAACAATGGAATATGTGCAAAGTCCAGTTGTCTTGTTCTGTTGCACTTAAGCTCTAAAATGTTCAGTGCTTCATTGCCTTTCACAGTTTCTGCATTGCTTAGCAACATCATTTCTATAACATGACTAGGAGCATCAGGGTGTAGATTTATAGCCTGCTGACTATAAAGGGGTCAGTGTGTTGGAACACTAAGTGAACTACTGGAATGTCTTTTTTCCCCCCTTTTCCATCTTCTTTTGTTTCCTTGTTCAGTGTATTATGTAAAATTCTGGTACTAGATTTGAACCTAGAGATGCCTCGAAAACCTTTTCCCTCATGTATGCTTTTTTTGTCATTGGCAAAATCACATTGTATGATGGAAGTGTGTTTTTATCTGCCTCTGCCAACAGCAAGAACATCTCAATACAACAAAACAAAAGTCGCTGCTTGAGTTGGTTCATGACTTCTGTTTCTTCTTAAAGAGTAACTCATATCCTTGCCTTTTTTCAGTTTACTTTGTATGGGTTTGCTTTGTTTTCCTCCATTCTTATTTTTAAGATTTCCTAACATTATTAACCACTTTCTGGGAGCAGCTGACTTCCTTGTAATGTGTCAACAGTTGCTAATAGATTATCAGAAGGTGTCAGAGTGAGACCTAGTGCTGTTACTCTGCTGAAAATGGGTATAATAAGTAGTTCATCTCAATATGTTTCCCCAAAACTTTCAGATGTTAGTTGTCCTCAGTTTCATTAATTTAAAGTTATCAATCTTTGAATGTGGGCTTTCTGAGGGGAGGTTGTTAGTATTTATTGGTAGCCAGTGATTTTTAAAAAGTGCCATATTCGTCATAAATTTCTGCTTCCCCTATGATAGCTAGAAAGAGTTAACAAGCTTAACAAGTCTACGACTTTCAGAGCCAACAGATGATTCTGGAACCTAAAGTTTCATGGTATTGGCTCTCTGGGATTTAGACCGTATTCCCATCTCCCACGAATAAAACAGTGCAAGTGTGGAAGATGACCAACCCTGCTGAAAATTATGCAAACTCTCCTGGGCCCTGAACTTGATGTGAATAATCTTTACTCATGTGAGTAGGCCCATTGCCTTCAATTACATTGCCCCCTGTGTAAGGATATTCCAGATTGGACTCTTAATGTGTATACCTGGCTTTCTAAGATTCTTTGGAACCCAGCCAGCTGATGTCCCGATGCTGGATATTTAAATAATTATATGTATATGTATATATATATAAAAATCACTGATTAAATGAAGAAGGATGTATGCTGGCAGGAGAGTGGGTAGTTAAAAACATAACCTTTCCATCCTCACACAAACCAGTTTTGCCTGCCGAGCCAAAGGACTTGTACCATACCTGTGGGCAATAAGGGGAATTTGTGGAGCTAGGGTTTTCTTTTTTTCTTTCTGGCTTTCTAAGAGCTCTAATCTTAAGAAAAAGTATGGAGATACTTAATTTTCATGAAATTTATCATCCATTGATTGGATCCACACACCAGTGGAAAATAAAAGCTTTCAACGCTTGGTTGATTTTAGAATAAATAGTTCTTTAATTGATTGGACTTGTTCAGTTTTCTTGATTTAAGAACGGCCTTAACGAGCAGTGATTTTGACGCAGGTGACACATATGATTTTAAATTTTAGGATTCAGCCTGTTCGCTCTGAACCTGTTAGCATGCCAGGATCATCACGTCCGATTTCTGATCGCAGAGGAGTTTCAACGGTGATCGATGCTACCTCAGGTAGAAAACACGTGTTTTGATTGACATTAATGGCATTTGTCAAACTTTTATTTATTTGCTTAGTAACATGTTGTTTAATCGTATATCTAATCATATATCTAATCATATATTTAAAGAGCTGTCAAAATTTTCAGATCTACTGTAGGGTCTGTGCTATCTTATATTTAATTAACTTATATTGAAACCTACCAGGATGATGACTCATTTTGCCTTTGATCATTTGAATGTGAAGGAGCAGTACTGGTATAAAATCTAAATACAATATATGTGTTCAGTTTACTTAAACAGAATATCAAAGTGCCTGATGTAAAGAAAGAGAAGGTGTGTCAGGGCTAACACAGGAATACTTTTATTAGTGAAAGCATAAAGTTTAGAAAATCATTACACTAATAATCTCTGTCTATCAGGGTTATAAATTACCTACCAATGAAAAATATCCTTGTATATATTAGCAATGTCTGTGAGTGAACACTGCCTATCAGATAAACTAATCAATGTTTCTTTAGCAGGAATATTTTTCACTGACTCTTTTTGCAATGGAGAACAACTTTAAATAAACCATGATTATTTCAATATCAGCATAATAATATATGTAGTATAAAGTTTTCTGCCCTTGTTTCTTAGTGCCATGGTATGCTATGTATAAAGAAACAAGAGCAGTGGGATTTTATACTCCAGTGCAGCTGTATAGAATGTGAAGGTTGCACACAGCAGGATTTTGTCAAATAAAATCTCTCACAAGTAGAATTATTAAACACACAGCATTAGTCAACCAGTCGAGTCAGAGAGGATTTTAATCTTTAGCGATTTGAAAATCCCTAGAGACTGCTGATTGGATTGAGGTTTAAACTGTAAAAGGAAACTGCAACACATAAAGAAACTGATTTGTGAAGGGTGTTTTAAAGAGAGTTAAAATGAAAGCTCCTGTTCCGGACTCTGTTTGCTATAGATATAAATTCTGAATCCAAGATGGTACTTTTGTGTGCCAGATCTATTTATTTTGGTGTCTTTTTCTAGATCCGTGTTTATAATTAAGTGTAGCAATTACATTCACACTCCATAGTTAAGGTTATGTCATCACTGACATTATAAATCCCTATTTTCAGACATTTTAAAGTTGTTAAATTAACCCTGCTTGAAACTAGGCAGACATCTGGGGCTGCGTCCTGGGAATATTTTTAATAAATGTATATGAAATATTGAGAAAATTGTCTTGGCTATATAGGGAAACCTACAAATATCCAAACCGATGCATTTTTGTTAGTAGTTCATCTGAAAAATGTCATCTTTTAAAAATAAAATTTAACAGATTTAGATCATAATGGTAATCTCGGTCAGTATATTTGAAATTTTGAAAACCAAATTATTAATGTTTTAGGCTATTCCACCCTACAAATCCAACCATGGCAGCTGTCCAGCATATTTAGGGGCATTTGCAGGGTGGCTAGAACAATACAAATAACGAACTGTGACCTAAGTCCTTAGCTAGTCTGTAACATGATTCTGTAACCAAGTTGTTCCATCTACACTACAGACAATAAACCATGCAAGCAGATGGCTACCTCTCTGTGCTAAATAACCCTCTTCTGTAGTGTAGATGGGGCCTTTGTATAAAGGGGCTCATATGCACGTGATGAAGCTTTTTTTGGTGATGCTTTTAACATGTGTGTCCACGTTAAAATTAGTGTATATTGTTATAAGTCTAAAATATATTTCTCGTACAACAATGCAGTTTTGTTATAATACCTCATAAGTTTCTTACAAACAATCCATGGATTTTGCCAGTGGCATGCTGATAGCAATATTTGATTTAAATCCACTTCCAAACAGTTTGGATTTGCAATGATTTTTGATTCAGAGACTTTAACCTCTATTTGAAGCCTTTGTATTGGCTGAGCCCTGGTTCTTTCCCATGCAGAAACTCTTTAGTACAGATAGATGTGCCAGATTACGTTTGATGGTTTAGTGATGTGGCCTCTCCTAAAGGGTTAAGGAGATACAAGAAAATGCATGCACTTTTTCTCAAGGTTTCATTCTGCACTTGAAACGGAGTCCAGCAGATGAGAGACAGACTATTTAGCACTCATTCTCTCTTCCTATAATCTTTTCATTTAAAAAAAAATGCTTCATGGATGTGTGCAGCAAATTACATTAAACTCAGTTTTGAATGTAAGGATTTTATTTTAAATACCATTCTTGAGCTGCATTAAATTTTTGTCTTCAAAAGTCCAGTACTGCAAATATTCTTATTTCCTGCTGATATTACCAAGGCACGTCCTAAATGGCTTACATTCTTTATGAAAACAAGTTTATTGGAAAATACCTTTTTAGGTTTGAAAGGTTTTTTTTTCTTTAAGTAGGTCATAAATTTTTTATTACCTAACCTGAACCAGGAAGTGATTCTTCAGTTCTGACCCATACATTTGAGTCTGTTGCACTTTATGAAGATGCTTATCTGGTTGTTTGATTGCCTGTTGCTTAGAGATGTGACCAGTGTGGCGCCCCTCTTATCAAGTGCTATCACTTGGTCTTGCCATCAAAAGATTACAAGTACAGTTTATCATCTTTGATTATTCTTGCAGCGCATTTAATAGCTCACACACACTCAACCTTCCCCACCAACCCCCTGCTGGTGACAGCTCTGTCTTTGTGTTTAAAACGACAACAGTGTACGTATTTTTATTATGATAACTTTTATAGGTATGTCAGGAAAACCATGCTATCATGTAATATGTTCTGGCGCAGAGGATTTAAAATAATTCTTAATTTTAAAAAGTATAGGCCACCTGCAGTGATGTAAATCAGGAAGATCTCCAATGAGAGCCAGGGAGTTATACCAGAATAAAATTAAAGTTACTGAATATAGAATCAGGCCCATTTCTGTAATAAAGAAGTGAGATCTAATTATTATGTTAGACAGAATTTAGTAAATTATATTTAAATTATGGAAGGGCTATTTTTAACAGCAAAGATTGGAGGTAGGTTTCGTTGGGTTTCTTTAATGAAAATGACTTTATTTGCTCAATTTATATTTAAATCCTTTTGATCGGTTAACATTTTGATAAAGAGTGACCTTGGGTAAAGTTAAACGTTAGGGTTTACCTTTTGGTAAAGGATAAATGATTTTTTGTTTGTTTTGGGGTGGTTGTTTTTTTTGCAGTATGCAACCAAATTTGCATACATGTGTTGATTTCAGTCCCTAATGTTGACGCTTGTTCTGTTACTGCAATCTGATGAGGATGTTGTGTTTCTGAATCACTTGTTTCTCTGCTCTGAGAAGGTTCTGGGTATTGGTGATTATGGAGAGCTATCCCCAGGCTACATGTGCACAAAGAGCAGACCAAATACTGCCTGTATCTTGGAGTATCTCCTTATTGTGGAAATATGATTCACGTGAATATACATAGCAGTCTAGGTACTGAATTTGGTGAGGTGCATAAATACTCCTGTTCGTTATCATCTTCTGTTATAGAGGCCCTAATTCATGCATCAGGTTATATTGTGCAGTAGGCTCTCTCTCAAAAATCATTTATTGCAACCTGCCCCTACCAGAAAAGCTTGTATAAAACGTATATATTGCCTATTCTACAAATACATTAGAAGCAAGAGGAAGACCAAGGACAGGGTAGGACTGTTACTCAATGAAGGGGGAAAAACAATAACAGAAAATGTGGAAATGCCAGAGGTGCTAAATGACTTCTTTGTTTTGGTTTTCACCAAGAAGGTTGGCAGTGATTGGATGGCTAACCTAGTGAATACCAGTGAAAATGAAGTAGGATCAGAAGAGGCTAAAATAGGGAAAGAACAAGTTAAAAATTACTTAGACAAATTAGAGGTCTTCAAATCACCAGAGCCTGATGAAATGCATTCTAGAATACTCAAGGAGCTGACGGAGGAGATATCTGAGCCATTGGCAATTATCTTTGAAAAGTCATTGAAGATGGGAGAAATTCCAGAAGACTGGAAAAGGGTAAATATAGTGCCCATCTATAAAAAGGGAAATAAGGACAACCCAGGGAATTACAGACCAGTCAACTTAACTTCTGTACCCAAAAAGTTAATAGAGCAAATAATTAAGCAATCAATTTGAAAACATCTAGAAGATAATACGGTGATAAGTAACAGTCAGCATGGATTTGTCAAGAACAAAACATGTCAAACCAACCTGATAGCTTTCCTTGAGAGGGTAACAAGCCTTGTGGATAGGGGGCAAGCGGTAGACATGATATATCTTGACTTTAGTAAGGCTTTTGATACTGTCTCGCATGACTTCCTCATAAACGAACTAGATAGAGCTACTACAAGGTGTGTGCAAAACTGGTTGGAAAATCATTCCTAGAGAGTAGTTATCAGTGGTTCACAGTCATGCTGGAAGGACATAACGAGTGGGGTCCTGCAGGGATCAGTTCTGGGTTTGGTTCTGTTCAATATCTCCATCAATGATTTAGATAATGGCATAGAGAGTAAACTTATAAAGTTTGCAGACGATACCAAGCTGGGAGGGGTTGCAAGTGTCTAGGAGGATAGGATTAAAATTCAAAATGATCTGGACAAACTGGAGAACTGGTCTGAAGTAAATAGGATGAAATTCAATAAGGACAAATGCAAAGTACTCCATTTAGGAAGGAACAATCAGTTGCACACATACAAAATGGGAAATGACTGCCTAGGGAGGAGTACTGCAGAAAGGGATCTGGGGGTCATAGTGGACCACGAGCTAAATATTAGTCAACAGTGTAACGCTGTTGCAAAAAAAGCGAACATCATTCTGGGATGTATTAGCAGGAGTGTTGTAAGCAAGCATTCTTACAACTACAATACCTACCTGCTGAAATAAAGAAACAGATTGACAGAGCCAGAAGACCCAGAAGTCACCTACTACAGGACAGGCCCAACAAAGAAAATAACAGAACGCCACTAGCCATCACCTTCAGCCCCCAACTAAAACCTCTCCAATGCATCATCAAGGATCTACAACCTATCCTGAAGGACGACCCATCACTCTCACAGATCTTGGGAGACAGGCCAGTCCTTGCTTACAGACAGCCCCCCAACCTGAAGCAAATACTCACCAGCAACAACACACCACACAACAGAACAACTAACCCAGGAACCTATCCTTGCAACAAAGCCCGTTGCCAACTGTGTCCACATATCTATTCAGGGGACACCATCATAGGGCCTAATCACATCAGCCACACTATCAGAGGTTCGTTCACCTGCACATCTACCAATGTGATATATGCCATCATGTGCCAGCAATGTCCCTCTGCCATGTACATTGGTCAAACTGGACAGTCTCTACATAAAAGAATAAGTGGATACAAATCAGACGTCAAGAATTATAACATTCAAAAACCAGTTGGAGAACACTTCAATCTCTTTGGTCACTCGATTACAGACCTAAAAGTTGAAATTCTTCAACAAAAAAACTTCAAAAACAGATTCCAACGAGAGACTGTGGAATTGGAATTAATTTGCAAACTGGATACAATTAACTTAGGCTTGAATAGAGACTTGGAGTGGATGGGTCATTACACAAAGTAAAACTATTTCCCCATGTTTATTCCTCCCCCCCCCCCCACCCCCGTTCCTCAGACATTCTTGTCAACTGCTGGAAATGGCCTACCTTGATTATCACTACAAAAGGTCCCCCCCCCCCCACTCTCCTGCTGGTAATAGCTCACCTTAAGTGATCACTCTTGTTACAGTGTGTATGGTAACACCCATTGTTTCATGTTCCCTATGTATATAAATCTCCCCACTGTATTTTCCACTGAATGCATCCGATGAAGTGAGCTGTAGCTCACGAAAGCTTATGCTCAAATAAATTTGTTAGTCTCTAAGGTGCCACAAGTACTCCTTTTCTTTTTGCGAATACAGACTAACACGGCTGCTACTCTGAAAAAAGACATGAGAAGTAATTATTCCACTCTACTCTGCGCTGATTAGGCCTCAACTGGAGTATTGTGTGCAGTTCTGGGCACCACATTTCAGGAAGGATGTGGACAAATTGGAGAGAGTCCAGAGAAGAGCAACTAAAATAATTAAAGGTCTAGAAAACATGACCTATGAGGAAAGGTTGAACAAATTGGGTTAGCGTAGTCTGGAGAAGAGAAGCCTGAGAGGGGACATGATAACAGTTTTTCAAGTACATGAAAGGTTGTTACAAGGAGGAGGGAGAAAAATTGTTTTTCCTAACCTCTGAGGACTAGAAGCAATGGACTTCAATTGCTGCAAGGGAGGTTTAGGGTGGACATTAGGAAAAACTTCCTAACTGTCAGGGTGGTTAAGCACTCACAAGGTCCCTTCCGGTCCTATGATTTTATGATTCGAGCCATAAAACTCTTAAGTATGTCCGTGCTGCTGTCCCTCAGTCAGTGCTCAGTCTGTATTTTTCAATGTACCACCTTTGCTGGACGTTCGCTAAGCATGTAGCACAAAGTGATTTCCATGGACTCCTGGGTGTGGGGATTAGAGTTGTTGTGGGGTGTACGGTACGAATCTCCAAGCTGTGATTCAGCATGCAGCAGACCCAGGGGAGCTGATGAATATGGGGCTAATGAATTACAAAGAGCTTCAACAATTTCATTTGATAGTTTGTAAATGGAGTGAAAGAGAGCTTGGCCGCTGCACAAGTAGAGTATGCAGGCCTACATCTCTATAGCATCAGTTGTGTGGTCACCATATTATTGTGAATGTTTACTGTGAAATATAAACACCACAGCTAGTTCTTCTCAATACCATATAGTGAAAGGAACCTTGTCCAGTGTCTACGTTCAAAGATGTTCAGAGCTTAATATCTGCTCTTTAGGAGTTCCATTTTCAAAAGTGACTTAGGCACTTGGACCCTAAGTGCCATTGACTTTCAGTTAGACTTAAGCTGCTAAATGCCTACATCGTTTTTGAAAATGGAACTTAGACTCCTAAGTAACTCAGATGCTTTTGAAAATTTTACCCTTAGTTTGCAGGTAATATTTCAAAACTGATAGCTGAACCAGGAGGCAATACTATACATGATCCTCCTAACATAATTAGATTAAAATTAAATAGACGTAAGAATTTTAAAATATCTTGTGTAAAATTAAAGCCATAGATGAACAACTTTGCCAGTATTGCTTTTCTAAGCAATGCCATAATTTATATATATAAGCGAATGAATGCTCTATTTTAGAAAATTCCTAATGGACTGGATAGAAGTAAATGAAATAAGTCACACTGAATGAAGGTAAATAAGAGATTCTTTGATGCAAGTGATAACATCAGAAGAGTACTTTAGTAATAGCACACTAAATATATCAAGAAATATTTCATAGAACCAACTATAATAAAATGGATATTTTGTGTAAGGATATTATTTTGACGTACTAAGATGTTTATATTAATATTTTGTCCTAAAGTATAATGTTGTAATGGAACAACTTTGATTCCCTGAAAAAATATTATTGTAAAAAAACTAAAATGAACAATGATGAAGATTATGCGAGTCAAATGTAAAGGTACAGTATTTCAGTAGGATTATTATCTAAGTGCAGATGTGAATGGTTTTATTTCTTCTGCATTTCAGTATTTTTTTTAGATCAATGAGGGATATAAACTTATTTACATTATAACTGTATCTTTAAATATAAGAGTTAGCAAAAATGTCTTCAGTAAGATGTCCCTTATATTTGTCCCTGAATGCACACATACCACTCACATCCATTGGGGGAGAATGTCCCTTTAAGGATTTAAATGCACTATAATTCCAGGTTGACAGTGACAAACATTCAAAATCAGTGATAAGACTTTTAAAAGAGTAGAATTTAGCCCAAATTTTAACAGATTGCATAGAAGCGTTCAGGAGTATACAGCAACAGATATTAATATAGCCTTGTTCAATTAAAAAATAAATATAGACTTAGGGAAAACAATATTTTTTTTTCTCAAGTAAAACTGATTGTTTTAAAATTTACCCATGGGCCATGAAACAATTTTGTTGCATTGCCACTTGAGCAACAAAATGGTAACAAAAGAAAGCAATTGACATATTATAACCGGCTGAGCCATTCTTTCTCCCTCCCCCCGCCCCTGATGAAGTAAGTGAAAACTTCATTCATTTGATCTTTTATTATTCATACAAACACCACTGAGGTAAGGACTACATGGCAAACTTGTACTGTCCAGCAATACTCTCCCTTGGAATTTAATAAACGCCTCTGTTGTCACACCTTAAAACATCCAAGCTCTTTTCTGTTGTGTGTGATCAAATATTTATTCCCAAATACCATACACCTAGGAGTGTTTCTTTGGAGCAGCAGAGATCAGTTACTCAGGTAGTAAAGATGTGTGAATGCAGCTGGCAGATGAAGTAACCAACATTATGAATTCCCATTCTGTCCCTCTTGCCAGAGGCAATAGCTGACAGGCCTGAGCGGTCATTGGTTTCCTGTTACTGGCGTTGATAGGGCCTGAGGAATCTTGGCGTCATAGATACTTAAGCTGTCCCCCTGCATGAGTGGAGACGGCCAGTGCTGGAGGGTCCTTGTTGCACAGAGATGTAATCAATATGGTCTGGAGTCCTTGACCTGAATCTGTAATTACCTGGATGGTATAAAGGTAGTTTGTTGTTACAGATAGTGATTGCATTCAGGTCCTCTGTTCGTGGTGCTGATCTGTGAAGCAGGGGGAGGATTTGGCCCTTTTTCAGTTCTCCACAGTAGTCAAGAGGTTTTAATAATGGTCCTATAACAAGCCATTCTTATAAGGGACATCACCTGTTCAGTGCCAAGGAAAACAGGAACCCCGCAGTGCCCGTCTTGCAGTTTTTTACCTTCTGTCGCTTCATTAAAAGGGATGCCTGGGCTGTAAATTCGAGCTCTTCTAAGTAATACCTTTTAGAACAAATGTTAGTAGCAGAATAGCTATTTTAATAAGTGTTTGAGTATGTTGTTATTTGATAAGAATTTTACTATATTTATAGAAAAAGTAATAATTTGTGGGGTCTGATCAGTTTAGTGTTTTGTTTACTGAAATGTGCTTTTAAAGAACTGAGGGTTTTTGTGTCAGAGTTGTGCAGTGTAGAATGGGGATGCTTAAAAAGAGGATTTTAAACTTGATGTAGTTGATTCAGTTGGAAAAATGTAAACTGATGATTTTTAAAGACAGCCTTAAGTCAGAACTGACTGCAGTGGGCTCGGAGATGCCAGTGCAGCATACATGATTACTTCTAGGAACAGCTATGCCCTATAGACTGTGGAGATGTGCAGAGAAATTAAAATGACCTGACACTGTTGATTGGGCACTTGCTGCTGGATCATTGCTTGGCTTGGGAAAGACTCAGCTGCAGGGATGCATGTAGTAACGTTAATGTCTGGCAACTCCTGGTGGGTGTTACTCTAGGCAGAAATATAGAAGGAATAAATTGACAGACAGGACTTGGGTAGACTGGGTAAATGAGAGATTAAAAAAATTGTTATATACAGATTTATTTTTTGCCTTTCTAAAAAAAACTATGGATGTGGTGCTTGTGGAAGGCGAAGGACTAAAAGCTTTGGGGGCTGAAGGCCGCTTCTTAGCACACAATGGGATTCAGCTGTACCAGTTTCCAGTGCACGTTGCCCTTCAGCTATGTGAAAAGGGAAAGACTCAGTCTTTATGGGACATAAGGTAGTTAATCTCTATGCCCACTTATTATTGGCCTTTCTACTGAGACTGCCAACAAATTAATGAATTCATCTCATTCATCTGTGACGGTTGTTCTTTGAGATGCAGGTGCTACTCAACTAGAAAACGCTGTGAGATTACTAGCTAGTTTCAAGTAGACAGGTGAAAAATCAGATGGCCACAACTTTTGGATACTACTGACTTGGGACAGATTTGGACTGATGATCTAAAGTGGAAAAACTCCATATCACAGGATGAATCACCTGAGCCATTCAGTTCCCAAAATACTAATCATCTTGCTCTCTTGTTTTTGTTAGCATCTGGTAGGCATTATTCTTCAAGAATGTATTCTGCTCATTTCACCTACTGCTATAGAGCATGAACATGTATTTTCTAGACAGAGAGAGTACATAGCTCTTTTACACCTTTGTGAATCAAGAGCAAATGGCATAGCCTCTTTTGTGAACAAAGGACTGCCGCGCATGGGGTGGGGGGGCTGCTCCTGGACAATAGAGCTTGTGATACTTATGGAGGCAGGAGAAGTCTGAGGTTCCTTTTACATTTCCTTTCTGGGCATTTTGAGGCCCATTAACTGGTAAAATATATAAATCATATAGACAGTGAGATTTGAAAAAAGTCTTTGATTCAGTTATTAGCAGCTTGAATAAGGCCCTCCATAGGTAATGTCATGTTAGTCCCATGGCTATAAATGTTTACATATGCAGTTCACCTTCTCTGAATTTAAGTAGATTTAAAGACTGTAGAATATTGATTTCCTCACCTCCTGTAATTGAATAGATAAATCAAACTAACTAAATCCAGAACAACTATGTTTCCATACTGTGTGTATTCTGCTGATGTTTTCTAAGTAAATAATTGGGTGGGTAGCACACAAAAAGGTACAGAGAACTTGCTTACAAGGGGCATTTTTATATGTGTAAATAAATAAGAAGGCAGTGGAGAGTTCTTCTAACTGTTATAAAATAAAATAAATGTATTTCCAGACCTAGAGTATTGTGAAACATATGTTTCTTCTTCAGTTGTTTTGTTTAACAATTCTTAGAAGACCTGGGAGCAGACGTACAGCATAGGACTTTCAGACATACATACATGTGTAATATTGTACAATTATCATCTTGATCATCTTTTCTGCTGTCCCATATCTTGTCATACTTACCAGTTATATTCATGCTACTATTGTCTCACTCTGCACTACCAAAACACATTCAAACTTTGTACCGTGGCTTTATTATTATAAGAGTGATATTGTTCCCTTAAGACAGCTCTTCAGTTAAACCGATGAATGTTTTTAGAAAGCAAGTTTTATACGTTTTATTTTCCAGTTTTTCCAGTACCTTCACATAATTTTTTAAAAATCCCATTATACATTGTTCTCTGTTCCCAAAACAGACATGATCATAGCATTAATAATTGATTTCCAGTTTAGTGCAACATAAGTCAAAAGTTCTGAAGATAATAGCTTAAGCAGAGTTGTGCAAAGCCATGGGAATTGGATTCACAGAGGCTAAGTGAACTTTTTCCCACTTTCAGTTGAGGTTGTTTTGCTCCCCAGAATGCAGATCAAAACTCAACTAGCCTGGTTTCTGGCTGGAAGCAGACGAAATCAGTGTCAGTTGTTTTCTAGTTGAACCATAGCTTAGTTCAAGTTCACTGAAAAGTCTGTGTCCCTTTTCATGTATGTCCCATTTTGGGGCTTACTTTCAGAAGATTAGCACAGACAAATAAAATGATGGTGAAGTTTTGAACCAAATTATTATTTGTCTTTTTTCTTCATAATTTTAGGGAAAGTCCAGGGAGGTCTCGGTGAAGGGTCATGGGACTAGTTCTTTTTTTTTTTTTTTTTAAGTCAAAAGTTTTACACCACAAAAAACTGTTTTTTTCTATTTTTAATGTAAATAACAAGAAGTAGGAGTTCCACACAGTAGCCAAGCCATGTAAACTCAACCTGGCTCTCAAATTTAAAAAACAAAACCCTTTCTCTGGTGAGAGAGGATGGGAAGCTTGCGATTTCTTATCCAGTTTCTCATTTCATCTCTGCTGGGATAGTCCTTTGTGTAGCAGCAGTGTTATTGCTGGGCTCTTGCTCCCTATTAGCCGTCCACGTGCTCCAGTGATAAGGCTGTCAATGGCATTTGTTCTGGGTTAAGCATCATATGCATTCACCTCACATTTCTCTCTCTGACTCCCCTCTCTCTCCTCCCACTCCGCAAATCCCCAAATGTTAGAAAGTTGCGTGTGTATATAGTATTTTATACCATGGAATTCATGATTCTGTGGTAGCTGTGAGACAAGTTAAGCCACAATTACTTTGAGATGAAAGCTTGAATGTGATTTTGAAAAGATCTTAACCCTTAAAGAAAAGTTATTTATGTTCACTCCCCCCTCCCCCTTTAACCAAAGGAAATCCCAAGGAAACCGTACCTTTTAATCAAGAGGTCACAAAAAGCAGTGATATGAAGCACGTCCGTAAGGCTTTCACTGCATTTGTAAACATGCTCATACCCTCTTCTTTTCCACTGTGCCAGTTTTCTCCTTTAATAGATCATTTTTGTAACAATTACTAGACTAGCTCATTTGGCTGCATAGTACAGGTGACAGGGGCTTCTATTGTCAGAGCATGGGAGCATAGGTACTTGAGCTTTCTCAGCTGGTAATTCATGTAGGTGAGTAGTCATGGACAGATTGATTAGCGGTACTAATTGTGCATTTCTTTGTTGTGTTAAATTACTAATTTGAGATAATCAAATTGTCTAATTTTACTGTTCTTAAGACCATTTCTAGTAATTTAATTTGGAAAGAAAAGTGTAACTTTCAAACCTTATGTTACTTGCTGTTTTTAGTTTTTCCTGTGTGTGTGTATGTATATATATATGCATAAAAATCACTGTTAACAGTGGGAAGTCAAACTTATGAGACCTTTCACTTCTTGAACTTTATTTCATTCAACCTTACTGAGTGTATCTCTAAATAAAGATGCACAGCTTATACAAAGGAAAGAAATATTATGTATATGTTTCTTCATATTTCTAAAATGCAGCTACGGGCTCCCATCCTGTGTTCTGGTTGTCTGTGCCACAAATTACAATCACAAAATAAACAAAGTATTGCCCATCAATATAAACAAACAAAGAAAAATATATATATATATATACGTGTGTGTGTGTGTGTGTATATATTTCTTTGTTTGTTTATATTGATGGGCAATACTTTGTTTATTTTGTGATTGTAATTTGTGGCACAGACAACCAGAACACAGGATGGGAGCCCGTAGCTGCATTTTAGAAATATGAAGAAACATATACATAATATTTCTTTCCTTTGTATAAGCTGTTCATCTTTATTTAGAGATACACTCAGTAAGGTTGAATGAAATAAAGTTCAAGAAGTGAAAGGTCTCTTGTTTTTTAATTAATCTGTATTCTTCGTTAGACATTTTTCTTTCTCTTGGATCATTTTGAAAGGTATAAAAATAAAGTATTTAATAGAGATTTTAATTATCAACAATATTTCACATGCAGACTGCATTCTATAATATGTATTTGTTTTGGCTAGATTTTAAGCAGACTTGAATCCTGAAGACTGTACCATATTCTGCGTTTCTCCCGTTTATTATTACTGTTAGTGTACAGTCAGTCTAATGAAGCTGTGTTCGAAACAAATACCTGTTCAAAAAATTATCAGTGAATGTCTGCTGGTATCGAATGGTACTTCTGGAGGCTGAATTCAGTGCAATTCTCCCATAAAAGATTAATGCTACATTGTAGAAAATTCAAGGATAGTTGCCCTAACAACTTGAGTTACTTGGTCCTGGCTAGTAGAAAACGTCCTAAGATACAATTCAAAAGTTTTCCAATGAGGATGGTTCATTAAAGAGAAACCAAAAAGAGCATGTAAAAAAAAATCACATACACAGCCATTATTTTTCCTTTACATAGGTCCAATGACCAAAACATTAGAGGGTGAAGTCCTGGCGCCATCTAAGTCAATGGGAAAACCCCCATTGATTTCAGGGGCCAGGATTTCATCTAGTTCTCTTCTGTAGACCCTCTGAGATCACTGCGCTGTGTGGTAATCATGTACTAAGGAGAGCCCTTTGCCTTGGAAAGTTAGGACTTTATAGTCAGGAGTTCTCTCTTCAGGGTATTCCATTAAATAAAGACACAGTCCGTACATAAGCAAAACTCTCTCCTGTTTTCTTTGTCGTTCTGTCCATTTTACTCTGTATACAGTGTCCCCAACACCAACACCTCTTTGTTGCCAACAATCAAATGTTTATATTCCCAAACAGCAAGTTTACTTCCATGGGCCTTTCAGGTTTTTTGTAATAAGTTTACACATGTTACCTGTGATGGGAACAACCAGAAAGAGAATGTAGTAGAGATAAAGAGAGACAAGACGCTTACATGTTCACTCAGCTCATAAGTTTGACTTCCCATTGTTAACAGTGATTTTTACACTGAGCTACCGTAGAAATGTATAACAGAGCATCCTGCCCAGAAAAAAAAGATATTTATGCAATGGAAGAAATCTAGGGCTGATTTTTCTTTCTCTTACCCCAGTGTAAATCATCAGTAAATGCACTTCTAGCAGTGGAATAACACAGGTAAGTGAATGGAGATTCAGGCCCCAAATCTCTACATGAACATATGTGGGGAAAAAATCAATTTTTTTACGTCTCCCAAGAGCCCTACTTCCTCCCACACATTTTTTTAACATACACAAACATGGGATGGCTAACCAGCCGACCTGGCCTCTAATAGCCCATCATAACTATGCAAAAAAATGAGAGGTGGAAGGAAAACCACAGTTCTGAGTGAAATGGACCATAGTCCTTCCTCTACCTAGGGAAAACAAAGGGCATGAAAAGAGCTGTTATAATCTAGGTGTTGGAGAGTGTATTATTCAGTGTTTAAGCTTTAACTATGAATTGTTTTGTGGTTTTCTTTCATGACAATGTAGTTTTTGTTGGTATGCTTGATGTATTTTGATAGGAAAAGGAGGATTCATGTAAATCTGTGATTAGCCCTGTATATTAGCAATACTACATTGTGATCGGCATCTTATTGGAAGTCCACAGGAAAGCCCAACCTGCTATGGAGCTTATCAAATCAGATCATCTCCATGAGAGATGACCCAATAACTTTGGAAGTCTACTAAATTTGAATCTCAAATATGCTGTGGTTAGTCTGTTTAGATTGCATTAGCTCCAAGAGCCAATCCCTTCCATACTAAAGTCTGTGGGAAGTCCAAATATGCTAAAGGTATTTCTGTCTAATTTGATCAACTTCTTGAGTGTAGATCTAGTACATTCCAAAGTCTTTGAAGGGAAACCTTGGTATACTGAGGTAATTGCCTTCAGTCCTTTCCAGTATATATGACTTATTACAGTGGAAAATTAAGGTAAACATCAATATAATGGAGTTCTCTTTTGAAATTAGTGAAGATGAACCTCTCACCTGCTCTTCTAAGTACTATCCTCAACAGCTGTTCTATGCTTACTGAAACTTGTCTTAAAATATTTATTCAATATCCTGAATATAGCATAGCAATTTTTTTTTCAAAACATAAAAACTAATGGCCTGATTTTCAGAGGAGCTGGGCAGTCAGAAATCCCATTGAAGTTAATGGGGGCTGCACATGATTAGCACCTTTAAAAATCGAGCCATAATTGCCTGCAAAAATATGGAGCAAAAAAGAAAAAGGCAAAATTGAATAAATGTATCTTAATTATTTTGTGTTGATCCTGCTCTTAAAAACGTGCCTGAGCTGATTTCATTCAAGATTCAGAAAAAAATGGATTCCCAGGCTGAGAATCCAAGTGTTGAATTTAAGATGAGAAGGAATATCTGTGGCAAAGTTATTCCTGCCAGGAAAATAGGGAAAATCAGAAAAAGATAGATCACCCTGAAAGTGCTGACCCCAATATAGATTTGCAAATGTGATATTAGAATGAAAGGTTTGCTCTGTACTCAGATATTGTTTAACCAGTAGTTCTAGCCTGCTTAATAAAAACACGTATGTTTCTCTACTGTTGACTGTTAACTGGGGTTGGTTTTCTAAAAGAATTGCAGTGATGTAATAATAGTTTGCACTTCTGTGATGTCTTTAATCTAAGTGCTGTATAATATGAATAAAATACTCAACTGACTGGGAAATTCAGGCATAGAAAGAAAAATATCAGAGCCAGGCAATGGCAGAGCCAGCCTAAATCTCAGAATGCCTGTCTTCCATTCCTGTACTGTAACCACTAGACTATGTTCCCTAACTTAGCTGTGACTTTCCCAGGAGAAAATTGTTCCATATTGAAAAGGTTAACAAAGATTTCATTGTCCAGCTATGCCAGAAGGAGGACAGGAAACATTGGATATGGTTTAATTAGGCTGCAACTTTATTCCTAAAGGTCTGGGAGTACCCAGCAGATAAAATTGTACAGTGCAGGTAATTATTTAAATATACTGGGGAGGGGAGGGGCTGCTGGCATCCCTTCCCCTTATGCATCCTGGTCCCCAGCCAACCCACTTTCTGGGACATCACCACCCCTCCCTTCAAATGAGCGTTAAGGTGGGCTATAAAGGACAGGGGTTGACTCCCTGCCATACCAGTCATAGGAGCCCTAACCCCCCTCTTTCTGCTCCTTTGAAGAATACCTCCTTTAAATTCTTTCCCAGTCCATTTTATCTGATGGCTGTATCCATTCCCTATGGAGAACCTGCACTGGAAAACCCACCCCACACTTACATAATGAGTTGTGACATCATTGCTGCCACCCACCCCCTTTTGTTCTTTGCCCCTCCAAGTCCCCCACCCACTGTGGGGAAGGCGAAAACCACACCGTGCCTTGGCCAATCTGGTGGTGAGGGGAAAATTGCTTCACAGCCCCCCAGGAAAGGAGCAACTAGCATAATGCCCACAGCAGATCCTAATGGAACCTGGTATTTCAGCCACTTCCATGGCTGGAATGGTGGCCGCTGCTTAGCTTGTCCAGGTGTGAAAAAGAGAATAGTACCCTTCTCTTCCCATCACCTGGGTGGGGGGAGATTTAGGGTTGGCCAACAGTCCCTTATTTCAAGGGACATCCCTTATTTTTTCATCTCTGTACAACAAGATTGGGAGTTGTTGAGGAAGAAATACCCCTGGTGAATGTAGGAGAGTGCTGCTTATTATTATTATTTTATTAATAATAATAATGGTAATATTGGGAGAATGAGTGGAGTGGGGCTGGGGTGCTGAGAAAACAGTCCCTTATTTTTGAAATACAATGTTGGCAACCCTAGGGAGATGAGTCAGCATCCCCACGCTAACCTGGGATGGAGCTTCCTCCATGCTGCAGGTTACTTAATGGTTCTCTTAAAGGGATGACACTCCATCTCCACCAAGCTTGACAAAAGTCCCCACCACTTAATGTGCGGGGAGGTGATTATTCCAGTGATTCACCTTGCCATTAAACACATTGCAAATGAAATTGCAACAGAAATACCGTATTCTGTTATAATTTATATCAATGGAAAAACTCTGTAAATAACCCAAAGTTGATCCCTGATTAAAAATACAGCTTAAAACGAACAGTCTAGAAAGCAGCTGTTTGATCATTCTTCAGTTGACATCATGGCTACATGAAATCATGGCTGTGATCTCACCAGCATAATAGCTAAATAAAATATGATTGGGGATTCTGCTTTCTATATTACAGTATAGTGGCACTAAGCCCTTTAGGGCATCCATTAATGGTCATTGGTGCAATCCTCTGTTGCTTGAAGACAGTTGTTCTTGTGTCACACAATTCATCCGAGGCATGTACTAGTGGCTCGTTAATGCAAGCTCTGGAGTGTCTTATTGCTTAAGTGATACATATTTATTTTCAGCTGGGAAAGCCACCTTCAGTTCATATAATGGTTTTACCATCTGAAAAATAATAGTGCATTAACAGATGGTGAATGTCCACAGCCATAAATGGTTCCCCTCTATTTAAGAAGAAAATATATACTATCGGTGGCTTGTACATTGGTAGTGGAAACGTACACTTCTCACACAAGGTTCATCTATGTTCTAGTATCTGATCAACTATTAACAGTTAATTGTTTTGCATAGAGAGGATTAAAGCTTAAAATAAGTAGAAAGTGTTGATTCTAATTGGATCTGACACCTCGATCTTCTGTTGTGGAGCAACACATGAGCTGCGATTCCCGATGGGCTCTTCTAGGATACAATATTTATTATGTTCAAGATCTAAGAGCTCCTAGCTACTGTTAGATTTACAAGAGATCCTGAAACCCCATCGTCCTTCCCTGTGTTTTCATAAATTGCACAGAAAAAATACACTACACAGTATTTGCGAGGATGAATGTTCGATGAGGAAATTTCTGTTTCTTTTATGTAATACACTCAGAAATTAGTTTTATAAAAATTAATCGTTTTTGTGTTATTTCAGTTTATTCTGATTATTTTTGACACTTTTAATTTAAACCATTTTAGATATTTATTTTTAGATTTGCATTAAATGTGAACATTAAAACAAAAACATTCATCTATTTGAATAGGTAGTTTTACACTCCAGATGTATTTTTTACGCAAAGCTTTGATTTAGAAATGGTTTTCAGTTTACAGAAAACACATTCTTCTATTCCTACTTTTATGCTTTCACTAAATTCAGCCATCTTTTTCTCTTCATCATCTAAAAAATCTGCTCAATCCTCTCCATTCTCACCTTGAAAACCCCTGTCCAGGCTCTGATAATCTCTTGTTTCAAGTATTGCAACCTCCTTTGGGATCCAGGGCTCTGTCAGAAATCAACTGCTAAAATCATCAACATTGCTTGCCACACTGACCCTCTTCAGATCCCTTCATCTGGTTTCCCCCTTGCTTTCCACAACACATTCAAGTTCTTTGTCCTCCTCTTCAAGACCCTGCACAGCATGGTCTCATCTCTTTCCACTCCCCTCCTCACCAAGCTCCACCACAGCAGTAAAATTTACTGCCTCCTTTTAGGTCCTTCTCCCAACCTTGTTCCAGGCCTTCTCGCATGTGACTTCCTAGAGTGTGATTCTGTCTACTGTGCAACCAATCTTTTATCCTTCAAAATCTGTCCTTAAAACCAATTATTTCAGAATCTTTAAATCCTAGTTCTACCCATTAAATTTCATGTGCTTTCCAATAGTTGGTTCTTGATTTATGGGGCAGGACTTGAAACTCTGGATTTAGAATATTTATAATGTTTATATGACCACCATCTGTCCATAAGAAAATAGGAACTAAGCACCATCGTTACATTTCCTTTTTTGACCAGCATTAATTAACTGAGTATCATTTCTAGAACTGTACATATTCCTGTGATGTAAGCACTAGTATATGCACAAAGAATTAAAGAAAACTGCCGTGTGTTTGGATAATAGTTTCTTTGGGAGGAGCATACACCAAAAATAACATTGTTTGCCAGTGAAGTAGGACAGACTCACAGGTGAAAAGAATACGCAGGCTCTTAAAAGTTTGAGATTTCCAAAAAAGGATGAAGAGTAAAAACAATGTATTTGAAAAAAGAACATGACGGTCTTTAAGCAACCATATAATACAGTTACATACAGTATCTTACCTCAAATACCATACAAATATAATCATAAGAAAACAACTCATTTAATATTAAATACAGGTTTTTTGTTTATAACCACTTTAAAAGAAATGTGTTACTTTAAAAAATCTTATTTTAACAACCAAGTTGTTTTACTGGAAATACATCTTTTCCCTGTTTTTTTTTTGTTGTTTGCACATTTTTGTTAAAAACTAAATAGGGAGAATATGGATATATTTGGTGTAGGAGGGGACACAAGGGGGAAGGCCAGGAGGGGACAAAATAATGGATCTTTCCCTAAATTTCTGTTTTGTTTCTTCTGTTTCAATGCATTGAAAGGGCAGCTGTCTCTACACAGCCCTGGTTGGTTGGTGAATAAATGATAATACTTAACACTAATCCAGCATTTTTCATTCATAGAACTCAGAGCCCCTTTTCAGCATATTTCTCATGTTGTATGGAAATATGGAAAATTCATCTGTTTCAGATTCCATGAGATTTCACTTATTGTTACAGTTTGATTTTTTGAATGAATGAACCCCAAAATTAAAACAAAATGGAGTCAAAATCTCTGAATTTCACATCAAAGAAATAAAATACAAATTCTGTGAAATGTTTAACCTGTGCTCAGGTTTCATGTTTATAATGAAACCCCAAATGGGGCAAATTTTGTATCGCTTTTGCACAGCTCTGCCTGTGTCAGTCAAAAACTTGTGTGTGTAATGACAGTTTGCAGTAAAACTTGCAGCAATAATGCTCAGAATAAAGATAAATTTTTTTTGAAGCAGGCTTGGAAGCAAGAGTGTCTCAGGTACTCATATAACGCAGTGATGAGCACAAGATGGAGCACCACAGATGGAAAGGGAATTGCTAACATGGAGATTATTTCAACTAATCGAGAATCAGGTGTGCAAAAGCCCAGTGCCTAGATTCATCGAAGGACACCAATGGTGTGGCCTGCAACAAATTGGGCATAGGATGCAAAGTTAAAGTTATGTCAACATTTCCGTGATAAACATCTGTTTTCACTATCATTTTAGCTCAGCTATCCAAGTGCGCTCTTGGCTAAAGTTTGGCATTTAAGATAGCTTGGGTTTAAGACTGATTTTGGTCATAGAAGTGTCATATCTTCTCCTCTCCCAAGCAATGTAGTTAATGGTTTCAGCTCTTATTTATTTTTACTGAAGTTTTATAGGCTATGAGAGCAGAATGTGGACTTGATCTTGGGGTAGTTTGGAGGTATAAGAAACCACTAAAAACTAAGTAGTCTAATTTAGGAAAGAGAATATTCTGTATGTGTGCCTTTTCTCCCCCCTCCCTTACAAAGATCTAAAGAAACTTTTTGTATATGGGTTTAGAGCGCAGCATCTGCCTGGAAACTAGAGATTTTGATGGTCTCTTTGGAGCCATCAGGTCTATGACATGATAAATCCAGGAAGTGAGGAATGCCCAAGAAGGAAATCAGGTTTAAAAAAAAAATCTCACACAAAATCCAGTAAAACGGGAGAGAGGTGGTTCATCACATGACGCAGCATAGCATCTAAGCAGTGTCTCCAGGAGCTCCTAGCTGAATCCTTTTAACGTTCTCATTTCAAGCACTAATTTTTGGCTCTCCACCTGATTAAACCACAGAAATAGCTTTTTAAAATCACTACGGAATCCTTTTCAAGCACTGAGACAGAAGTGCTAAGTCTGAAATCAAAGCACACAGCTCCAAAGGAACGGGGAGCAGTTAAGGAAGACCGTCAACAAATGGCTAACTTACTAAAGAGCCACCACTGGTCTCCTGATGGCCAGCTGTGTATTGGAAGTTCTATGTACACCATTCCTGTTCTTGGTGGAATTGTAAAGTCAATGCTACAAAAGCGTTTGGGTAACAATTTATTGGGTCTACTCATAAACAAGTTTAAAAAAAAAAAGACAGTTGAGATGATAGCACTGTGCAGTCTGAAAAATCAGCCAGCAAACTCTCCACCAAGATCATACAAGGAATTTCTTTAAACTTGGTCACATTAATGAATAGTAGGTTTTCAGGAATCAAAATGTCTCTTTAATCCTCCTAAACTAACTATATGAAAGGGTAGATGGATTTCAGAATCACCTGACACCAGTGAAACAAAGAGCAGTAGTATTGAATCTGCTCAAAGAGCAACACCAATCTGCATCTCCTGGAAAGCAGTCCTCTACTTAGAGGATGAAAGTGAAGGATCCTGAAAATAGAACTCACTATACAACTCTTGGATACATATGCTCCTCCTAATTTTGATATCAGATGTATTTATCAGTTATTCCCATTTTATAAGAAATATATTCTTTCTTGGAGGAGAATTTAGTACTATATTTAAAACCCAAATTATATAAAATTCCTCCCAATTTCCAGTTCAACCAAAATAAAAGCCTAAATTGTATTCTTTTTAAACAGATACCATGACGTTGGATGACCTCATAAAAACCTGGTTAGATAGCTGTGTGGGGGCTGCTAAATGCAGTTGTAAAGGTGATTTTCCATTCCAAAATTCATGATTCTTGTTCTAGAATAGATTAGGGTTTTTTTTCTAAGGTTGAAACAGGTTTGAAACATGTAGCCTGTTAGTCAGTGCGATATTTACTTCAGATCACTCACCCGTATAGACCTGGCTAGAAGCACAGGATATCAAAGGCCAGATATGTAGATGGAGATTCTCTTTTCTGTACTAAATAAGAAAGCATTTGCTCATTTATTAATGAAAAGATACAGTACAAAATAAATGAAAGTGCTGCAATCTCTCAACAGGTGGTGTAGGAAACATTGGGGACTTGGGTTAGAGCTAGAGTATTTAGCAGTTTTACACGTCATAAAAAATAAAATGAAAATTGAAAACAAAAAGGAGTTACTGACCTTCACAACTTGAAATTCTCTAGCTGTGCAGCTGTAATTCAGAATAATGGGAACTGGTTGTATTTTACAGAAGCTCAAAACAACTGCCAAACATGGCAAAGCATTGAAGCAGCATATAACACTCCTTTCTTCTTTCCAAGCTGATTTATGGTGAAGACACTTTGCTCCCTCAGGATATCAGACAACATCCTATCCTAGGGCCCACTCTGCAATGTGGAAAAAGGCAGTCAGGTACCTTGGTTTACTGCCAAAATTCTCACTGACATCCTGGATATGAAGGCTACAGGTTTTCTATCAGGACAGGAAGGTGCTAACTCTAAAAAATGAGAAGCCAAAGGACTGTCAACCATTGGAAACTTATTCCAGGGCATAATGTCACTGAACTTGGGACAGCTCCAAATTCATTTAATCTACCTTGTCGGGGTTTCTGTATGTTAGGACATAAGAGTGGCCATACTGGGTCAGACCAAAGGTCCATCTAGTCCAGTATCCTGTCTTCCAACAGGGACCAATACCAGGTGCCCCAGAGGGAATGAACAGAACAGGTAATTATCAAGTGATCCATTCCCTGTCGCCCATTGCCAGCTTCTGGCAAGTACGTTACCCAAGTTAGACCCTTCCTTGACCTGGTTACTGAATGAGGAATGCCACAGTTGAGGGAGGGGGACAATTAAAAGAAAAACTCAGACAGTGGTTTAGCCTAAATGAGCTCCCTATTTTTTACTGCACAACTTCCTCATCAAGAAACACTTGGGAATGTCTGCATCAGGTTCTGAACCCTGGACTCCAGATCTTAAGATGGCTCTTAAGAAAAGTCAGTGCCCCTTTGAAACTTTCATATGCAAGGCTTATAACACCATCTTCCTTAATTTTGAACAAAACGTATCCATATCTGTACTGAAGATTCTCAAAATGTGATCATGAGTCCTCTTCTCTCACATTTGCTTATTGTACTGTCACTGCATTCACCTGTTCAGGTTATTGATACACCATGTACTAATTGGCAGTTGACTCCGTATGGAACCCTTGAATTGTACAGTCTATGTATGGTCACATGACACCAAGTACCTAGAAATGCTGGAGTCTCGGATTAATGTTTGATGTTGTTTATCAAGTATGCCTGCTAAAAGAATGGGCTTGAGCCTGCTCACTCTTACACCAGTGTAATTTCATTAACTTGTGTGGAGTTACTCTTGATTTACACCAGGGTAAGCGAGAGGAGAATGAGGAACAATTGGACAGAGTTTTAACTCAAACTCGGATGTTTCTAGCTGCTGTTCTTCAATCTCTAATATTAGTGTTCATGTGTGTAGACTTAACAGGTCATATAAAATTGGGCGATCTAACACAAGGAGGCAGGCAAGCATTTTGCTGAATTTTAAGGTAAATGTACGGCCTTTCTAAGGTTTATTAATCACTAATCACTGTGTCTTATCCTTAATAGAATAAGGCTGCTTCCTGGCTGCTCAGTGCTCATCGCCACCTCTGTGACTGCTTCTGCTTTGCACCCAGCCTTGCCTTGGTCCTGCCTCTGCCTTGATCCCCTCCTTGCCTGATACCCTGCTACCTCCTGTTCCTAAGCTCTGGTCACAGTCATTGGTAAAAGAAAGAAGGCAGAGTTGGGTGCATTTGCATTGTTAGCAGAGGATTCCCTTAGATAAGAGAGGTGATGTATGAGACTTTACTGCCCTGAAGCTCTCTTTAGGTACTGTGCTGGGAGTGGTCCCTTTGAAGTGGAGTAAGAACAGGGAAAACAAAGGGGTGGCAGTTTAAGTAACATATGGTTCGTACTAGATTTTGGCCCTAAGCTTAAGGCTTTAACATGGATTCCTGCAGCCTTTTGTAGGATATCCCAAAACCAACATGAAAATCTTTCCAAGTGTATTTTATAAGCATTGTTATTATGAGAGTCCCATTACAAATCCCACATCCCTAGGTCAAATGGGGTGCAGACCTGTCCCTTTTGAAATTACAGATTTTCCACTTCTCCTTTTGTCTTATCTTCTCCTTTTTTTTTCTTGGAGTCACCATGAAAAATGGGGAGCCTGCTGCTGACTATTGCACTGGCTGCATTCTGGAGCATGCTTGTAGGAAGCGAACTTGGTTTATGTGCCTTTCTGGCGTATCCAGCACAGGTGTTTTCCCATGGGTTCACACTCCGAGTTCTAGGAGAATGGGATGTCCATGTACACCCACTCCCTCTCCCTCCCTCCCTCTCTCTCTCTCTCATCTGGGCTGTTGTCCCATATGCAACTGGTCATTGCTAGGGGTATGTCTACACTTGGACTAGTACAGCTGCACTGCTGCAGATATGTCGCTGCAGCTCTTCAGCATAGACACTACCCAAGCCACCAGGAGGGGTTCTCCCTTCAGTGTAGGTAATCCACCTCCCTGAGAGGCGGTAGCTAGGTTGATGGAAGAATTCTTCTGTTGACCTAGTGCCGTTTACACAGGATCAGCTGAACCACGCCGCTCAGAGGTGCGCATTGTTCATGCTCCCTGACCTACATAGGTAAATGAGCCTACATTTCTAGTGTAGACCAGGCCTACGTGTAACTGCCTGTATATCTGGATAACTCATGGACAGAGCTGATGAGCCCCTCGGTTGGTTTTGGGGGTAGAAGACCTTTAATTTGGACTAGCTTGCTGCTGCTAATAGGTACCCATAAGATCCAAGTTAGGCTCATGGCACAGTCTGCCTTTAGTATTTCTTTCCCTGTCTTTTCTCTAATTTATCATAGCAGGGAGTGGGAAATTAAACTACTGAACTTGTGGAATTTTTCAATTAAAAAAGTGAAAAGTATTATGGCCATGCAAAGAGCTCTATTAAAATTCACAACTATACCAACTCCAGGAGGAGAAGCCTCCAGAATGACAGAACAATACATACGTGACCAGATATTTGAAGAAATAAAAACCAAAATAATCAACAGTCGAGGAAAATAGTCTCACTAGATTTTTGCCATCATGACAATTTGCTGAAGAAGATCTATCTTGGGGCCTAACTATCAGGTTCTTATCCCCAAGATGATTTGCAAACCGTTGAAATGTGATTCCATTTGACTATGAATTTTTTTAAAATCAGTTATTTTAAAAAAAAACTTAAATACTTTTGCTAAACTTATTTGTGAGTGAGTGACTGACTGACATAGTGACTGAATATAGGACATCCGGGTTTGTTTTTTAGAACTCAAATGAAAGTTACCCTAGAACACTTTGAATAAGAAAGGATTCTAAGCACTCGTGTGTTCTATTTTTTTAAGCTTACTTTTTCCCTTTTAGTTTTTAAATATAGTATACTGTAAAATACTGACATGGAAATACGTTTTATCATAGAAAACTTAGATAAAAAATTCACTGTATCATAAGTGAACCATTTCCCCCTTGATTTGTGTCCAAAACAAGAAGAAAAACATTGCAGATGCATTATGCATTTTACAAAAGAACATATGCATGCATTTAAATCATTTAGATTTCATCTTTGCTTTCTGTTATTTTTAACCAATGTGATAGTGAACTACGGTATGTTCAGAAAAACAGAGGTTGAAAGCATAGTTTAAAGTTTTATGCACAATAAGATAAACTAAACTGCAAGTGATGTTCACTATTTTATGATTTTATTGCAAAGTTTCACTTACGCCTTTTCCCCCCCTCCCTAATGGAACATGCAACTGGAACTTTGAAAATCTGTTGCTGGCTAGATCAGGTTACACTGTAGACAAGATGTCCCTTCGTGCCCTGTGAGGAAAGAGAATCTGTACTCACTGAAACTCTGATTCAGGAAAGCATCCATTTTCACAAAAAGTGCTTAAAGCACATGCTTAAATGCTTTCCTGGATTGGGGCCCAATAAGGGTATGAAGAATATGAACTACAAGGGAGCTAGCGCAGTAATACACATTTTTAAGTTATGAAAATCATTTTGATGTGAATGTGAGATTCAGTCCACTTCCAGAACTGCTTTTCAGCAGGACTCCAGTAGTGTGTTGAGGCAGGGTCTTTTAACTGATCACCCTGTAGCTGATAGCTGAAGTGGACATTTGAACTATAAAAGAATGGTGGGGTGGATTTTTTTTCTTTTTTAAATCTCCGCCAGCATGATTGTTAAGAATCCCTCCCACGTTGCCGTAGGTAGGCAAATAAAATTCAGCCTCTTGGCCTAGTCACAGCTTTCAGTAGCGTTTTTTTCTGGCTTCATGGAGAGGCAGTCGGCATGCCATGAAGTTTCTGTGTACTTCCAAATGATGCAATGTGTGTTGGTCATATACAATATTAAACGTATGTTCTTATCTTTATGTTGTTATGTTTATGCCAGAATGAGACACGTGGTAGCTACTAAAATGCTTAATGATGTAGGTGCATGGGCATACATGTGGTTTAAGCACTGACTTTGGACCCAACGTGGCAAACCAGTAATGTGGAACTTCCAGTGATATCGTGGGCGTTCAGCAAGTGTAGGGGCTGACTGGATCTGGTGCTGTGTTTCTAGATGCAGATCTGAAAATCCCTCCTGCAGTCAGATCCTCTCACACAGTTCTTAAATTCAAAGGTCAGAATTCAGGGTAACTTTTTCAATCCCAACAGCCTGGGGAAATCCACCAAATTTGTTTTGTCTTAAAGACCTCTGTATTGTAGAAGAGCAGAAAGAGCCCTTTTGTAGTTATTGGTCAATGCTGGATCGAAGCGTACAGAGTATCATTTGAAGAGCATGTGGGTTTATTTGTATACAGCCACTACTCATTTAAAACAGAGGCAGCAAACAAATGAGGTTATAAAAAATATTTCTAATTCTGCAATATAGCTGCAGAACATATGCTTTGGTTTTAAATTTCTGCTTCTGAAAGGTGACAACTCCTCTGTTTGTCATTTACTTTAACATTCTATATATATTTAAACAATTGTATGGTTTGAAATCTCCAGATGCAACATTTTATGCTAAATGAAGTAGACAGTTCAGTGATGTGGAAGGCCATTATCTCACCTTTGTGCTTCTAAACTACAGCCACTTGCCTTTTCCTGTTTCATAATACATTCATTGCATTACAGTAGAGGAACTTTTTAACACCTATTGGTAACATTAAATAATCAGATATGCCATTCTGATGGTCATTTTGAAAATAAAGGAAGGGTAAAATATTTTGCTACTTTTACTTTTTAAAGCCTATTTTCTTCTATTCTGTGCATGTATGTGTACGTGTATATGTATATATTCCTGTTGCGAGGATTCAAGGAATGGGCCGTACTATAAAGCCTGAATGGAATTCTCTGGGTTATGCAATGTAAGTATTTTCAATTTGGTTATGAAAAATAGAATTCTTGGACTTACTGTTTTCAGTGCATTGCTGGAAAGCAATTATATATTAACCATGAGCTGGCATTAGATCTGTGAATCTTCAATAATTAGCTTAACTTGCATATTTTGGATGCTGAAACATGTAACTGGAAATCCACTGGATTCTCGTACGTTCCATGCAATGCTTTATCTCAGATCGATGTATCTTTCATGTTAGGGCTACCAGACAGCCCAAAAGGATATGATTTGGCCAAAAAGAGATGGTTGTAGGACAATACAATAGTAAACCAGAGTGTTCTGTCCCTGATGTTGGCTTTAAAGAAATTTAGTTTACTTAGAAAAAATATTCCAATCTTTATGTGGATTAACTGACATACAGCAGCGTCCTCTGATGTGAAGTCGCTATCGAGAGAGCTGGTTACATATATTCACAAGCCTTTCTTCATGGAAAGGTTTGGAAGAGAAAAACATTATGTAGATTTGAGAAACAGTATACTGGTTTTTGACTTTGGGGCTTGATATAATCCCATTCCCGTGTATTGTGACTGCTTTAAACAGAAATTAGTCCCATTTCTTCAGATTACCATGGTGAAATTTCAAAAGACAAGAATTGCTCTCAAAAAAGGAAGTCTTCATTCCACAAAATACAGATGAAGCAGTGGCAGTCCAAAGTTCCTCTTGCTGTCCCAGGAATGTGCCCTATCCCTGACCTTGTGGTATGAGTGATCACAACTAGTTCAGTCTCCATGATGATTCTGTCCTTGTCCTTGTAGCTGAGAATACCAAGAACTGTGGCAAGTACAGCCAGCTGTATCGGTAGGTTACAGCTCATTTCAGTTCATTTCACTTTAGTCATTCAGAAGTCGTTGGAGGCTTTGTCAGTAGCAGCTTGGGCTAGATATAAACCAATGGAGTGCAGTTACACATTTCTATATCCTATTACTACTCCCCTGAGTCATGAAGTATCCTATGGAATCATTTATCTATTAATTTAGGAAATGTGTAATCATCATTTGTCTTTTATATCTTAAAATTGGGTGTAAGAAACAAATACCCAGTATCCCTCTGACTAATGTGGCCTTTGATCACCCTTCTCTCTCCTTCTTCAGCACCGCAAGCTAACTTTTCAGTTTCCAATGTGACTAGTTTAGATTTTATATCCCACGTTTTCTTTTGCAGTTGTGCTTAGGCTCCATAAGGGTTATATGGTTACTCAGCATTTAGTGTCCACATATAGCAAAAAGATGTCTGGATAACATATTCTTACACATTTTTCAAGCAATAGGATCAAAGAGATCCTTAAATTATCAATTTTATTTTATTTCCTCATACTTGCTGTATAAGGAACTTGTAAAAGAACCTGTATTTGAGGAAGGGAAGGGAAGGAAAGAGCCTTTTGCTACGTAACTTTGGGAATACCATGCGTCCTGGCCACGTTCAAATCCTGCCACATGTTCCTTCACATCATTTCTAAGATCTGAACTTTTCTTTCCGTCCCTAGAGGTCAAACTCTTTTCCTGAGCCCCACCCTCATCTCCCATCTTGATCACTAGAATAACCGCATCCTCTCTTGCCTCCCTGTCACTCAAAATGGTCCCTACCCTCATTTGTAGAAACCACAGCTGTAAGATCATCTTCCTTTCCCATTACTCTGACCATGTCACCCCCTCCCCACCACTTTGAATCCCTCCATTGGCTCCCTCACTCCATCACATCAAATTCCACAGCATTGTCCTTGCCTTCAGACCCCTGCATAACTGTGCCCATCCCTGTTTATCTCAGGTGCTTCTCAGATGCTGCTGCTTATGCCTTGGTGAGCTCTACTGGATACAAGTATTAAATAACAGTTATAATATTTGAAACAATAATATTTGAAAGGTACCTCCAGAAGATTTTAATACAAATGTACTTTCTGATCATCCATATACATTCCAGCTAAGACATTCAGGTATTTCTGCATCATATTGAAAGTCTCCTTCATTTTGATGGTGAAGGATCTACAGTTTGTTGTTTTTTTTAAATATAATTAGTTTGATTTCAGTTGTCTACACAACATTTCTGAGCTGCTTGCCAGATGATCCCAGGTGTGGGATTGCAGCAGGTAATTTCCTGCACTATATTTGTACGGATAACTTTCTGTGTTAGAAGATGATATCTCCTCACCTGGCCTCTCAGTGACAGAGAAATCCTTTGTTTATTCATTTAGTAGGCAGATTAACCCTAATGAATATGGCTTCCTGGAAATAGATACACGGGACAATAGCAAAGTGAGGACTGGGGAGAAATGGGGCAAATTCCCTTTTCTTTCTTCACTTTTAAATAATGCCAGCTTTCAAAGCAGAGTGTTTTAAATCAGAAAGGAACGCAAAATATGTCAACCAGAAATTCTTGATTTTTAAACAACATCCTTTCTTTTATGGTTCAAAGAGGTGCCGGACTTTTCTGCGTCTTTTTTTTTTTTTTTTAAGTTAGCCTGTTGAAGTTTTTATATATTTAGCTTTTTAAATGTTTTCTGTATATTTTCTCCATTTAAATGGAGCGCTAGAAAACATTTGACAAAGTGCATAAAAATAGGTTTATGCAGAATACTGGTTAAATGCTCACATTTGGGAAAAAATGTGTGTGCATGTTTTATATACTTACCCTTCACCATGTTCCACTTTTGTTCCATTTTAATTTTCATGAGTTATTAATTCATCATACAATCTGCACCCTGCGTAGATCGTGCATTGTACTTCCTAACCAATGAAAAGTGTATTATAGCGGCCAGGAAATATTATATTTTTACTTTAAAGGTGAGATGTTGCTTTCTTTTTCTATGGTGGAAATTTTTATGGAATGGTCTGCATGTTAATGGATAACATTTTTGCTGTAGAGTATTTGTACTATAAGTAAAAAAAATGTTTGCAGATATCAAGTACATTTATGTATCTGATTTTCACAAACATTCTCATGCCTAAGGTTGACACTGGGACAGTCTCAATAATTTTTCAGAAATGACTACAAAAATTTTAGTTGTACATATCTTTCTCAGTCTCTCTTTAGTTTGACCATGATTAGTTAACGTGTAAAGAGCACTAAAGATGAAATGGCCTGATTCTGATTTCACTGAAGGCAGTGAAGCAACTCTGGATTTACAGTGGTATATTTGAGATGAGAATCTGGCTGGAAAAGTACTGTGGTCCCGATCCAAAATCTGCTAAAGTCAATGGAAAGACTACCATTGACCTTAAAGGGATTTTACTCAGGCTCTATATAAATACTAGGCTGTGTTATGATATCATGAGGCTGATTCACTACTTTGTTACTCCAGTCTTACGCCAGTGTAGCATAGTGATAAAATGAATTACACCAGCTTAAAAGTCGAGTTAATGCAGTGTCGAATATGGCGAATGCACTGGTGAATGTGCAGTGGTTAATGTAGAGTCTATGTATGTGTATTTTTATGTAATATTATACGCACGCATATTGAATATGAAGTATTTTAACTTTGAGGAAAAAATGTTTTAAGTCATTACCTCAGATCATAATACTAAGCTGCTAGTCAAACTGTAGCCATCAGTACAATGAGTGTTTTTGCTACATTTAAGAGAGGAACATTTTCTCACATTTTTATGTGAATGGTGCTTGAGATACATTATTCCCAAGGCATGGATGTGTAGACACAGATGTGAAAATCTCTTAACTTCCAACCAAACTTTTCCAGATCTTATCACTATAATTTATTCTTTACTCTCTAAAGACTAGAAATATGTCTTCTTTCACATTGGAGGAAAAGGAAAGTTCTCTTCCACCACATGCTAAGTGTTGAAGATAGGATACTGTTGGCTTTAGCATGCTGGCTTTTGTAGTTGCCTATAAAAACTCTAGAGTTTCAGGAGGGAAACGAAAAAAACCTTTCAACGAAGAATAAAAGTTTAAACTGTTTCTTAGTTAATGGCTGAAAATGTGCACGTGCAGTAATAGATAATTTTTTAAAAGTTTATATATACACACACACACACACAGAGAGTGCAATAAATTCTAAATGAATTTGTTTGCTTTATATGTAGATTGATTTGTCCTTCTTAAAACTAATGTTTATGCAACCTTTAACCAAATGGGGAGAGTAGCCAGATATTTTCAAGGGTGAGAACTGGTTTTCTGGCCAGCGTATATAATAACTTAATTCAGTCCAATTGTGTGGTACGGTGTATGGGCATGTGGTGTGATAACTGACCATGTTGACATTCAGACAATTTGCCAAAGATATAGTATGCATTTTTTAGCTCAAAATAGGTATGTGTTGCATTAGATAGCATTAAAAATCAAGACCAGTGAAATTCAGTTATTCAGTAATAACTTTGAAGGGTACTAGAATAATTGAAATTGAGGACGGTGGCAGATTACTTTTGAAAGCAGTGAGGACTGTCTGGGTTAACTGGATTTTTTTTTTTCCATTTAGTGCAAACCAAAAGGACAACAGTCATTATACGATTTTGTATTTTAAGTATTTTCATAATCCAACATAAATTGGCCCACCCAAGGATTATGTCTGTTTTATAAAGATGTGTTTATATAGTCACTGGGTGAAAGATTGCAGAAGTTGAACCACTAGTTTTGAAAGTCGAGCCAGACCAGGAAAAATCAGGATACAATTTGGCACTTATGGAGACTAAATGATTTCCTTTTTAGCTGCTGATTTCTACTGGGAAATGTATCCTTGGACTAAAAATTGCATCCGGAAAAATGTTTATGTAGTGTTTTTCAAATGACTGATTATTCTTCTAACCTTTAACACGCACTGTGTGTAATTTAGCTCCTTATTAACTCTTTCACAGCCAAATGAATTATCTCTTTATTTAGTTAGTGTAAAATATTTCTTCCACTTTATGCAATATTTTAATTTAGTAACACTGCACACAGTAGACAAAGCAGCAGTTTTATTATGTTATATGTGCAATAAAACTAAGAAATCAAGCTCACCCTTTCTGTCAGGTTGTCCCTGGGAGTTGAAAACCTTGGTGTGACAGCGAGGTATGTAGAATGAGCTAAATCTTGCTCCAGCTAGCACAGGGAAGAGGAGCAAAAATGTTTCCTAAGATATCCCTGGACAAGGATTTCTGCCAGACCGAGGAAGATTCCCAAGGGGCATTATTATTATACTGCCAACTACTGGCTAGTACAGCATTTCTCAAACTTCATTGCACAGCGACCCCCTTCTGACAAGAAAAATTACTGCACAACCCCAGTGCCCTGTGTTACTCAGAATAGTTAGTATTTAAAATAAAAAATGCATTACAAGGCCGTCTGAATGAAAAGTAGCCCCTAAATATTTTAATTCACAATACAATCACAAGACCATCTTTATATCCAGTAGTAAAACATTAAAAATATGCACCTAATGGGCGGGGTGAGCTCGCATTGATGAACAGAAATCCTTGACGCGGGGCTCTGTGTGGCTGAGGTAAAGATGGAGGTCATCTTCAACAATGAGACGGGACCTGTATTTGTTTTTCAGTGCGTCAGCCCCCAGCCCTTGCACCCGCCCATGGAGAGGTGAGCTGGCTGGGGCTTCAGACCTTGCATCCACCCGGGGCTTCAGCCCTCAGCCTCTGCATCTACCTGCGTAAAGGCAGGCTGGCTGGCTGGGGCTTCAGCCCCTACAGCCACCCACGGAGAAGCGGGCTGGCTGGGGCTTCAGCCCCCAGGCCCTGCAGCCGCTCGTGGAGAGGCGGGCTGATTGGAGCTTCTGGCCCCAGCCATCGCAGTCCACCGCGGACCGGCAGGCTGGCTGGGGCTTCATCCACCAGTGGCCGCAGCTGCCTGCAGAGAGGCGGGCTGGCTGGGGCTTCGGGTTGGGGCTTTCTGCCCTGGTGACCCCATCAAAACGGGGTCGCAACACACACTTTGAGAACCCCTGAGCTACTGCTTGCTGTAGAGTACCACATGAGAGTCAATGTGTTGCAAAATTAGGTCTGGTCACAGGGAAATTGACTGGCATAGCTATAACGGAATAAGCTGTTCTATTATAGGAATTCTGGAATATGGCCCTGTGTGGACAATGACTTTATTCCAGAATAGTTACTTTTCTGTGGAGTACTTATTAGGCGGTTACTTTTATTCTGGAATAGATCATCCACGTGGGGAGCTAGTCCAGAATAACTACCATTATATCTTATTCCATGATTGCTAAATTGGTCAGTTTCCCTGTGTGGACAAGCCCTTTGGCTGCCTCCCTTTCTGCCCCCAAACTTTCCAGGGATGTTGTTTGTAGGCGTGCATGAAAGCTGCCGAACTCCCCTCGTGCTCTGTTTAGCGTTGTGGAGAGATCCTGCTTTGCTGCTGTCATGGAGCATCCTCTCGCCTTCCCCTTTCCAGTACACAACAACACATGGTAGGTCTAAGTGTGTATTGTTAAATGTTGTTTGAAATGGGACTGGACTGGACTGCATAGTACATTAACCCAATGAGAGCACCTGAACCATGTGTGTGTTTAGCTTTAGTAGAGGTGCCTGTCTAGTACCCTAGGCGTCCTGTATAGACACACACAAACGTGAGATTAATTGAATCAGTTTCCACAAAAAGAATCTCCTGACCCGCCACAAATGAAGTCCCTGAGTGAAATCCTCATTAATGCAAAATAGGATTCAAAGAGAGCTCAGCAAAGTTAATCTCAATATTCATACCACATCGTCCTCTTTAGAAGGAGGAGTTTGTGCCCGAATGGAAGGAGAGCATGAAGATCCACAGGGAAATCAAGTTCTGGCCCTACAGGTGATGATGCATCCATTCAAAGACTGCCCCTCCACACTGCTTCTTGGGGCCCCCTCCAGGAGGTAGCGCACACTGTTATTGGATGAGCCCTCTGTGCATGTGACACAGACTGAGGGGACTAGACATTGCAGAATAAAGTCTAAAGGTGCTCTGGCAGTGTTAAATTTATCTGAGTTTTCAAGCAGCAACATTGCTGGCTCCTGGCAAGGTGAGAAGGAAAGGGAGTATGCCTTGGAGATAGTGCTCCTTCTTATCCTATATTACAAAGCTTTTGGAGCATTTTGCTCTGCAAACTTGTGTTATGCTACAGTTAAGGGATGATTTGTAGCTTTTTGTGCCTATATAAACTGTTGGTACAGTCCCACTTACTTCAAATCAGTAACTTGAACAAGGAGTCGTGATTTCCAGATGGCGGGCTGCCGTCTTTTCCCGTAGTGAGGTAATAACACTTTTAGGAAATTCTCAGAATGTTGGCAGTCAAAGATCTTTTAACCAGCTATTGATGGACTGGAATTTGGCAGATGGCAAGAGAACCATTAGTTTTATTCCTACATTCTAAATAGTTTGACTGATGTGAAGAATCCCCATTACTTTTGAGATCTGAATGTCGGTTTGGTTTTCTTTCTTTCTTTCTTTTTTTTTTTTTTTTTATTTGGAACCCAGCAGAGTCTCCGACGGAAACTGTTGACCCTTCTTTGTGCTGTTTCTTTACAGTCTCATCAAACATCTGGAAATCAGCATGTCTGTAGTCATTTCACAACATAATTTTGTATTTACATCATTGTGTTATCTGGTAAAAGTTTTCTTGTTTTCAGCAAAAAAGAAAAATCAGCAACTCTAGGCAGTCATAAGGTCAAGTGGTGATGGGTGATGCTGCTTGTACTAAACATATGTTTAGCTCAGGAAAGCTAAGGCAGTTCCCAAAAATTTGGTAACCATTATGATACTTCCTAAGTCAGTTCCGGATGTCAGGCCCAAGGTGGAGTGGGGGATGGAGCTGTGTTGAGTTTTCTACAGCTTTCCACGAAGGGATTTAGTCTGGCAGCTGATTCAGCCAAGGAGCAACTCACGCAAGGCAGAGCTAGACAGGAAACGCTTCTGAAAGTGCTGTTTTGATAGAGGATCATGAGATCAGGCAAGAAGCTGTGAACTTTACATGCAACCAAGGCCAGATAGCATTGGACTAGCCACCTGAGGGCTTAGAAATAAGAGAGGAAATTAAAGGATCATTTAAGGCGAGTGGGACCAGACAACTTTAACGACAATTTTCATCTTTCAGAAAGGAACAATGAAAAATATTGAATTCTTTGAAGTAAAAGAGTGCAATTGATATAGAGAATTTTTTTGTTGTAGTCCATCCTCCGATTTAACAGCGTCTCTAGTACAATTCTTGTGCCTAATTCTTATTTATGTTAAACCACCTATTTATAGCACGCAAAAGATTTGACTTTTACAAGCAGATTGTAATGATCTGTGTGGATTGCACATTAAATGTTCCTTTTTAGCCATCTCTAATTAGTTACTACACTTCTAAGATTATTTTTAAATTCAAACACATAAAATATTAATGAGCATGGTTTCCAGATTGTTTACTTTTTATTTTGATTAATATAAAGTAGTAAGTGACTTCGTGTTTCTTCCTTTATTTCCCTCTGCCCGCTGAAAATGTGATGTGTGCTCTTTGGTGCCTACCTAGAATCCTTGAAAAGCTCACAGTTAACTAACTATATCTGTTTCCTTCCACCCCATTTGGCCATCAGCACTCAATCTTCCCTACAGTCAGAAGGCCCCTACATTGCAGGACTGCAGTCAGTGCCACTTCCTGAACAGTCTGACAAGGGGCACTGAAGAACGTAATATTGGTCGTGCCGTTCTTGGACCCTGGAGAGGTCTACTTCACAATGCGCCAGAGGCACACTCATACCAGAATCTCTAGCAAAGCAGTGCAGTGCACTCCTGCTGAATGACTGGGCCACTGATTCTTTTTGTTTAGAAGTTTGGATACAAACAGTATATTTGTAGTCAGTCACATATATACAAAATTTAATAGAGAAATGGCTGTGAGCTTCAAGGGCAACTAGGTATTGACATATAGAAGCACTCACAAATGTCCTGCTTTGCTTTTCTAATTCCAGTTGAATCTGGACTATAGTTTGCATAGTCCTTTATTTCTAGAAGCAGCGTAGCTTAATAGCATTTTTATATGTTTGTTCTGATGCCAAGAGATTTTCTACAGTATATTATGGCTGTTTTCCGTCAGTGTTGGAGTCCAAGCTCTGAGGATATACTGGAAAATTTGGACTTTCTTAATCTTTGCAGATGAAAACGGTGAAGAAGTTTCTTCTTTTAGCCTTTGAGGCCACTTTTGCCTAGATAGCCACCTTACCTACACAGGCCAGGTTTCATGGAGATGAGCCTTAACAAGGGAAAAAATATGTGAATGATTGTGGATGTGGCCTTGGAAAAGTTTGCTCCAGGATTTTTGTTTTAGAACTATTGGATATGAGGATGCTTAGTATGCTAATTTGCATGCCAGTACTTAATGTGGTTTTACAGTCCACAGTTATTTCATAGCAGTGCTGGAGTCCAAACTATTTGGGAACGAGCGGAAAGGTTTTGGGTGTGCATTTGTGTGCTTTTTCTGCAATGTGCTTGGCAAGTGTTGAAGGAGATTTGGGAATTTGTACAATTTTAAGACACAATGACTACTGAAATGTTAATTATTTCTGCAGTCGGAACATGGAGCAGTGTTAATAAAGGTAGCAGATGAAGAAATAGAATAATAGGAACAGGATGCCCAACATGGATATTTGCCTTTTAAGGTGGCAAGTGTTTTAAAATATGTTTCAATTTTTATGAATACCCTTATTTTAAAATACCATTTTTCTTGAAGACATTTTATTCAATAACTAGGGAAAAGAGCTGTCATGTAACTGTTGGATAATTTCTTAAATCTACTTCTCTGTGTCTTCATCCTTATGACCCCGCTCCAACCCAATCATAGTTTCATAATTTTGCAGCATTACAGCACTAGGTGTCTGTTACAAAGACTGCTTTCTGTATGCTTTCTAGGTGGGAAGTAGGAAGAGAAATTCCCCATTTAAGCTCAGAATTCTGATAAAGTGTAAACTGAATTAACAGAACCAGGCTCAAGGGTGATAGTGTGTTTGCGTTTATCAATAAAGTACTCTTGATACAGTGAGAACAATTTGTGTGTGAAGAGCTTTTAAATAATTTCTGAGAATGCACGTCCTGTTAGCCCAGAAGGTAGTGATGGTTCACTGACTTATTATTCTTATGTAGGCCATTCTTCCTTGAGGCCACTAAAGTCTTCAGCTTTCTCCAAGCCTTTAGTGGTCTGCACTTTGCTGTTATTCTTTCCCTGAGAGTGCTGATTAGTGACTTGTGGTGTGGATGCTGATTTATCACAGCCGAGAGTTTCCCCTTGGGGGCTGAGCAGAAACACTCATGAAGGAGCCTTGATTAAAAAGAGTGGTAATGAAGACAAATGTTTCAGAGGGAGTCAAGAGCAAACCAGGCCTTGGCATTCCCACTGCTCCTCTGAGCTTTTGGAGAGGAGGTAACGGTGGCCAAAGGAAATATTTCCCCCTTGTTGTTTATTTCTCATGGCACTGGAAAAAATTTTCTTTTCCTCCTGGGTGTTCTAACTCTCACTTGTTAACTGCTTTTCATGCAGGGTTGCAATTAACCCTTGGCAGATATTTACCATGTTCCCTTTATATTCACTCTGTACATAAAGAAGTTTTTATGTTTTGACCTGTTAACCATTTTAAGATTCTTTAAACTTGACAGTTTCATCTAATTTCTCACATCATTAAATCGTTCTTTGTTTTCCAACAGCCCGTTCACACCACACTCGGTGTTTGATATCTTTAAGCATCTTTTTTTCTCCACTGCTTTTGTTAATAGAAGGAAAAAGAGTGACAAATAAAAATTCCTATTTGCAATTTAGTTTTAAATCAGAGTTAGGTGAGAAGGTTGCTATCAGATGTTGGACATGTAACTCAAGACAGATTTTGAAAACCTCATTTCTTACGCAGGTAGATTCTAGAAAATCCGAGATATATATTTTTACTAAATTATGTTCTTAAAGCAAAAATATATAATGAAAATAATGTCACCCTATTGCAATTGTTCAAATACTGTTGTTTCATTTTTAAAGACTAGCAGAGGCTGCTCTTAGGGTGTGAACCAAAACCAAGTGAAGCACATGGCAAGACTCCCTTTGACTTCAATGGAGTTTGGATCAGGCCTTTAGAAATTCAACAGACTTAACTAGAATCCATTCTGAATCGCCACAGTTACTTTCTACTCTGATTTTTGGTCATGTGGGGAAACCTCTCTTGGTGTGGAGAAGATAGGCCTACACCGTGGTAATAGATACATTTATCAACAAAGGAACTTGTGGCAATGAGCTATCTCATAGGGCCTGATATGTATTGAGCCTTTTACTCTAGCTTTTTCACTGGATGCGAAGCACAGGTGACTATTGCTGAATGCAAGTTTCTTTTGCAACTTTTCGATGTCATTACTGCTGTGAAGATATTGAAAGCTGAGAAAGTAACATCATTGCCTATGAGTGTGTGTTTGTCTTTTGGAAAAGGGTGAAGGTGGTTGAAAAATTCACAGAACAGCAACAAGGGGAGGGACGAACTTAATCTTGGATCTATGAGCACCTTGCAAAGGAGCCAAAACCAAAAAGAAAGGTGCTATTGGCAAGCTACGACTGTGATCTTCGACCTCAAACCAGTAAATCTGATTTAAAAAACAACACCACCACAAGAGATGGGAGCATTAGTGAATGTGGGAAGCATTTATAAGTAATCCATGCAGCTTTACTAGAAATCTTATTTTCCCCTCAGGAAAGGAATGGTGAGCTGAATGCTTCCCAGGCAGTTAGAGGCACATATAAAATCAACTTATTCTAATCAACATCAAAGGTTAAAGATCAGAGGATTTGATAACGCCTTTTGCACTCGGTGCCCCTACTTGAAGATGTTAAAGCTGTTAGAAGGGCATGGTTAGAGCACTCTTGTGTAGTAACTGCTGGAGTGCAAGGTCTCTAGGAGAGGTCAAAAGTTGTTACAATTCCTCTGGCATAAGATGAAGAGGATTTAGGACTCTAGATTTATTGCAGAAGTTTAGAATATTATTTAGGGGTAATACCAAAAGAAGAGAATTCCGCTTCAAGTTGGGCAGTAGGACTGATTTTGCTGCTGAATATAGGAAAAAATATTTACCACGCTGGCTGAGAAACTGACCTTTGGGGGACCCATCCTGCTACCATTGAAGTTCCTGAGAGTTTTGCCACTGGCTTGAGTGGAAACAGGCTCAGGCTCTTTTATGTGATTCAGTGCAGAAAATGGCTTTTTAGGATTTTGTGGATCTCTTGATTATTCTTTGATTACACAGTAACTTATGGCGGCGGGGAGACCAAGTGAAGAAATATTTCCTGTAAGTCGGACATTACAGAAAAGCATATGACAGTGTACCCCAGAGTATATGCTGCGGACTGTGGCCTCAGTCCTCAAAGAACTAACTTTACTCACACGAGTGTTCAGATTCTAGTCAATGGGACTACTCATGTGTAACATAAAGCACATGCGGAAGTCTCTGCAGGACTGGGGTCTGTGGTTGCTTTGACGGTTAACAAACTATCTGTTGTCTTTATCAATAATATATCTATTTACTTGCCTTAGTTGGGGATGAACTTTTCCATACTGAGTGGGTGTGGGCGAGAGGATTTCATGTTTTCTCTACGGCTGTTTCTGTTACTGATGAAACCAGCAGTGAACGCGAAGGATGTGGCCACATGACTGAAAGTGGAAGCATTGTTTCCCTCAATGAGCAAGTTATGAATAATCATGGCAGAGATGACTGCCAATATTCTGCAAAGGATAGGCTGAGTAGAACTACGCTTTGGACAATGAAATAATGATACTTCGCAGTTTGCTTTGACTAAGGATCTCAAAGCACTTTTCAAATTGTACTGAACCTTCTTGCTGTCAGTAAGTGTTGTTTAATCCATTTTACAGCTGTAGGAACTGAGGAAGAGACAGAGTATCTTGTGTTAGATGTGGCTTTTAGTGACTTGCTTTAACCAATACTCCATGCTACCTCCTACAAGTGCACTCTGTCCCTCTGAAATACTGTAACAAAGGAACAAAGCAGCACAAGAGAATGGAAGAAAATTTTCTCTCCTATTGACAGACCTGGACATGATGAAGGAGATGGTTCCCCAGAGGTTACTTTGAGGATGTTTGTAAAGCATTGGATTATGTCATCCCTGTCTATACTTCTACTTTAATCCTTCCATGAAATTCTTGCTAGTCAAGATTCAACTGAACCTGCTGCATCAGAACATCTATGGCTTTTATTAAATTAGTTTTGTACTTCAAAGGAAACAAAATATAAAAATATGGTAGCATTTTAAATGTAAGATTTAAAAATAAAACAAAAATTAGGATACTGTGAGACCAGATAATCAAGGTAAAATGTTTTGTGTGATGGTGAAACAATGAAAAATAGCTTAAGTGAATGTGCAACCTGCAACAAATATAAGATGCTATGTAAGTTAAAGGGGTAAAATTTTCTAAAGCACCCAGTCCTGTTTTCAAAAGAGACTTAGGCGCTTAGACCCAGATTTTTAAAGATTATTAGGTGTCACTCTGCTCAGCATTGCAAGGCCTGAGCAACATAGGAGCTCGTTTTATTTTCAAAAGTGATTTAGGCACTTAAGAGTCCCAGGGGACTTAACCCGAGTGCCTAAGTCACCTTTGAAAATTCAAAGTAGGCTCCTAAATCAGTTAGGCCTTGCAATGCTGTGTGGAGTAATTCCTGAAAATATCTGTAAAAATCTGGGCCTTAGGCACATGTGAATATTTGTCACAAGTATTTTATTGTTTGTTTTCAACAAAGCAGGTATTTAGAAAGTGAATGCATCCAATTTATGCTTTTTTTTAATATTAATAAAAGGGTTTTTTTTAGCAGTAATGTAAAATTATAAATTAAATTTAAGTCACAATTGGAGTAGAACATGTAAAAATTTAACTATTGACAATCTCAAATTGGGACGTGAAGTTGGTTGTTTATGGAAACCAGCTATGGTCCAGTACGAAGGTGGATAAATCTAATCGGTAATGGAAGTGTGCAACATTCAAAATTCACAGCAACTGGTAGGCGTTGTATAGCACCATCCTTTGTTTCTGAGATGCTGTGCTGTTCCGAATTTGGGAAATTTTGTTTTTTGGATCTGCGTAACTTGTGGGTGTTGGAGAGCTAGTTTGAGGCTGGCATGCTGCACTAGTCAGAATGCATCACTGTCAGCCACCCACTAATTATCAGGAAATTTATAGCTGCATTAGGTAAATGTCACTTCACCGCAGTGGCCTGGAATAAGAGCGTTTTCTGCTCTGAGTTAGCACCATCGGCACGTCTCAGTGAGAGTCTCTCCAAGCAAGCTAAGGGCTTTATTTATGCACGAGCATATTAGTGTTTTAAGAGAGGGTTACTGAAAGATGTTGTATTCCTTTCTTTAACCATAATATATCTCCACCAGAAATGCGTGTTTGTTTGTTCATTACACAGAATGTCAATTTAAAGTTTTTAAAAATATGATTTGTTAATTTCAAAATGGTTGCTTCTGCACTCAGATAACATAGTATTGTACCTGAATGTAATCTGCAGTAACTCTACAGAAATACATGCAGAATGGCGATTGTTCAGTTTATATTCTTTTTGGTAACAATATTTGGGACAATATTTTTCACACCTCTGATGGAATGTCCTCAGAAGTTTGGGATTAAGTAGTATCTCCTGGATTACATTGTCACAATTATTAAAATCATCTTTCTGGGCTACTCAGTATTACTTGTGATTGTGGTTCTGGCAAATTCAGAGTTACCATTATTATTTAATCATGTATGGAGAAAGCACCCTCTTGTCTATTCTGAACTGCAAAAGCCTCTCAATTGAAATAAAATGAGGGGTCTTGCTTAAACCGCGCAATAACAAGGTCAAGAAAATTATGAGTTAAAGATAAGCCTTCTTCATTAAATTCAGTGGGAGTTAGAGTGCCTACCCTCTGATGGACTTTTTTGAAAATCCCATCCTGAAACCACTGTGATTCAGAATTATGCCAGTGTATCTAAGAGAAGAATATGGAACTGTGAAGCTGTGATAAATGTCATTATGAACAATGATGCTGATGTATAGCAGCCATTCTATAAATGTTAATATCTCAACTCAATAGTATTATAGCAAGTACTGAAAAAGAGCAGACTGCTAAAAGAGATTATGACCACATTATAGACCAATCAGCCATCATATTTGTGTTTTTAAATATTAAGTAATTTGTATCTTTTTTGCATTTTTGTAACTTAATATTGACCACACACTTGAAAATTTGTTTTTAAAAATGCCTTGTTCTTGAGCTGAGCCTGGAATGAATTTGTACAGCTGCTTATAGAGAAGTCTATAAGGAGGATCTTCAGACTTGTAATTGTAGTGCTGATTGCTTGCAGCATATACTAAGTAATGTTTCAAAGGTGGGATTCATAGTATATCTCCTCCTGTGCCATTTCTGCTTACGCTCACAACCAAGTGGTAACCCAGAATCATGCATACTTCACATTGTCTTTATTGCATCCACAGCTCTAATCTTGTTGAGTTATTTCCCTGTTCCCTTTGAAAAAAATGCAGTCATTTAAGGGAAAAAACAAAAACACAAGCCATTAATTTTATTTGCTAATCCAAAACTTGTTCCGTTTTTGGCTACAGAGAGGGTATTTAGCATATGCTGCCACTACACTTTGGGTTCTCTGTTTATTTAAGGTGGGAAAGCATTAAGGAAAGGCACTGTCCCAACATTAAACACTTGGTTGATATTCCATTCTTGTTCTTCATGCTTTTAGGGTCCTCTGTTGGGGTATACAAATTCCACACTGAGCAACAGGGGGTTACCAGGCTAATCTTGGCTCAGATGGCCTGACACACTGCACCTGCAGGAGATGTCAGAATTGGAGGGAGCTGATTAAAAGGGACAAAGCCAGATTAGTTGGTGGCAGACCAGTCCTTCCCTGAAGGAAAGGGAGGACCTGTTGTGGATCCACTTATGATGGGGCTAGTCTTTGCCACTAACCTGTGAGCCTAATTGTGGCCCACTACTGTACAGAAGCTCTCTGAGGGAAGAGGATTCTTACACTACCTCTGGGATGTTTCATTTGTGGCTACTTCATTTGTGATAATTGACAAAATCTGGCAGGGACAGACTCTCTCAGGCTCAGCTGCAGGGCTGAGCCTTTTAAGACAAAATCAATGTGCTGAAACACACCTACACCTCAGAGCAGAAGCCTGGGTGAGTTCTGAGGCCTGGCCAAGGGTCTAGCAAGCACACTGTCATGGGAATCCTGGTGACAGGTTCACAATGATGTAGATGAGACAAGGTGTGGATATTGGATTCAATGGGCTTCTCCTGCGGGGAGGTGACCTAAAATGTTGGCTTAGGCCAACTGGATCATTCAGTGAATGGCTCTTTTTGAGGAAAGTAATAGCAGACTACACCCCCACAACACTCAATGCAAATTTAATACCATTTTTGCAAAGGACAGTTTCTGCCTCTAGGTCTAATTTAATATTAGTTTTGGGTTTCTGCCGTTCATTCCACCTCAGATGCAAAGAATCCCAACAGAAAACACATTTCCTAATTCTCATGTCTCCTAATTCCCTCCTTGAAAGAGACTCACTGAAATTCTGGTTCTGAATGCAGATCTCCACAGGCCCTTTATTGGTACCTGCAGAAGAGGAAGAGGGTTCTCTCTCACTATATTCAGCTGAAGGATATAGATTATTTTCATATCATAAGTCTTAATGTTTAATTACCTCCCCCTTTCTAAGGGCATGATGATCTTACTTGGGAATTTTGCCTTTGACTTCAGTGGAGAAGGATCAAACTCTAAAAATGCTACATAAACAAAAACAATCTGTGAACAGCGATTTCCCTGCCATCCCTTACACTATCATATTGAATAGAACTCTTGTGATCCACCTTACTTATTGAAAAGGCCGTGTCATATTCGTGGATGATTTACAGTGCTGTTTTTGCTGCCTATCTGGTTAGGTCTGCCCATATCTGTTCATTCTAAATTGAACTCTGCAAAGGCACCATTTGTAAGAAATTATTCATTCCTTCAGAAGGTCACATGTCCCTTAAGGATATCATTGACAAGAAGGTTGATGGGGCTGTGAGTTATCCACTGCAAGACTGTATTTATCTGTCTGTATACTGTAGCACAGTTGATCAGTCATATTGTTGAGGCTTTACTGTACTTACTGCCTTCCCAAGGAGCTGTACCTAAAAGGAAAAGGGAAGAAACCAGATAAGTCTACTTGCTGATTCCCTTCTTTGCTTTTCTCTTACCAGGTTCCTTGATATTTTGGCTTAGTACCTAGGCAGTGTTTTGTAGTGGCTAGGAAGGCCCTCTTCTCATTACAGGTCTGATCCAAATCCCATTGAAGCCAGTGGGAGTCTTACCATTTACTTGGTGGGCTTTGAATCAGGCCCTAAAATGCAGGCTTCCCACTGGATAACATTTTCATTATTTCTCATTAAAAAGGCAATATTTAGGGTAAAGATGTGAAACAAGCCCTGAAGTCAGCATCTGATTCTAACTAACAGGCTTGAGGAACTTCATGTAGCTTCAGAAAAGATTTCTAGATAGAGAGAGGCCATATGGGGGCGAGGAATGGCTCCACTGTTTCCTGCGCTGGTTCCAAACCTACCTATCTGCCTTTGATAATCATAGGCCTAGAATTGTAGGTCTGGAAAGACCTTGACCTAGTCAAGTCCCCTGCTCCCATCAGTTTAGTATCTTGGTGCCGTTTGGGTATTTCTAGGTCTGCACAATATAAATTATTAGTTTGGGTATGGCAAGGTCCCCACAGAATCTTGCCTAGTTTGATTGTTTCGATCCCCAGGTTTCTGCAATGTACAAACTAGCCAAGGAAAGTTTTTGACTAGAATGCAGCTGGCTCTTTTTCCATCAGCTGCGGTTGATTTTTTTTTCCAATCATGTTTCCAGAGGTTTTTACCCAGCAGGGGCTGCAAGAAGGTAGAAGACTGATAGAGGAGCATGTAAGAGAGGAATATGTGTGCATATGAGCTACATGGATAGGGTATATGGACCTTCAAGCATCTTATCTGTATATCCTACTAGATTCTATCCTTTGGTATTACCTCAGCACTTTTCATATCCCATAGCAATATACGAATCCTCATACTGGATCAGACCCATGGTGTATCCATTTGAGTATTTGTCTCCAATGGTGGCCAGTACCAAGTGCTTTGGAGGAAAGTGCAAGAAACCCGTTAGTGTAGAACTATGGATTATTCTGCTCTTGGGAGAAATGTATTCCTAGGGTTCTACTCTGAAGAATAGGACTTATATCCCTTATAATCTTGTATCCTTCCTAAATTCTTATTATTCCTATAAGTGTCTAATCCTTTTTTAATAAATCCTGCTAAACTTTTGGACTCTGTAAGGCTGCTGGCCTCTCTGCTCAGCCCACGAAGGACTCTCTGCCATTCCCAGAGTCTTTTAGGCCCTTCCTTCAGGCAAATTTTTATTCTTTGAACATAAAGCAGAGGCAAAACATCAAACAAAGCAGCATTTCTGCCCAGCATGGGCTACAGCTCCCAGAGCCTTTTCCCCTTGCTTCTCTCAATGCTGAAAAGAGGATACTCCCTTCCCTGCAGTCCAGCCGCTCCTGAAGCTCCCCCTCAACTGAGCCACTTGCTGACTTTTAGAGTCACTTGCTCCTTTCCCAGTTGGCTCTGACTGTGCAACAGGGGTGGGTGGCCCCAGGCCCTCCGGCTCTTAAGGGGGCAGACTGACCATTCTACTACAGCCTCCATAACATTTCATGACAATAAGTTCCACTGATTAAACATATGTTGTGTAATGAAAGTATTTCATTCTTAGCTATAAATACATTACCTCTTAATTTCTTTGACTGTTCCCTTCTAGTATTTTGTGTTTCTTTTGAAAAGTATTGATTAATTTAGATGATTTATTGACAAAGTAACTTTATTTCCTGACCACCAAGGAATTTTCTTGGTCAAGTGAGGGCGATACAAAACACAGGCCATGATGTAAATAGTCACGTCCCTACTAATATTGACAGCAGATAGATTATTCTCCCTGGGTCTAATTGTTACCTGTGCGGGCCTTTCATCCTGGCTTTATAGAGTTCTATCCATTGGGCATCCATGTGCAAACCTATGTAAACTTAAATCATTCTCTTCCCCAAAAGTTAAAACATGCCTGAGATGGTGAACAGATCAGATGATTTTCTTCAACGAATTTCATATTAGACAATATGTATACAGTGTTCCTGACAAATGCAAGTCTCCTGGGAAACAGGTACATACAAGACAAGTGTTGTGGGAAGGAGATAGTGCTTCATATTGAGAGAGAGAGAGAGGCTCACAGTTTGGCTCCATGCAGTTTGCAATCCTAATGACTAATTAATGTTTTGTGAGCTGTTTCTGGAAAAATGACTTATTGCAAAGGCAAATCTCAGTACAGCTTTTGCATGACTTCAGAATGCAAAAATGTATTGCATATGTCCTTATAACAATCAGTGAAGAGCTTCTCATCTGTGATTGTAAATTAATAAACAGCCAGACTGTTCTTGCATAAAACTTTCATACTAGTGCTTTTCTATAAGAAATGACCTTATATAATTACGTACATTTCAGTAGTATAAATTTATAATATATATAAATATAACGCAGCATTTGGATAGTGCATGATTTAAAATACTATTATGTTCTAATTTGGAAGTGTTCTGACAAATGCTGACTGAGCAAAAAGCACTTTTTCCTCTAAATTTAATCTGATCGGTCACTTTGAAGATGGATTATCCATTCACGGCAAACATAAGACAGACTGAAAATGAGAGACTACTGGATAAAATAGCTCTTTTCATACAAAATAAATGCCCTTTTTTTCTTAGCAAGTTACTGCTAACTTTTAGGATGTTTCATATAAAGTTGCCCATAGTTAAGCACAGTGCTTTAAGAGCATCCCAGTAGAAAGTCCCCAGATTTTGTGTAATGTGGAACACCTTTTATTTATGGTCACTTCTTAGTGGGCCGTGGTAGGTTAGAGTAGAAGTATTTTTTTATGTAGCTCAGAATATCCAAGCAGGACAGCTATTATGCACTCAGGAGTAGTTTGCACACATCCTTCAACATTAGAAGCTGGTTTACTGGGTAGAGGGAGCATTGCTGAGAAATTGAGCTTATTCCCAGTTGTTGCTTTAAATGAGCTATGGGATCTTTAACTTCCACCTGGACACCCATTACAGATGGTTGGAAAAAGTATTTCTGTTTGGGTATGATCGTTAAGGTTGTCACCTCTAACAGTTCAGCATCCTGCTAGACAGTGTCAGCACTGAGTATGAGTTTGAGTTCCAGTACGGACCTTAGTATTCAGCCCTATTGGAAGTGTGTTACCAACCGAAGCAGTACACTCATAGCACTTAAATATGGTTTAAATTATATAGACCAGTGAGCCAGTTTGAAATAAGGGAGCAGATGTTTCAACAACTTCCAAAACCTCCTTATTTAAAACAAAAAGGGTGTTGGTGCTGGAATAGCTCTCTTTCAACAAACCAATATATTAAATGCAAATAACTAATGTCAATGCAAACGTTTTGCTGTGCGGTCCAGCCAAATAAAATGAAATAAATCAATCAAAGTGTGACAATAGGATAGAGAAAGGTAGATTTTGTCTGTGTCATTTTCTTACGTATTGGGTTGTCCTCCACCTTGTTTGAGCTTTCATTTTTGTTAGTGTTCTTTATTCTCTCTTCGACTTCTTAGTTGCAAGCAAGCAAGCATTCTAGTTAAATTCGGTCTTCCTTCTAGGTGAGAACTCATGTATGTTCCATAATTGTTAGTTATTTAACATTACAGCTTTGCCAGTGCTGAAACTGGGAGGAAAGTTGGCTGCCAAAATGGCTGCAAGATTTGGATGATTTATCTAATTTCTCTTGCGAGTAACTTAACTTTGACATTGTTCATGAACTCAGAGCCTTGCTTGCGTTGTTATTGCTAGTAGAAAACATAGCTAGGATGTAGTTAGTAATTGGACCCAGCTGTACTGAAGGCTGCTCAGCCAGACTGTTATTCTAGCCTACACTAGTAGGTTTTTTAATACCAGTTTGACCTTACTTTGAAACATTCTCAAAATACCATACTTTAATATCAATTTATACACTTTGGTATTAAGACAGGGCAAAGTCATTGGGGGAAAAAATAATGAAACACTTTCTACCCATAAATATAGTGATGTTTTAAAAGTTTATGTATGTATTTGAGGAACAAGTTGTACAAGCTGTCTTTCCAATAGCAGTATCATCATGTGCATGTATTTAGGAACATTATAATCAAATATCAGGAAAATACCATATCTGTCATCTTTGACTGTACTAGTTAAATTTCTCAGTAGCATTTGTCTGCACTTGAAGCAAAAGAAGACATTGTATCAGTGTTTTGGTACCTATGCTATACAGATTTGTGACCAATGGATTTTAGTAAAATACCAGAGACAAAGTTTAGTAACTACAGTACATATTAATCTCAAGGTTTTTTTAATGTGGTGCAAATTTTTTGGTATGTCTGTTTGACAGGACTGTCCCACATCAGTTACATACCCCAGAAATGCATGCTCTTTCAAAAATGTTTGATTTAATCTATGTTACTGTAGATTTGGTTCCAAAACACATGCTGTGCACTTTTCTCATCTGCATTACACTTTTCCTAAAGGTGAAACTGCTAACAGTGACACACATGGTACCTATGAAGAGCTCATATTACCCTATATGTTAGTTAGCTCATATTACCCTATATGTTACCCTAGTGTTACCCTAACTGATAGAAAACGCTCAAGCCCAACTAAACCCAAAGAAAGTGCTTATATAAAATGAAATGTGTTTTGAAGGCAGCACACTTTTCCCCCCAGCTAATGCAAAAGCATTTCTCGGACATGGAATAATGCCCTTCCCCAGTGGAACTTCGTTTTCTAGTACACTTCCAGTGTCTTTTCAATGTGCCTGGTCAGTTATTCTTCATGACATAATAACACAATCAGTGAAAGATTTAAATTTTACTACAGTCTCTCAACAGCTTAAAATACAGTAACAATGTTTTTTTTCTAGTGGGTCTTATCTTACATGCTTAGATTTAAATTTATTTCAATTAAGCCTTTGCCGCCTTTAACCACTTTTTCTCTAAATTGTGTTAATATTTCTTAAGAGCTGTTGAAAAAGTGAAAGGGCTAGTGTTATTTTTTGCCTCCCATTAAAATACTGCTTTATCAAATGTGCCTGTAATATAGGATTAATTAAAATAACATTACCAATAATTTAGACCTGTAGTTCGTTGTTCATGTAAAAATGAAGCTTTAATCAGAATGATGGTAGCAAACTGTTTTAAACCTGTTTGGCTTTGGGCTGTGCGGCTTAAAATATAAAAGCGAGAAATTAAAAATGGTTTAGTGTTTTTCTTTCTGTTCTCTTATCAGAAATGTTCATTCAGACTATAACAACTGTTAGAACAAGATAACAACTTCAGGCCAGCTGTCAAATGTTTACCATTATCAAAACTCTCCCTAGGGTAAGATGCGACTTTGGCTCGCCTCACCGGCAGTAATTTAATTTTTCCTTCATTCTAACTCGGAAATGGCAGCATTTTTCAAAGCTTCCTCCCACTGATGGCTGAAATTTTCCTTGTGAAATGATTTCCACCAGTCTTGAATCTTTCTTGCTTCTGCCGTCTTCACCTTTACTGATGGTTCTGCAACTCATCACCAGCTATGCAAACTGACAGTTCACATCCTGGGGCAGCAGCAGGGTCTGGCCTGCAGAAAGGAGCAGCCTGACCAAATTTACGCTCACAAGATCTCTTAATTCACAAAAGCATTTGCTCTAGTTCCTGTTCTCTGCTGCAGGGGCTGTTTGGGGGGGCTAGCAGGAGAATGTTCTGAGGAGAAGAGAGGCACTCTTCACACTCTACTGAGTACACAGTCTTTTGAGATGAAAAACAGACGGAAAGAGACATTTCCAGCCATCTTGCTGATCTATGCAGGGGTTCATTGAACTGTGCAACGTAGCACCAGACCCTTGTATCATGTAATGTGCAAAAAAAAAAAAAAAAAAATTCAGGGGGAGAGATTTTCCTTTTGTTGACAAGCTCATAAAAATTAAAAGTGGAATTGGGTAAAACAAAACATGAAATGTAAATACTGTGTCCATCAGTTATTTCCTACTTTGACATCCAGAGGAGAATTCTGCTTAGTTTGAAAATCCTGACTAATGAGAATAGTCAGAATAAGTTTTGCATTTGATCTGAACAGCACGTATGGAATGAATTTTTTTCTCCCTCACAAATTGGAACACATGCATGGCTTGTAGAAATGCCAAATGCTTTCCCTTGCTGTATTTCAGGAGAGACCTGAAACTTTGTTACGTTCTTTCCTCAGATAAATATTTTTGTTACTTTCCCCTCTCAGCTGCTCCCTCCCACCAAGGGCAGTTTGCAGCCTCTGCAAGTGATGCTTCATTCTTTGTGGTCCACTATTGCAACCATTAGCACAGCCGTGGTGTACTGGCTCAGTAGCAAAAGGTCACTCAAACACCTTCTTGGTGTTCTTTGGCTCTCTGTTGGAAGTTGCTCCTAAGAATAACCCATTTTACATTACTGTGATTACTTTGGAAAAAAAATGTACAGTAACACCAGATGAGAAATTTTTCTTGGGGGGGAAAAACATTCCATGAAATTTGATTGCAGGCCTATAGTGTTTACTTTGGTACTTTCTTATCCTTGTTGATTCAGTTGTTTTAAGGGCAGCTGTAAAATTTAGTAAGTTGAAGTATGTTATGTTCAAAAGCTTAGACCTAAGGGAAGGTTAACTTGGGAAGCTTTAATCAACATATATTTTGATCTTTAGAACTGTTCGTTTATTCTAATTGGAGAGATTTTTTGCTGTTTTTGTGCAAAGAGTAGTCTTTATGTATCTTTAAATAATGGTAAAGGTTTAAAATGAAAATAGATTTTTAAGGGCATCTTTTGTTCTTAGCATTAATTTTATATGCATTTTTTGTTCTGAGCCTTCAGACATTTTGAGAAACATATGAGAGATTTGCAAACAAGGGCAAGGAGGGGTCAAATGTATCAAATGCTTGGATTCCAGCTAATGTAGGATTTCAGGAAGAGCAAAGCAGCACACATGTTTTAGGAATGTAAATTAAAATAAAACTTTGGGTTTTTGCACAGGTTTTTTTCAGAGGTTCATAAAGTGGGAGTAACTGTTCTAGATATTTGTCTTCGTAACAAATTGACAAAATATAAAAATAAACATTAATCTTATCAGCCTGCATTTTTGTTCAGGATGAAAGTGTTTGAAGAAAAATCATAAAGGAATCCATAGTAGCTCAAGGAGGTTAAACTCAACAGTTGTTTCCTTTGAAGTGTATGGCCATGAGGTTAATTGCCAAAACTGCTTGTGGAAAAGGTGGTAACAATTTAACAAGACTGTACAACTGCAGCAACTCAGATGAATATCAGGTGTTTGCAGATGTTTTTTGCCTAACAGGAAAAGGGAAAAAACAGAATGAGAAACAGGGGACGGAGCAGGCAGAATAAAAGCCCAACTAAACAGCCAATAATTCTTTGTTTGCTTAGCCAATCATCCTGTAATTGGCTGGGAGGTTAATAGGAGCCTATTGATTGGTCAGAAGGACTGCTTACTGCTCCTATTTTTACAGTATGCTACTAGATAGAAGATTGCAATTATTAGAGCTTTTGCTCTATTCTTCAGGCTCACTTCAGGTCTGATTTATTCATCATAGTAAGATTGCTGTGAGCAGTTTAAATTTCCAGTGTTGCTTCTTGTATCTTTGCTGTTTACAGTTAATTTTGAATATCTCAAAATTTGCTTCTCATCTGTTGAAAAATTGAGGCATTTATAGTTTATTGAAGCTGGCAAAATTTAGAAATACTTCTTTTAAAAAAGGAGACAAAGTCTTTAAACCAGGTGAATGGAAATGGATCCACATGAGCATTGATTTGACATCACAACCCTTCTCCTGCCCCTTCAAGAACCCAATTAAAATAATGGACTATCATCAATGGAAGACAAAAGACTTTAGCTTCATTTATATCGAGTTAGCAGATTTACATACTTTTGGTATCCAGATTGTAGGTGATAAAAATTCCTTTAACATCTTTGATCTCTCTAGCCATACCCCCTCCAACTTTGAATGACCTCACCAAAGTACTCTCATTCCACCTTGAAGGTGTTCTATCAACAGTATTTCTTTTATGCTGCCTTACAAACATATCCATAACAACTCCTAGTACCTGGACAACATGGTTTTCCACTTCAGGCCAAATCATTCCTTGTACAGGAAGGATTCTTCCACAGAAGTCCAATCAACATGGACTAACAATGCATATCTGCTGCTGATAAGGTCCCCATGCTACAGACTTGATGTGTTCCTTTTTATGTACTCAGTCAGTTCAGAAAAACTTTTAAATTCATTTGAAAATCCAGGTTATCCAGATATTTCATGCTTCCAGTCAGACAGGAATTACCCTGTATGACTCTAAGAGCCACTTTTCTCACTGTATTTCCTCAGTTGTTCTTCTGGGTGTAATGAGAAATTGCAGAGGCTGAAAATAATGAAACAAAATAAATGAAAAAGTTTAGGAAGAAAATTCAGTTCCGTTTATTTTATGCAAATCTGTTCCCCAATCACTAAGTCATACCTACTTAGCTTTCTTACCATGAAATATCCTAAATGAAATGCAAATGTTTGCGAACAACAAATCAAATATATATAACAAACAACCTTTATTACTGCCACTTTTAAACCTTCCTAATACAATGTGTTTGCATGCCCAATTGTAATACCCAGACAGCAGCATGAATCCTAAATTTATTGTGCACTGTAATTTTCCACATCAAATCCTGCCCTTTTCCAACTCATTTTATCACATATTCAAAGTGCAATTTCAACAGAAGGGTCCCATTCTTTCATAGTGGACAAAATTTACTTTCCAATGGGAGCACAACATCCTTTCATAGCAGACAAAATTTATTTTCCTATGGGAGCATGGTTGCATATATAGCTGGATATCATTCATAGCAGGTGGGAAATTTTGTCTTCTATTCTATGTGGTCTTAATTCAGATGATCACATCTCCCTTGATCTGTTTAAGCCTGATGAGTTTGGCTCATCACAGAATCATCTGAAAAATGACATTCTGAAGTAACCGATTTGACCCATCATTTCCCTTTTCTGAAGAGACAACTCATTAAACCATAAAGAAAAGCCTTTAAGAGCGATGTTTTGCAACTCGAAGAAGTAGTTGTAGCTAAAGAGCATATCCTTTAGAATTTAGAACAATCTCTAGGTTCATCCTTTGCTATGGGTTCTCACAGAGCAAAAGATTTAGTGTTATCTGTAAAACATCTGAAATGTTTCCACAGACTTTCCTATCACAAGCCACTTATATTTTTGAATAGATTGTTGCACTTACACCCTGCATAAGTGACTGTTTGCAGATTGCGGCCCCTTCCCTCTGTGTGCTATGTGTTTCACTGTATGGGTACCCCATATCCGTGCATTTTATTATATGTGTACTGTAAAACCACAATAATTCACAGTTCTGAATTATCTGGTCATGTAAGCTCACAGTTCATAAGCGTATTGTAGCAGCCTTGAAGTACCCACTATACTGTGTATATAAAAAATTTAAATTCTGAAAAGCAATATACACATAGTCAAAAATAGCTTGGCCAACAGTGTCTCCAGGAGCATCCAGTAGGCTAGTATAGCTCCATGCTGCCCCTTATAGTGATCTTCTATACAGTGCTACAGTTTAGCCATTAATGACTGGCCCAAGCAAGAGTGTTACAGAGCTTTATACAACCCATGTCTCCTGACTCCCATTTCTGGCGTTTTAACCTTTGGAACATGTTTCTTCCATATAATGGAGAATATTTAATAAAAGACACAGGGAAAGATCTGCTTTCAACCTGTGTCTATTTTAACTGTACCACAAAATGCAATATTTTGACGATCTGCATATT